>NC_051074.1:2974566-3274566 GCF_004664715.2 Peromyscus leucopus
CCGGCCCCTCTCTACAGACCTGTTGCTGAAGATGCTTGACGCTGTTTGTCCTGGTCGAGACCTATCTGTTGAAGCTGCACATTGTACTGGCTGGTTTTTCAACATTTTATCATCTTTCTCAAAACAAGCTTAAAACTTAAATGTTAACAGGGTTGTTGTTTTGTTTGTTTGGTTTCGAGATAGGGTCTCACTGTGTAGCTCTGGCTTTCCCGGGAACTTACTCTGTAGACCAGATTGACCTCAAACTCACAGAGATCCATCTGCCTCTGACTCCCTAGTGCTGGGCTTAAAGGCATGTCACCTGGCTACACCTGGCTTACTGGCTTAGAGGTTAGCAGTTTTTTTGTTTTTGTTTTTTCGAGACAGGGTTTCTCTGTATAGCTTCGGTGCCTGTCCTGGATCTTGCTCTGTAGACCAGGCTGGCCTCGAACTCACAGAGATCCGCTTGCCTCTGCCTCCCGAGTGCTGGCATTATAAAGGCATGCACCACCACCGTCTTACCCTTGATAAGCTTTAACAACAACCCAGAAACGTGGGTGAAAATCCTAGGAATCAGCCAAGTGTGGTGGCACTGAAGAGGTGGAGACAAGATCCAGAGTTTGTCATCATCCTTGGCTTCGCTGAGAGTCCGAGGCCAGCCTGATACAAGAGGGCTTGTCTCAAAAGCAAAAACACACCTAGACATAGCCTCACATTTCAACTTGGGTGTGTGTGTGTGTGTGTGTGTGTGTGTGTGTGTGTGTGTGTGTTAGGGGAGTGAGGAAAACTGTACCAAGGTAAGGAGCCCTGGACTGCCCTTTTTCCGAGTGTTTGTAATGTACTTGTATGTATGCATCTGTTTACAAGTGTGGTGTATGTGTGTGCATATAGAGGCCCAAGCTGGTACCTGGAGCTTTCCTGGATCCATCTTCTATTGATTCTTCTTCCATTCTTCTTTATTGAGGCAGGGTCTCAATCAAACCCAGAGCTCAAAGATAGGACTAATGTTGCCAACCAGCTTGCTCTGGGGTACCCTGTCTGTACCTTCTGAGGCTGGAATTCCAGCCTGGCCACCACACACACCTGGCCTTTCCATGGATTTCCGTGGATCTCCGTGGATCTGAACTCCGAACAGAAGCACTTTGACTACAGCACCACCTCCTCAGCCCTGTCTACATTTTAGATTTGGTACCTCACTAAACACTTTGCTAACATAAACAATTAACAGGGTGGCCACAGTCCAGAAGACCACGTGCAGGCCAGCACCCGGAGCAGCAGAAGTACTTGGAGGCTTTGCCGTCATTTATGGTAATGCAGGAGGTGGCATGCAAATTCTATGAGAGAGATGTGACAGCACACCTACCAAATAAGCCACATGCTTTCGGGAGAGTTGGCTCCTAGCCAGAGTGGCCCTGGGGCCCCCCCGCAGCGCCCAAAGCCCCCCCTGACAATGCACAGGAGCAGCAAAGAGGGAACACAGAGCTGAGGCCTCTGACCGTCCCCTGTGAGTGCCCTAGGTAGGGACCGCTGCTCTCTTCTCCATCCTAGTCCTTTTTCTCAAGGACTGAGCTTGGCTGCTGCTCCGTTTTCCAGGGCCACGGGTGGCCTATGACATGCAGAACCTGGCCACTGACAGCCTGTGGAGACTCTCATAGACATGGCAAGTTCACGGCAAGGAGCATGTTATTCCCCATCTTTTTATCTGCTCTGTGCTTCTCTTCGTGGAACAGCCCTTCACACACACAGGCTCGTGTGCACCCACATGCGCGCGCACACACACACACACAGACAGACTCCACTCATTACATCAGGAACAAAGACCTCTGGGAGTCCCGAGCTGGTCTCTGGGAACAGTTTTAACGTCTACCCACAGGCTACCCAGTGCCGTGACGGAGGTGGTCCTTTGGCACTCAGCTCTTTTCCCAGGCTCCTTTGTTCATGGAATCCCCTCGTCCCTCCAGTCACTGACCTGGCCTACTCCCACCACTCTCCAAGTCTGCTTAGGAGCTCAGGTTGTGTGCACCCTGTCTCCACACATCCAGGACCCCCCTGAGGAAACTCCCTTCCCACAGCCAGCTTTTCCCTCAGTTCCCTGGTCCATTTGTAGTCTCCTTGAGGTCCCCTGCTTCTCCCACCGCCTTCAGAGTACTTCCACCCCAGCCTCTGCTGTCTGCCCCTGGCCCCTGAGTCGGTCCCCCCCCCCCCCCCCCCGTTGTTGGCTAGCCGGAATCTGGGCAATGGTGGCTCCTGGAGGGAGCGTAGCTTTTCTTTCCTGGGTTTGGTCAGCTCTTCCAAGCGCAGAGGACAGGAGGGGGGGGCCTTCTTGGGCCAGTGTCTGGGGACGCCTCCACACAGTAGCTTATGAGACTCGGGGCTTATTTAGGCTGGCCAAGGCCCGCCACAGTGGAGCCCATGGGTCAAATGAGTTGTAACCTCGACTTTGTTTAGTCCTTCATCTTCTATGGAAAAGCAGGACAGACTTGTTTATAGATGGTGAGAACAGCCAGAAAAACACTTTGAGAAGGAAATATGCCAAAATATATACAGTAGAGCAAAGTGATGGAAAAAATTGTGATAAAATATACACAATAAGTTTACCATCTTAACCATTTAAATGGTTTAAATGGTTCAGGATTGTGATGGTTCATTTTCATTGTCAATTTGACTGGATTTGGAATCACCTAGGAGACACACTTCTGGGCCTCTCTGTCCAGGGGTGTTCTAGAGTCTAACTGGAGAGGGATGACCCACTCTGAACGCGGGCAGCACCTCCCATGGGCAGGGATACTGGACTGAATGAGAAGAGGAAAGGGAGAAGGAAAGTCAGCTGAGCCTAAGGTTTCCATGGCTGCACACTCCCGCCACCACGAACTCTGCCATCCCCACCTCAGGGGGCTCGACCCCTTAAACCATTTCAAGGTACTAGGGAAAAGTAACTAGCAACTAGTACTAGTATTATTAAGGATAATAATTACACAGCCAACCTTTAGAGCTTTTCATCTCGAAAAACAGAAATTCTTTACTCATTAAGCAAGTTCCTATCCCTCCTTCCCTACAGGCCCTGTTCTCAAAAATGTATGCATGTGGGGTTGGGGATTTAGCTCAGGCAAGCACAAGGCCCTGGGTTCAGTCCTCAGCTCTGAAAAGAAAAAAAAAAAAAATGTATGCATGTGCTGGGTGTGGTGGCACACAGCTTTAATCCCAGCACTCAGGAGGCAGAGGCAGGTGGATCTCTGTGAGTTCAAGGCCAGCCCAGGCTACAGAGTGAGTTCCAGGACAGCGAGAGCTACACAGAGTGTCTCGAAGAACAAAACAAAACAAACAAATAAAAGGTATGCTTGGTGTGTGTGTGTGTGTGTGTGTGTGTGTGTGTGTGTGCAGGTGAATGCATATGTGTGTATGTCTGTGTGGGGGATGGGTACGTGCACGGGTGTGTGTGTGTGCGCGCGCGTGCACGGCGCGTGCACGCGTGCATATGTATGATCTCTGTACCTGTGCATGTGTGTTTGTAAAAGCTGGAGGACAGCCTCAAATGCCACCTCTCACAGGTGACTGACACCAGGCATCGCCCTATAGGTTCTGAGGGTTGAATCGGATCCTCATGCTCACAAGGTGAGAGCCTCACGGACTGAGCCACCCGTCTAGCCCCGCCCCTAGTCCCGCCCCCACTTCATCTTCCACATCCGCTTGTTTGCATTTCCACATTTTCTACAGTGAGTGTTTATTACTTATAAACTACACCTGCGATGATTTGGATATTACAGCCCCCCAGAAAGGCTCGCGTGTTGAAGGCTCGGTCTCCAGTGCAGCTATGTTTGGAAATGGAGTTTTGAGGAAGTGATTGGGTCATACGTGCTATTGATGGATTTATAATTTCATGGTATTACTGGAGGGTGATGGAAACTTCTAGAGGTAAAGCTAAGGAAGTAGGTCACTGGGAGTATGCCCTGGGAGAAAAAAGGTAACATATTTTTTTTCTGCAGCATTTTGCTGCTTTCTGCTACACGAGGTAAGAAACTCAGCCTCATCGTACCCTCCTCTCTCACTACAGACAGAAATCATGGAGCCAGCTGACCATAGACTGAAACCCTGAGCCAAAGACATCGGATTTGCTTATTTGGTTTTTCAGTGGTAGGGGGTCTCATCGTGTAGCCCAGCTAGCTTCAAACTCATGATTTTCCTGTCATCACTTTCAAGGAGCTGAGATTAAAGCTGTGTGTCACCATGTCCAGCTTCCTGTCAGGTATTGTCACAGTGATGTAAAACTGACTCATGAACAACCCTGTACCACCTCCTTCACTGGGCAGGCTGGGAACCTAGGACACCAATTGGCAGGTTGTCTACAGGTCACTGTGCAGCCCCTGGCTGTGGACACCAGGACTCTCAGGACAAGACCCAGCAACTTGCAACAGGACACGTTTCATCCATTAACGGAGTCCTGAGCACCAGGTTGTCCCTGGAATCAGAATGGCATGAAATTTCAAGTACTGTCCCTGACCACCCAGGCCCCTTAACAGAACTGTATGTCCTCATCTGAATTTTGATGTTGTGATAGAACACTGACCAAAGCCAACTTGGGGAGGAAAGGGTTTATTTCAGCTTACTGTCCATCACCAAGGGAAACCAAGGCAGGAACCTGGAGGCAGGAACTGGAGCCGAAGCCACGGGGAACTGGGCTCACTGGCTTGCTCCCCCATAGCTTGCTCAGCTTGTTTTCTCAGACAACCCAGGACCACCTGCCTCGGAGCGGCACCACCCACAGTGGGCTGGGCCCTGCCACACCAATCATTAGTCATGGATACATCCCACAGACCAGTCTGATGGATGTAATTCCTCAACTGATGTCCCCTTCCCAGCCGACTCGAGTTTGTGTTAAGTTGACAAGGACACACTGCCGATGCATGGCCTCCTCTGGTCCTAGGTGAGCCTGTTTCTTCCTCCAGAGATGCCCTGGCTGGCAGCATCTGGTGCTTTGCTCATCTGGGCCTGCCAGGTCGGCCTGTCTGCAGGTGAGGAAGGCCACTGCTCACAGGTTGGCCCTGCCCTGGACGGCTTGGAGCCGCGGCATGTGAGGGTCGAGGGAAAGTGGGGTCCGGGAGTGATAGGGATAATGTGAAGCTGCAGTGGTTGGTTTTTGTGCACACAGATGAGAACACAGCACCAAAGGGCGACACTGGCGTCTCAGCACACCGTTCTCTTTGCAAACAAGGAACCAGAGCCTAGGAAGGCAGGATGATTCGCTTGATGCCACAAAGCCACAAGTTGATGACAACGGTGGAGATTAGATCCAGGTCCCCGGGGTCCCTGGGAACCTCTGCCACCTGGCCGCTCCATCAGGCTCAGATTTCAGTGCAGCATGAGAAGCCAGGAAGGGTCGTGGTGAGAAGATGGCCCCAAGTGTGTGTAGCACACGAGCTGGAGGGAAGGGTGGGTGAGAGCCTGTGGCAGTTCAGAAGTCTCCGGAACGATAGCTAGGCCCCAGTGGAGACGCGTATGAACTAGAGAGGAAGGGGGGTCCCAGAGAGACAATTGCCGAGGTCTAGGTGACTGTGATTGTTCTGTGGGAGAGAATTAGCTGGGGTCTGGGGTCTGGATATACAGCAGGTGCCTGGCTCATTGTGGGTCTTTTTTTAAGTTGGAATTTTTTTTTTAGTGTGTGCTATGTACATGTGGGGCCTTCAGAAGCCAAAAGAGAGTGTCAGATGACCTAGAGCTGCAGTTACAGGTGGTTGTGAGCTGCCATGTGGGTGCTGGGACCTGAACTCAGTCCTCTGGAAGCAGCAAGCATTAACTGCTGAGTCAGCTTGCCTGGACCTCAACGGGAGTCTTTGACAATCGGGGTTCAATCCTCTTTTTCTTGCTGTTTCCCTCAGCACTCAAATATGTGGGCAGGGTGGGAGTCACTGGGGTGCTGGTCTGACTTTCCAAACTCACCCCAATAGCCCCCAGACTGTCTGGGGCCCTCTGGCCTAGGGGGTTAGCCTCCTTTGGGATTTTTCACTCAGGAGAGATCTGTTTCTTGCTGAAATCCTGGATCCCATTCTCGGTCAGGGGTCCAGCCCTGCTGTTCCGGGAACCCAAGTCATACAGGGTGCTGCCTGTGGTCAGTCTGCTGAGGTTATGGGAGCCATGACCGCGTCCTTGGTGGCGCGGCACTGGGTTCCCAGGCCTAGGGCTTGGCGGAAGGTCTCCCGGAAGCGACTGGACATGAGGCTGTAGAGCACTGGGTTGGCTGCCGAGCCGAGGTAGAAGAAGACACCAGATACAACGTGCACACACTGGAAGGCCAGGAGCAGGCCCTCGGTCCAGCGGGACACCAAGCTCCACATGAGGCGGTCTGCGTGGAACGGAGCCCAGCAGACGGCAAACACCACGACCAGCGCAACTGCAAGAACAGAGAAGAGAGGTCTGCCTTGGTCCGCGTCCGTCGTGCTTAGCAGTTGGCCGCTCCAGCTCCCTGCCCTCCCATCCTTGAAAAGTGGACTGCAGAGCCCGGCGGTGGTGGCCCACGCCTTTAACCCCCGCGCTCGGGAGGCAGAGGCAGGTGAATCTCTGAACTCAAGGCCAGCCTGGTCACACAGCAAGTTCCAGGACGGCCAGGATTACACAGAGAAATCCTGTCTCGAAAAATCAGAAATAAAAAAAGAGGTTTGAGAAGAAGCGCAGAGGACCCAAGACCGGCTTCCAAAAAGCCGGAAGCTCCACACCTTCCCCAGACCCACGGAGGCTCAGCTCCTTCCTCAGCACCGACACTTACATAGCATCTTGGTCACCTGTCTCCGTCCCCTATCTCGAAGTTGAGGCCTCCTGCTACAGGTCTTCCGGGCCGTTGCGCTTTTCCTGCCTTTGACCTCCGCGTGGAGCAGCATCCTTTCCCGGTGCAGGCGCAGCCCAATGAGCAGGTACAGCACACTGATGACAACCATGGGCAGGCAGAAGAAGAGCAGTGTGGTGGTCTGTATCACCAAGTTGTAGAAGACTCGGGGACGCACCAAAGTGCACACAGCTGAGTCGGGCACCAGCCCCCGACAGGGCACGTACAGCGGCTTGAGGCCGTGCAGGCTGGTGTTCGGCAGAGAGAAAAGCACAGCGAGGACCCAGATGGCCCCCAGCATGCGGCGCACGTGGGCCCGCGTCATCACAGACTTGGCTTGGAGTGGGTGCACCACGGCCACGTAGCGCTCCACACTCAGGGCTGTGACATTGAGCACGGAAGCTAGACAGACGGTCTCGAAGAGCAGTATCCGGAAGTAGCAGCCACTGGCCCCCAGCTGGAACGGGTAATTGTGCCGCATCTCGTACAGCTCCAGGGGCAGGCCCACCAGGAGCACCAGCAAATCAGACACAGCAAGGCTGAGGAGGTAGAAGTTGGTGGGCGTTTTCATGGCCTTGTGGTGCAGGATGACGGTGCAGGTCAGCCCGTTGCCCACAGTGCCCACCACAAAGATCAGCAGGTACATGGCACAGACGGGCACAAACAGCCCTAACTGCTGAGGGCCCAAGTACTTCAACCTCAGGGCCTCGTCAGTCAGGTTCAGGTCCTCGGGGTCAAAGCTGCCATTGACCAGACTGCCATTGCAGACCATGGGGCTCCCTGAACCATCCGGGGACAGCTTTCCAGGAAAGGCAGAACAATTGGGGCAGGGAGGAGTCTGTGGAACAGAGCGGAAAGATGCCCATTTAAGTAATCCCAGCTCTGTCCTAAATCATCACCCTGAAGGTGCCACCTGAAGAGGACAGGCTGAGAGTCACGCGTGACTCTGAGAAAGACAAACACCTGTCACCTGCTGTAAAGTGCATTACAACCGCAGAGTACTAAAAGTGAGAACCTTAAAAATCATAAAATAGGGCTGGGCAGTGGTGGCGCACGCCTTTAGTCCCAGCACTCAGGAGGCAGAGGCAGGTGGATCTCTGTGAGTTTGAGGCCAGCCTGGTCTACACAGCGAGATCCAGGACAGGAACCAAAACTACACAGAGAAACCCTGTCTTGGAAACCAAAACAAAAAAAAAATAATTAAATAAATTAATAAAATTGGGGCCAGTGAGATGGCTTAGCAGATAAACCAGCTTGCCACCAAGCCTGATGAGCTGTGTCCATCCCTGGGAACTACATGGTAGAAAGAAAGACCAACTCCAAGTTATCCACTAAACACACACGCCAGGGCACACACATACACACACACACACACACACACACAAATGTAATCATTTTTAAATGATGATTGGCCCTTTACTTGGAAAGCCATGATCTTCTGAAACCTTTGAATATATGACAGGTTCTTCCAAGAACAGGCTTGGCCATCCCTATCCCTTTGGGGACTTCAGGAGAGCCACTCAAGGTGGACAGAAGAATGGGCACAACTGCAATATTGCTTGAAGAGCCAGGGCTCTGAAGCCACTGCCAGGGCAGACCTGACCTCCCCAGCTCCAGGCGGAAGGTCCAGGCGTTTAATCCACAAGACGCATTGACCAAGGGCAGACCCGACATACAGAAAGCTGTGGTGACCTTGGTGTGCAGAGAAAGCTACCGTAGGGGTCAAGTGAAGGAATAAAAAGGCTAACACTGAACTTCGACCCAACACCGGCTCTGTCTTCTGTCGTCAGTGTGAATGCCTGACATCTTGGCACCTCCTCTACCTGGGGTTCTCAATACTTGGGACTCTCGCCGAGAGAGGATCTGGGAATGGGGCAGGTGACAGCCCAGGTTCAAGAAAGGTGCCTCGTGACTAGAGGAAGGGTCACCGGCGGCAGCCAACAGCGCTGACAGTAATCAGAAAAACGACAGCACTAACCGGGTCGGCTGAGTGGGCTCCCCCACAACTCCCAAGTGCCCCACGGAGTGTTCCCACCCTGGGAGCCGCGCCTGTCGGACCACAGCACCCGGAACGGGGCCCGCACCCCCTCACCTACCATGCCTTCTGCCCCAGAGGTCCTGGCTGCGCCCTGGCTCCCACGGACGGACAGACAGACAGATGCTGAGCTGCAGGCGACTTGACAGCTGCCGCCCTCCTCGCCGACCAGGTGGCTCTGCCTGTTGTTTGCAATATCGCCACTAGGGGGCAATGCTGACCCCGCAGCTCTGAGTACTTAGACCCCCTCACCACGGACCCTACCTGCATCCAAACTATAACAGCGCTTCCTCTCAACCCGAAGCCAAGAACGTCTTCCTTTTCCCGGAGCCTTCACAACAATCCCATTTCACAGGTGAGAAAAATGAGCCTGAGAAAGGAAGCCCTTGGGACCTGGGTCTGACATGCTGTCCCCTCCAACTTGCAGTGTGCTAGCTTTAACATTTGTTTAGTGACCCCTCAATTCCCCCCCCCATTTCCAGACACACCTCCATACACACTTCTTCAGCTCCTGAAAGTCAGTAATCCAGATAATCTCGTCCCTGTGACACTCTTACACTCAGTGGATATCAATCTCCGAAGTTCACAGTCTCATTCGGGTCCTCCAGTCCCGGTGCCCGGGCACTGGTCTCCTCCAAGGAAATCTCCCTCTCTTCTCCCAGCACCTCCTCCTACACCAGTCCTTTTCCTAAGCCTCGCCGGAACCCACTTCTTCACCCAAAAGAACACAGTCTGGTCAGACCCTCAACCCCCATCTGCATTTCTGTCTCCAGCGCTCCCCTTACCCCGCCCCTCAAGGCCTGGCTTCTTAAGAACTCCATTTGTAAACAGTCCTGGCATAGAGAGATTGTGGGAAACTCTGGGGCACTTGTTCCTCGGAGTCCTAGGAGGAAGAATTTTGAAAGCTTTCTACTCAGCTGCAGACGGACCAATCAGGACTAAGGACTTCAGAGAAAGGCTGTAACGGTGACAGATGAGAGACAAGGCTCAGCACTGCTCAGAAACAGGTCACCCTGGTCCCACAGGGTGTGGGGACACTTCTGACTCTGCTCCCATCTCTAGGACACAAACACACATAGAGCACACCCCACACAACACATTGCACACACACTAGCCCCCTGCAGACCTTTTGAAAATGTTCAGAACCCAGGAAGGATGGGGAATGTCATGGTCCCGGCCTGGCAGAAGACAGAAGGCTCCTGCAATCAACTCCTGGCTGTCTCATGTAGTCACATCCACAGCCATCCTGCTACAGGGCAGCCCTGGAAAGGAGGGTCCTCAGTTCCCCCGTTAGCGTGATTGGAGCCCCACTCATGCGCTGTCCAGAGAGCCTTGGTCTGGGTCTGAACTTGAGAATATATACCAAGGTGGTCCATCAGAACCAGTGGCACCTGCTCCTCCTGCTCTGTGCAGAGACAGCCTCCCTGGATTGTGTGACTGTGTATATCCATTTCCTGGGCTTGGTGGTTGATTGGCAGCCGGCTAGACAATCTAGGCCCAGATCTACAGGAGAGCACTCATACCAAGTCCTGATGCATGGGCAGGCTCCTGGAGCTAAAGTGAGTGCATAGGTCATACCCTTCCACTTCCCCCTGAGACCCACAGGGCCGGCTTCCTCAGCTCAGGTCCAAGCAGAACCTACCTCCTCAGCTTCAGGCTGACCAGCGAGCTGACACTCCTGCCCTGCCACTAACTGCTTATGCGTATGAGAATAAAGGAAGGAAAGTGAGCTTGGGGAAACTGAGGCACAGAACGGGAGGGAATATCTGCTCTGCTCAGAAGCTTCAACTGTCTGGTGTCGGGGAGCAAACGCAGGCTGGAGGCTGCAGGGACAGGACGCAGCCATGACACCTCCCTAGTCGTCTCTCTCGGTCTGGCTCCACCCAGCTAGGCCTGCACCAGTCCAGAGCCGAGAGAGAACAGGAGGTGCTGAGCCAAGTCAGGACTGGGGACCCCCCAGGGAGATGCATGCCTAGCCCAGAGACAGCCATAGTTCTGGAGCCCCAGGTCTGGCTGCACTCACAGAAACCCACCCCCTCCCCGGAAGAGGGCGGCAAAGGGGGGCTGCACACGGTGATGCAGACTTTGAAGTCCAGGAGACCCGGACGGAGTCCTCGTTCCCACACCACCCTGGCTGTGCGGTCTCAGTTAAATCCCCTCTCACTCCAGGCCCAACTTTCCAGTTGATAAAACAGCAAAACCCGAATGTCTCTTAGGAACACGGTGAGACCTGAGCAGGACCCGGGTTAGAGCACTTGCAGGGGACGCTGGAGAGATGGCTCAGTGGTTAGAGCACTTGTTGGTCTTGCAAAGGACCCAGGTTCAGTTCCCAGCACCCACGTGGTGGCTTACAACCACCTGTAATTCCAGTTCTAAGGTATCAGATGCCCTCTTCTGTCCTCCTCAAGCACCAGGCACACACGTGGTGCACACACATACACGAAGGCAAAACACTCAGAGACATAAAATAAATAAATCCAAGTATTTTTTATTTATATTGGTGTTTTGCCTGAACATATGTCTGGGTGAGGGTGTTGGGTCTCCTGGAACAGGAGTTATAGACAGCTGTGAGCCATGGGTGCTGGGATTTGAACCCGGGTCCTCTGGTGGAGGACCTCTTAACTGCTGAGCCATCTCTCCAGCCCCTAAATCTTAAAGTTTTTTTAGAATCACTTTTAAGGTTGAATACTTGAGAAACAGTGAACTGCACAGAATTCCCAGAAGGTTCTAGAAGGCTTCAGGGACTCAGGGCTTCTTGGGAGCTGCATCGAGTAGGATCTAGAAGGGCAAAGTCTCCAGATGGGAGCAGAAAGGAAAACCCCAAAGTGAAGACTCTGTAGCTGCATGGTAGGCCCCTCCAGCTGGGGACACCTCCGGGAGACCTCTGCCTGTCCTGGAAATGGAGACACTGGGACTACTTGGCCACACGAGGACCGTGAGGCTTATATCTAAACTGTACCTGTGCCTCCCACCACCCCTTTAATTCCAGCACTCAGGAGGCAGAGGCAGGTAGGTCTCTAAGTTCCAGGCCATCATGGTCTACAAAACAGAGTTCCAGAACAGCCATGGTTACATAGAGAAACCCTATCTCAGAAAAACTCAATAAATAAATAAAACTGCCACAAAAACAAACACTGTACCCCTCCAGAGCTGGAGGGAGTAAGCCCCTTTCCTCTCTTGAGGCTCAGTATGTACACCAGGCCCAACCCCATTGCAGTGGGAGGATATTTGAGATCTCATACTGGGGCAAGCAGAAGGATTTCTGCAGTCCTGGGACTGTATGGGCACAAGGCCAGCTCTGACTGGGTCCCCACAAGGCTCTCCTGGCACCATCCAGGGCAGTATGGGCCACCCTCAAGTCCACCGAGACTTTCCAGGCAGCAGACCTCATGCATACGCATCCTGGAACCCCTTTTGGGAAATTCACATGCATGAGTTCTCAAAGTTATAATCTAGGTGAGATTTTGGGACAAAATCCCACTCCCACCCCCTGACCAGGCTTCAGGATCTTGTTTGTCCACGGGGGATTTGCTGTGTCTGGCTTAGGGTGTTATTTTCTCTTTTAACTTTTTATATTACACCAAGATAAAAATCACATCCTGCCTCTGTACTCGTCAGGTGTGGTACACGGTGTGGGGCCCCTGGCCTTCTGGAGTGCAGGAAAGCAGTTGTCCTACCTGATGGGATCCTACCTCCAGACATCAGACGGCCCAGGGCCAGACAGTCAAGAAAAACTACAGCCGTCCTTGCTGCCTGGGGACTCAAGGTGTCATCAAAGACCGGAAGTCGGAGAGTGGTGGACAGCTACAATGGCGGCATCATGGACAGAATGAAGGAAGGGAGAAGTGTGGAGGGAGAGACAGATGGGGGAGTGAGAAAAGAGGAGAATTCTGTGTGCATCTTTGCCCCCTTTCCCTAGAACTGCCCTGTCTGAATGCTGTTTCTAGCTCCTCTTCCATGGGCTAGCCTGGTGCTTTCTTGCTTGGCTCAGAGGCAGCTCCTGTGTGGGGACAAGCCAGACCCACTCAGAACCTTTTTATGGAGCTGAGGTAGGAGGTAAATTTTCTTAGGAACATTCACTAATTTCTTTTAAGCAGGGACTTGCTATATGATCCAGGCTGACCTTGAACACCTGGTCCTCCTGCCTAAGCCTCATAGTGCAGGGATGGCCGGTGTCCACCACCACAGCTTACTTTTTTCTCATGTGTATGGGTGTTTTGCCTGCGTGTGTGTACGACGTGTGTGAAGTGCCCAGGGAGGTCAGGAGAGGGCGTCAGATCCTCTGGAACTGGAGTTTGAGCAGCTGCAAGCCACCATATGGATGCTGGGACCTGAACCCAGGTCCTGAGTTCCCTGGCTGGAGCTTGGCATCTTCAATGGGCCTCATCATGAAGTCTTGGCTCTAAGAGGCTATGAGATAAGTTTTAGCTTCTTTCATTTTCACAGGCCGCTTAGACTTCCTGTGCCTCAGTTTTCTCAAATAAAAAGTTGGGTGACAACAGGCTCTACCTCTAGGTTGGTCAGGAGGAGCGACTGAACATAGACCCACCATTTCCTATCTGGTTTTCAGATAAATGTGAGCACATATCTCAAAATCTTGGTACATTTTCTGAACACAAAAGAAGTGTTTATTGGGGCGGGTTTTTTGTTTTTTTGTTTGTTGATTTTTCCGTTTTGTTTTATTTAGGCAGCGTCTCACTGTGTAGCCTTGGCTGGCCTGGAGCTTGCTATGTAGACCAGGTTGGCTTGAAATCACAGAGATCTGCCTGCCTCCCAAGTGCTGAGATTAAAGGCGTGCGCCATCATGCCTGGCAGGAAGTGAGTTTTAGTATTTTTCTTCCAAGGCAAGAAAAGAACCCAGAGGTTTCCCTTTTCATTCCCAGAGAAGAGTGATGTGGAAAGAGACTATGAAGAACACAGAGACGAGGACATCACCATCTACACGTAGGCCAAAGGCTGCTTTTGGCTTTCTCCGTGATGTCTTCATAGGAAATTCTCAAGTGTGTTTATTTGGAGGCACCATAAACAAAGAAGGGACCCATGGGTCGCTTTAACGGGCCTTTGTTAGGTCAGAAGGATTCTCAGTCAGACCCATTCTCCTCCCTCCCAGCCTGGCACTGAGAAAGAATCCCCGCCTCTCAGGGCCCAAGACCCCAGGGGCGCTCCAGCTTCTACCTTCTACCTGTTCCAGACGCCACCCATCGCCTGAGCAGGAGGAGGGTCTTCCCCAGCGAGGCCGTGCAGCGAGAGAGCAGATCCACAAGGACTGGCATGTGGACAGACCACGTGGTGTCCTCCCTCTTAGATCAAGTCCCCGTTGCAGCGTGGTGGAGGAGCAGGGGTCGGCTTGGCCTGTCGCTGTGCATTGCACAGGCCAGACCTGGCTCAGCTGTGGACCTGTCGCTTCTCTCAAGGAGTCATGATCTGAAGAGAACAGGGCCCCTCTCTGCTAGGAGACTAGGCTGGTTTTTAGGGGGTGTGTTTGTGTGCTTGTTGTTCTTGTCAGGGGCCAGTGAGACGGCTTGGCTTGGCTGGTAGAAGTCCGTGCAGCGCAAACCTCCCAACCTGAGTCGGGCCGTTGGAAGGTGGAAGGGGAGAACCCCCAAAGTTGTTCTCTGGCTTCTGTTAGAACGAGCTAGGCCGGATCCCACCGTCCGAGTCGGCCATGTCCAGTGCCCCCCTCCCCAGCTCTCTCTGGGGCAGGGAGTTTAGAGGCTTCCTGTGCCTCGGCCTAACAGTAGTGCCTTCAGCCCAGATCTGTGGTACCTGGCTCCTCCACGTTCTTGGACACTTAGGCGGTGCTGAACTAAAGCACACGACGTGAAACTTCCCACCATCGCTAAAAGGCGGGAAAATGTCAGCTCTCGCCTTTGTTTGGGGGTTTGGTCAGGACACCCCTCAGGGAGGATTTGGTGAGGCTCCTCCGGCCTCCCCCAACCAATGATCCCTCTCACGACAGCTGTTGTCCCCCCACGCACACACACATGCACATTCTTAGTGTCTGTCTCTCTCATGCATCAGACATACGTGTAGGTTCTGAGCGTCTCAGCATAGGTCTTCTTGCGTAGGACATAACTTTAACCCACCGAGATGTCTTCCCAGCCCTTTATTCCCACTTGATTTTTTTATTTTGTTTCATTTTTAAGGTTTATTTCTATTTTATGTGTGTAGGTGTTTTGCCTGGTGTGTGTCTGTACACCACGTGAGTGTGGTGCCCAAGGAGTCCAGAAGAGGGCGTCAGATCCCCGGGAACGGGAGTTACAGACGATTGTGAGCTGTCATAATGGGTTTTGGGAACTGAACCCGGGTCCTCTGGAAGAGCAGCGGGTGCTCTTAACCGCTGCGCCAACTCTCCCACTATTGGTCCGTTTAAAGAGGTGCCTGTCCAGACTGTTTTGTTTTGTTTTTTTGAGACAGGGTCTCACTATGTCGCCTTAGCTGGCCTGGAACTCACTATAAAAACTATAAAAATCCTCCTGCCTCTGCTTCCCGAGTGCTGGGGTTAAAGGCGTGCACCACCATGCCCAACCCTCTCTCCGGGCTTTAAAGCAAAGCCTCTCTTTCCCTTCAAGGCCTTACCATGCTTAGATGCTCCAAATAGTGTATTGTTCCTGTCGAATGCTCTCCTCCCACTTCTAGGCCCAACCATGGCCGTGGAGCCCGTTCATTCTCACCAACCTAACTTCTGAAGGGCAGTATGAATTGTGTGTCAGCTTTCTTCCAGACCAACCACTGCCGATCTTGTTACCATCGTAACAAGCTCTACACATGTGCCATGCATGGCATGTATGCTCCCACATTATACAGATACACACACACACACACACACACACACACACACACACACACACGGCATGTCAAGAGTCAATATTTGTTCCTCCTGTAATACATATGTGGATATGGTTTTGGGACCAGCCTCACTGTGTAGCTCACTGGCCTGGAACTCACCATCCTCTCTCAGGCTCCCCACCACTGAGGGGATTACTGTCTTCCACTACAGGAATGAAGGTTCCTGGGGGAGGTGGGGACCACTCCACCTTATCCTGAGCCTTCTGCCCTGCAGAGTAACTGACGAGAACATCAGTGCTCAGAGGACGACGGAATGTGGCAAGTCTGGAGCCTCATCATTTCAGATGCCTCTTAATAGCCACTTAGTGCCTTCCCCTGTCTGCGACCCAACGCTTTTGTGACCATTAGGTGGATCCTTTGGAATGTACAGACAGTCCAACCAAACGGCCTAGAGTGCCATCAGACAGCCTGAGATTCCCTGGCCTTTCGGTGACTCAGCCACTTGATGTTTCAAACACTATATGTGGAAAATGTCTTGATTTATGATTCTTAGTTCTATTATATAAAAACTTTGTGAAGTTGTTACCACATTGGAACATAGATTGGGGTGACCTGGATTTGTGTTTCTGGGCCATGGCCACTCATATTTGACTCCAGAATAAACTATATCTTATTCCCTTTGAGGTGAGAATCATGAGGTTTTGTAGGTTTATTTTATGTTTAATTATGTGTCTGTGTCTACGTGAGTATCTGCCAAGTATGTGCTGGTACCCATTAGGGCCTGAAAGGGGTACTGGATTGTTTTAAAATATGCCTTCCCAGTAAGAAATCACTCCAAGCACTCAGATTAATAAAGGGAAACTTCTTTAATAATAGCACATGACCAGTTCTGGGTGATGCACAAAGGGAAGCAGCCTTGAACAGAAATCCCCCAGCGTATACAGCCTCACTGGCCCCTTACACTTGGTGTAATTAAACATGTTTTATAGGGACAGAAATTCCAAAGTTTGGTTGTTCTGGACAAATGGGGAGATTCACAACATAAAACACTGTCACAGTCATTCCAAGACAGGCGGTGTGTGTGTGTGTGTGTGTGTGTGTGTGTGTGTGTGTGTGTGTGTCTTTTCTGGAGCAGCTGTTACCAGGGTCATCTTGCCTGCCTGGCAGAATTATGTTCTTCCTGTTATGAGGCACGTGGTTTAATCAATGGCCGTCAGTCATGCTGACCTTGTCTAAACTGCCTCCCTGGCAGAGGCAGAGGCACACTCCTTTATCTCAATTTTATTTATTTCATTTGTTTTTTTCAAGACAGGGTTTCTCTGTGTAGCTCTGGAACCTGTCCTTGAACTCACTCTGTAGCCCAGGCTGGCCTCAAACTCACAAAGATCCGCCTGCCTCTGCCTCCCAAGTGCCGGATTCAAAGGCATGCATCACCATCGCTGGACCCTCAATTTTACTTTTATGTAACTTAATATTTTCTAAGCAAGTTTACTAGTAAATCCGGCTGGGCAGTGGTGGTGCACACCTTTAATCCCAGTACTCGGGAGGCAGAGGCAGGCAGATCTCTATGAGTTCGAGGCCAGCCTGGGCTACAGAGCAAGATAGATCCAGGACAGGCACCAAAACTACACAGAGAAACCCTGTCTTGGAAAAAAAAATTACTAGTAAATCCTTTGTAACGTCAATTTATTACTTCCATTTCCTCCTTCCAGAGTGCCCAGAGCTGGAGTTATAAACAGCTGTGAACCGCCATCCCCAAGCGCTGGGAACTGAACTCAGGTCCTCTCAGAAGGATGGCAAGCACTCTCAAGACTGAGCCGCCTCTCCAGCCAGGGAACTGTTTCTGTGTGGACATCCGCCACACCAGGCTTACTGCTTCTCGCCTGTCTCAGGCCAAGGCCTTTCTGGATCTCACCACTAGACAAGTTCAAGCCTGATAAACTAAGGCACACAGATCACCTACCTCACCACAACCTCCTCAAGGTCACACTTGAGGTCCCTAGGCCCAGGGTGAGGAGCGAGGGGCCCACAACAGTCCCGTATCCTCACTGCTCTCCTCCTCTCCGCCTGGCATCCCTGCTCCATGGTGACCACCCCAAGGCTGGCACTCGCCTGAAGGACGAGGAGCATTAGTCCAGTTGAGAACTGGCTCCTATTTAGTCCTGGCCACACTCCTGAGTGACCTGGAAGGGCAGAACACAGAACACATCTGACCTCAAAACACTCTGAGTCCCCTCTCTGCCCCACAGGATTCCTCCCAGGCCTCATTCCTCTCCCTCACACAGCAGGGACAGCCATCCTGTTCAGCAGCAAGGAAGCCCCTGGGCACACGTGGGCCTTTTAACCAGAAACGCGTCACAGAAACCCTGAGTAAGGACACACACAAACGGCCTTTTGTCCCAAGCCATCTGAGGGCGAGCGGCTGGCCTGAGGCCCAGGCTACCTGAGCACTTGAGCGTGTGTTGTCTGCAAACGGTACTTCCTCCATGGAGCTGACACGCCATCAGTATCAGGACTGTTCTGAGGAACCGCCTAACCACAGACCCCTCTAGTTCCGCCATTTGAGCCAATCTGAAGTGAGCCTTTGATCTGCCCTCATCTCCTGTCACTGTGAGAAATGCTGTTAAAAATATTTCTTTAGAATTCTGGGTGTGGTGTGTGTGTGTGTGTGTGTGTGTGTGTGTGTGTGTGTGTGGAGGAGGGTGTGTGCAGGTGCCTGAGGAGACCTGAAGATGGCATTGGATCCCTTGGAGCTGGAGTTGCAGGCCATGTGGGCTACCTGAAACAGTGCTGGGAACCGACCCTGGGTCCTCTGCTCCTAACCACTGAGCCATCCTCCAGCCCCACCCTCTTCCCTTCTTTCCTTCCCTGTATTGTTCCACCCCAGTTGCTGTGGCTGAGGGGAGGAGGTTCAAGATGCAAGATACCATCATGTCAGCACCACGTAGTAACCTCCATTTATAATTTGTTTTGTACAGGGTTTCACCATGTAGCCCAGGCTGGCCTTTAACTCATAACTCTCCTGCCTCAGCCTCCCAGGGGCTGTGATTCCTGGCATGCTGTTATCTTGGTGAATCAACTATTGATATGATGTTGGTAAATGGTGGTTCCAAACCCACTGTGCCCTCACTTGCTAACTGACGCTGACAATTGTGAGGATGAAATGCTGTAATCCAGCCTCTGCTTAGGCCCTCACACAAACTGGCAGGCACCCAGGGAGACATTATTTGAGTTCCAGCAAGCCTGGCTGCTGCGTCTTGTCGTGAAATTCCCTACCTATAAGAATAGATTTCCAGCCGGGTAGTGGTGGCGCACATCTTTAATCCCAGCACTCAGGAGGCAGAGGCAGGCAGATCTCTGTGGGTTCGAGGCCAACCTGGTCTACAGATCGAGATCCAGGAAGGCACCAAAGCTACACAGAGAAACCCTGTCTCGGGGAAAAAAAAATAGATTTCCACTATTACCAAGTGGGTTCTGCTTCTCTTCGAGACCCCCATTGTGCTGTCTGTCTCTGGTGGGGGCTCCTGGGAGCCCTGCCCATGTTTTTGCCTCTCTGTCTGCCCACCCATGGTGTTCGTAACTTCCTATTCCCCACAGCCCATCTCAGTGTCCTCTTGAACCCTTGGCCCCACCTGAAACCCAATGGCGATAAGGGAAACCTTTCTCTTATCACTGTTTATAGTTATGTGAACTAAGATCGCATACTCCATTTAACACACACTAACTAACTGATGTAACTGAGCTTAGTGACTCACACAATCACAGGATGTGAGAGGCTGAAGATAGAGGATTAACAAAAGCTTGAAGCCAGTACGGTCTACACAGTGAGGCCCAGGCCAGCCAGGTCTACATAGTGAGGTCCAGGCCAGTCAAGTCTATACTGTGAGATGATGTTTCAAAACAAGAAAGCTGGGCATGCAGCACATGCCTTTAATCCCAGTCCTCCAGAGGCAGAGGCAGGCAGATCTGTGAGTTCAAGGACAGCCTGATCTACAGAGCAAGTTCCATGACAGCCAAGGCTACACAGAGAAACCTTGTCTCAAAAAAAAAAAAAAAAAAAAAAAACCACACAGGGAACCAAGGCCTGGTGGGCATTTCCCCTGCCATTCAGGTCCCCTAACAAGTTAACCAGTTTAGGCAGGTCAGATTTGGCTCTGTTCACCCAAAGTTGTGAGTCTATCAGCTTCCCTCTCTTGGTCTAAACTGACCATCCTAAATTAGAGGAAGGAGGACACATTCCAGACCATCCAAGACCCTTAAAGTCCCCAGCCCTCAAGGAGAAATCCAGTTTTGACCTTCCGATTTCCCCTACCCTACTCTGCAGCGGTGATATCTCTTCCTCTTCTCTCTCTCTCTCCTTCCCTCTCTCTCTCCCTCCCTCTCTCTCTGCATGCACTAGTACTTCACTTTTTCATCCTTTTTTTTTTTTTTTTTTTTTTTTTGGAGCTGAGGATCGAACCCAGGGCCTTGCGTTTGCTAGGCAAGCGCTCTACCACTGAGCTAAATCCCCAACCCTCACTTTTTCATCTTTAATAGTCTTTTTCTCCTGCTGATTCTGCTGCTGTGCGTAGGATTTTCTCTGCTGCTACCTGCTGTGTTTGAGATTTTTCCTGCCTTTTCATTCTTCACTTGGCAAAGATAGTCAGCAAATGTTGGGGCTGGAGAGATGGCTCAGAGGTTAAGAGCATGTGATTAGTGCTGTTGCAAAGGACCTGAGTTCAGATTCCAGCACCCATGTCAGGCAGCTTGAAATGGCCTGTATTGCAGCTTCAGGGAATCCGACATCCTCTTCTTCCATAGGCACCTCTGTGCATGCGTGTATACACACACACAGAGAGACACTTAAAAATAAAGTGGGTTTTTTTTTTTTAAGATTTATTTATTTATTATGTATACAATGTTCTGCCTGCATGTATCCCTGAAGGCCAGAAGAGGGCACAAGATCTCATTACAGATGGTTGTGAGCTACCATGCGGTTGCTGGGAATTAAATTCAGGGCCTCTGGAAGAGCAGCCAGTGCTCTTAACTTCTGAGCCATCTCTCCAACCCCAAGTTTTAAAAAAATTTTAAAGGAAAGAAAAACCATTATGATTTGTTTTTTGTTTTTTGTTTTGTTTTTTTGTTTTTTCGAGACAGTGTTTCTCTGTGTAGCTTTGTGCCTTTCCTGGGACTCACTTGGTAGCCCAGGCTGGCCTCGAACTCATAGAGATCCGCTTGCCTCTGCCTCCCGAGTGCTGGGATTAAAGGCGTGCGCCACCACCGCCCGGCTCCATTATGATTTGTATATGAAGTGTCCCATGGGGTGGAAGTGGTTGGGAGCTGAAGGCCCCCAGTGACAGATCCGGTCATTAGCTATGAATGAGATTTCTTATTTAAGCAAGGATTAACCCACTGGGTATTCATAACTTGCAACCAGCTTCTCTGGGAGGAATGAAGATGTTCTTAAGATACTTATCTCTCTCTCTTTGGCTACTGAATATCGAAACAGTGTACAGAAGAAATTAGAATTCCCCCATGAATTTTCCTTTGTGAGGACAGGCTTAGAGCCCTGGGGGAAGCAGAGAAGGGGCTTGTGTCCAGGGGAAATTTACAACTTGCCTTATGACCTCACCCGAGACTGTGTGCTTGGGATGACACTTCAGCTAGGACTGCTTAGCTGTGCATTCGTGCACATCTCTCGCCTTCCATCAAAACCCTCCTTTCAGGTTCAGACCCAGAAGACGGGCCGGGGAGGAGGGGACCCTGGGTATCTTTGCCCTTTTTCCTATTATGGCCTCAAATAAAACTCTTTCTGCATAAATCTTTCTGCCTTTTATTATTAATTTGACTCTTTTTTGTCTTACTGGGGATGGGTGGCCAAATCTGACTTGTTGGAACACAGGCTGTAGCTCCCATAAAAATGTAAGGGTATTGTTGGAAGGTTGTAGAAACACCTAGATGTGGAGATAGCTAGAGGAAGCAGGACAGTGAAGCTTATTCTTGGAGATTTTTCTTGTCCCAGATGGCTCTCTTTGTCTCTCTGTTTCCCGGCCACCCTGAGGTGGGCACTCTGCCCAGTTATACCGTTCTCACCCATGATGAGGCTTCCCTCAGGCCCACAGCAAAGAGGCCAAGTGGCCGCGGATGGAAACCATGAGTGAAAATAAACGTTTTCTGTCTTCTTCCTTTTAAATTATTACAGGGGGTATGTTAGAAAGTGAGAAACAAATGAGGAACAACCTTGGTGTCATGAAAAATAACATCCAGCCGGGCAATGGTGGTGCACACCTTTAATCCCAGCACTTGGGAGGCAGAGGCAGGAGTATCTTTGTGAGTTGAGGCCAGCCTGGTCTACAGAGTGAGTTCCAGGAAAGGCGCAAAGCTACACAGAGAAATCCTGTCTCGAAAAACGGAAAAAAAAAAAAAAAAAGAAAGAAAAAGAACAGACAAAAGGAAAAGAACAGACAAAAGTCGCTCAGTAAGACAATTCTTTTTGTTGCTGGTTTTTTTATGCATTTTTTTCTTTTTACTGTTTTTTTTTTTTTCCTTTCTTTCTATTGGTTTTTGTTGTTTGTTTGCTTTTTGTTTTGAGATAAGGGCTATGTAGTCCTGGCTGGACTTGAACTCACAGAGATCCAGCAAGAGTGAGTAGTAACTCCAGTTTCAGGCCTCAGCAGGCACTCCATGCATGTGATACACATATGCAGTCGAAACACTCACACATAAAGACAAGTAAATCTTTAAACAGAAGAGGGAACACTGGGATGCAGCGCAGTGCGGGGAACTGGCCCGGCACGCCTTCCATCTCCAGGGCTGGAGAAACGCCAGCAACAATGAAGGGGAAAGGTAGGTGATTAGGACCTGTAAGTGCAGTAGTTAGGTGGCAGAGATACGAGGAACATGGGTTCAAGACCAGCCTAGGATACATAGTTTAGCCCAACCTGAGCTACAGAGAGAGCCTTGTCTTAAAAACAAAAAAACAAAAAACAAAAACAACCAAACAACAAGAATTCTTCACTGTATACTTCAGATGTGAACTGTCTGTCAATAAAACTGCTCTTAAAATAGAAAGCTTCCCAACCACAGCTTCCTCACGCTTGCTGGGCCAAGTCTGAGTCATGTTTTGCACAGCACAGTGTGGTATCTCATCTTCTTCCTGCTTGGTCTTACTTCCCCTGCCCGTCCCCGAGCTTTCTGGATTTGACATAACAAACGACTTCTCCCTGGTCTCTAGGTCCACACTCTGGGCTTGTATGTGTGCACTGTCCACACACATACACGCTCAGGCGGACACCAGAGCTCCACGTCATCTCTCTTCCATTGCGCCTCACTTGTCTTTTGCCTTCGGTTCTCGTCACTGAACTCTGGCGCTTGTCATTGGCTAGACCACCTGGCCGGTGAGCTCCCCAAACAGCTTACCCAAGCCCTCCCAGCACGAGATTGCAGATCCCTGGGATGCACGCCCCCACGCAACTTTTTCATGGATGCTGGGAATCTGAATGAATGCCTGCGAGGCAGATGCTTTACCTGCTGAGCCATTTCCCAGCCCAGAGGACTGTCCCCATCAGCTGCCTGCCCAAGGAGAGAGCCAAAGCCAAAGACAGCCACTCCCACGTGGCTGGCATCAGGCCAATGTGATTTGCCTTTGTCAGGCCTGGGAACGGTGGCAGAGACTGTTAAATAACCAAGCCCTGTCAGTGACCTTTACCCCAGAGCTCATTACCCCTTGGGCTCATTTTGGCTGCGGCAGAGACTTCCTGTGAGCACACAAACCAAGACAGATGAGCCTCCAGACAGCGTGGGGCAGAGTTCCGCAGTCCGTGGGAAGACTGAGCCTCCTCTGCTTCATCTTTTCAAAAATATTGTCCCATGTAGCCCAAGCTGACCTTGAACTTGCTATGTAGCGGGGACTGGTCTTGAACTCCTAAGTGCTAGGATTACAGGCAAGCACCACCACGTCCAGCTTCATTTTGAATATGGGTAAGAGAAAGAATGCCCAGCAAAAGCTTGAAATTAGAGAACCAGAGGCACCAAGAAATGGTGTGTCTGCTATAACACCTGGCCACAGACAGGTGGCTAACCAAACAAGTATTCTCAGTTTGGAAGACTGTAAGTTCAAGATCAAGGTGTGGACAGGTCTAGTCTCCTGAGGCTCCTCTCCTTGGCTTGCAGAAGAACACCTCTGGCAGGGCCTTCCCTCTAGAAATGGGGGTCTCTTCTCTAAGGACACACTCCCACTTGGTGGGTGCAGCCAGAGGGCGGAGGCATGACTGAAGTGATGGCATGCGCTAAGAGTACGTAGGGTCTTGCCAAGGACCGGAGTTCAATTCCCAGACCTCCTCAGGCACCAAACGTTCATGTAGTGTGCATACATGCATGCAAGCAAAACACTCACATATAAAGTGAATAAATTTAAATTTTCAAATTAAAAGAAAAAAAAAAGACTGTCATGAGCTAGCAAGATGGCTCAGTGGGTAGAGGCGCTTTCTGGGAAGCTGACAAGTTCCATCACTGTGACCCACATGCTAGAAGGAGAGAACTGACTCCCGCAGGCTGTCCTGACCTGCACACTTGCATGCCCCTCCACACACACAATAAATAAATGTCACAAAAGGAAAAACCGTTAACATAATTAAGAAAGAAAGAAAGAAAGAAAGAAAGAAAGAAAGAAAGAAAGAAAGAAAGAAAGAAAGAAAGAAAAGAAGGAACATGTCACTTTTCATGTACTTTACTCACACATTTGGTCTAAGTACCTGCAAGGCCAGGCTTTAGAGCCCTATTATAATACAAATGCTACTGAGCATGGTGGTCTACCTTTAACCCCAGCACTCCAGAGGCAGAGGCAGGGGGATCTCTGTGAGTCTGAGGCCAGCCTGATCTACAAAGCAAGTTCCAGGACAGCTAGGACTGTTACACAGAGAACCTTGTCTCAAAAAACATAACAATAATAATTCAAACGCTAATCCAAGTAGATGCTGCCATGATCGTATGTAGGAGACGTGATGGACATCTGCAATGAACTGACTTTAAGTGAAAGAGCTTGCCTTTGATGGTGTGGGTGGACCTTGCCCAATCAGTTGAAGGCCTTGAGAACAAAAGCCAAGGCCTCCTAGAGGTGAAGGAATTCTTCAGTGGCCTCTCCTGCCTGGATCTCCAGCCTGCAGTCTACCCTGCACACTCCACACCCGACATCCCCCCAAACCCCCAGGGACAAGAGTTAATCCCATGGCCTAGCTTACGTGATGTGCATCCATTTATAGACCTGTGTGAGTGATGGAGAACCACCTATGGGCTCCGTCTCTCTGCAGTGCCCGGCTCAGCACATCTACCCTTGGAAGTCAGGGTGCGCAATGGGCTGGCTGGGGAGTGTCAGGAGCAGACTCAGGGAGTGAGGGGCCAACCTTTCTCTCCTGAGGTCATAGGGCAGTGGGGTGGGATTTTTCTGCCATCTGTCCTAGAGCTACAGTCAGAAAATGTATCCTGCCATTGGCTCCCTCAAACTGCAAGAGAACCAAAAATAGCCCCCACAAAGCTCTTCCAAAGCAATGTTAAAAGTGGAAAATTGCAATCACTCACAGGACCCTGAAGTCCAAGTCGTAAAATGAGCTCTCCATAAATCAGTCTTGGAGCCTGTCACTGCTGGTGGGAATTCTCCAGGAACCTTTCACACAAGCCCAGCTCTACCCAGCCTACAGCCTGGGCCTGCTCCTCGGCTCTCTTCCAGGCTATGCTCCTGCCTCAGGGAAAATAGGTCTATTTATTCTCTTATGTCTCAATCCTAGAGCCTCAGGAGGGAGCAGCTAATATATATTCATATATACATACATGCATGCACACATAAACATACATATAGATAAGTGAATAAATACATAAATGACTTCTCATCCTTAAAGCTTATCAGTACTCGTCAGGCCCTGGGCCAAGCTATGGTGACCCTTCGTGGGACAGAGCCTTATCTGGCCTAAGTACCCAGCTGTCCCAGCATCCAGGCTGGAAGGGTGGCATGGGCATCTTGTATGAGTCTCAGCAGAGAACCTGTCCATCGACAAGGTAAACTTGAACTGGGCCATTGTAGACTTCTGTCTAACTAAGCTATGAAAACAGAAGAATGTTCCAGAACACCAGGCAGCAGAGGAAAAGTCACCAGGCAACTTCTGCCAGAGCCCACAGGAAGTCAAAAAACTATCACTAAGCACTGTGGAGAGAGGAGCCCTAACTGAGGTGGACAGAAAACTGGCTCTGAGAAGCTGGCCCAGGCCGAAAAGAAAGAGGTGATTTCTGTTGTGGGGGATGGGAAGTGGGAAATGTTCAGTTTTACTGTGGTATCAGCTACACCGCTATTTTATCTTTTCAATCTCTTTTTCTTTTAGATTTACTTATTTTAGTATTTTATGATTGTTTTGCCTGCTTGTTATATACACCATGTACACACCTGGTGCCCAGGGAGGTCAGGAGACGGTGCTGGATCTCCTGGGGCTGGAGTTACAGAAGTTGACGTGTGGGTGTTGGGATTCAAACAGGCAATCTCTGCAAGAGCGTCAAGTGCCCTTAACCACTGAGCCAATTCCCCAGCCCTGTTCTTATGTTTTGTTTTGTTTTGTTTTAGTTTGTACACATGTTGCCTTAAAACTATAAAAAGAGCCAGGCAGGGGTGGCGCAGGGTGGTGGTGGCACACGCCTTTCAACCCAGCACTCTGGAGGCAGAGGCAGGCTGATCTCTGTGAGTTCAAGGCCAGGCTGGTCTACAGAGTGAGTTCCAGGACAGACAGAACTGTTGTATAGAGAAACCGTGTCTTGGAAAACAAACAAACAAAAACTATAAAAGAAAGCAAGCCAACGCCAGTGTCTAGACTGGGACGCGTGGACGCTGAGAGGTACCTCTCCCCCTTCACTCACCGGCAGGTCCTAGTTGGCCTGTTGTTTGTTGTTTGTTTCCAGGTGAATCACTACATTTCTCAACCAGAGAAAGAAGCCATGAGAAAACAAGTAGAACTTCTGAGGTAACTGTCTGAGAGACAGACAGACAGACAGCTGACGGGAGTTATCTTTATCCTTAACCTTGCTCCACTACTACCTTCCTGAAGAGGGTTGTGATGGGTGGGGATGCAGCTCAGGGTGGAATGCGAGCCTAGAAGGCATGAGCCCCTTGGTTCAGTCCTCAGCACTGTGATAAACGGTGTGTGTGTGTGTGTGTGTGTGTGTGTGTGTGTGTGTGTGTGTACATGCATGTTTGTGCGTGCATATGACATGTATGTGGATGAATGTGACTCTAAGAAAAACAAAGGGCCAGTGAGTCTGCAATGACTCTTAGCTTCTAGACCAGCCCGGGCACAACACAAAGTTCCTTCCTCAGGGTCTCTGAGAACACTATTGCTTTTGTTTATTTTATTTATGATTGTTTTTGTATGTATGTGTGTCTGATGTGTGTGTGTGTGTGTTTGGGCATGCATGTACTTCATCACGTATGTGGAGGCTTTGATTTCTCCATCCGCCTTTATGTTGGTTCTTGGGACTGTGTTTTTACCTGCTGAGTCATTGCGATGACCTCAGGAACAACGATGTCACTTACGGACTGGTGATCTTGCTAGAGTTCAGGAGGGTTGGCATTGGCAGCTGAGTCTGCAGCCTGGAAATTGCACTAGTTGCTTCTACCTATCGGCCAGAATGAGTCACGTGGTCCTACCTGGTCTTCTGAAGGGTGAGAAATACAGCACAAGTAGAGGCAGAAGCGGCTACTCTTCCCTGTGCACAAGGAGCATGTGTGTGTGTGTGTGTGTGTGTGTGTATAAATCTTTATACTTCATTAAATAATATAAAGATAAAAAACTTAGAACCTGGGCCTACAGAGATGTCTCCAAGGTCAAGAGAGCTTACCTTGTAGAGGACACGAATTCCATTCCTGCACCCACATGGAAGCTCACAACCATCTATAACTCCAGTCCTAGGGGATCCAAAATCCTCTTCAGGCACCAGGCATACACACGCTGCACAGACATACACACAGGCAAAGAACCCTCACTCATTAGCCCTGGCTGTCCTGGAACTCGCTCTGTAGACCAGGCTGGCCTCAAACTCGGAGATCCACCTGCCTCTGCCCCCTGAGTGCTGGGAGTAAAGGCATGTGCACACCACCGCCTGGCAAAAACATCTTAAAGTCTTCATAAATTAAAAAATCTAAGCTGGGCAGTGGCAGTGACTGCCTTTAGTCCTAACACTCATGAGGCAGATGTCTGAGTTCAAGGCCAGCCAGGTTTACGACGAGCCAGCAGCCAGGACTACACAGAGAAACCCTGTCTGGAAAAACCAAAATAAAAATAAAATCTTAAAAAAAAAAAAAAGAATTTAGAACATGCCAATGGGGCTGGAGAGATGGCTAAGCTGTTAAAGGCTAGGCTTACAACCCAAAATAGAGCATGCCAATGCCAACCACATCCTTTGTGGTAGTGTTCTCTGGAAAATGTAAAGTGCTTAAAACAGGACCCAGTGTGGAGCAGATACCAACATAATGTTTGCTGCTGTCGGTGGATACACTTTAATTTTTAAGATTTATTTTTTTATATTATATATATGGGTGTTTTAATCTGAGCCCTTTCTTAGACTTCTCTATGAATTCTATCCCTTAGGAGGCTCTGCTCTTCTATTCCCCTCTATTGATTTTCCTCGATTTGACCCTTTGTGGGCTCAATTTCAGTGAAGGTACTCTGCTGGGAATTTTCTCTCTGGGTGTGACATTGAAACCTGTGGCCTTGAAGACCAAACGTCTGACTACAAAATCCTGTGAGCTGTTTCCTCATCTCTTCACACTAAATTCTCATCACCCGATCTCTTTGCATTCCCGCCATCAGCCGTTTCCTGCCAGTAGCTAGACTTGAAGTCTTCAAAAATTATTTCACTCTTCAACATAGACATAATCTTATTTTCTGGCCTATTACGCACAATTTATCGATTTGTTGGACACCATCTCTTCCGTTATGTGGGTGTGTAAAATTTTGTCTCCCTGGCCATACATAGATATCTCTTCCCTGCTGTGAGATAAATTACTGAGTCCCCAAAAACATAAACTAAAGACCTAGCTTAGGTGCCCACTGTTTGGGGCTAGGATCTTGAACAGATAACCAAGGCAAACCGAGGTCATCGGTGTGAGCTGAAATCCAGTACAGTGGAGTCGTTTAACACTAGCTTAGCCCAGACACTCTGGGAAGATTCAGGGAGAAGGCAGCGAGCTGTTGGTCAAGCTGAGGACGTGAGGGAAAGCAATCCTGCTCACCCCTTTGTCTTAGACTTGTTTCAGAACCATGAGAAAATTCTCTTGTGACGGCCTGAGTCCTCTCACTGCACCCTGTCTTTCCCGGTCACCATCCCTGCCCACTGAGGCCCTGATGCTGTCAGTCTCCTGGACACAACTGAGGTCCAGCGGGTGGCTCCCCTCTGCATGTTGAACTTGCTGGCCATCTGCATGGACTGTGGATCCCCACCCCTGCCCATCAGCCTGTGGGTCCCAGGACCCTAAGGAAAGCAGTCTCCACCTACCCAGAACCCCGAACTTCCATCCACACTTCCTAAAAGAAGTCCCACAAAGGCTCCCCACTCATATCCAGGTCATCCTTACCCTGGGCCCTGGGCCTCTCGGGCCCCACCCTTCCAATGGCCTCCGAGGGCCAGTCCTCCATCAGTTTCCACACAAAGAACAGTGCTTTTATATTCCCAGCTTATGGCTCTGGGCTGACACCAGACAACTCGAGCCAGGTTAGGAATTAGGGAGGTCTTCTGGGACAACAGGCATGCACTTATCCCCTCCTCAGGGAAGGACAGCCTCCTTGACCAGGATCCATTGCTGTCACAGAGGTTTGCCTGAAGGGGGGGTAGGGATGTGAGCACCAAGTGAGAAGACCCTGGAAGGTCACAGGGGTGGCAGCAGTGCTATGAACTGACTCACAAAAAGGACGAAATTAAATGGGTCACCAAGTTAAGGGACTTAATCTACATTGATATCAACCATCAGACCACGTTCTTCTCTCTTCCGGTACCCTCAAGGAACCTATCTGCAAACTGAGTCCTGTGTGGCCTCACCACATCCTGGTCTCCAACATGATGGTTCCTACATGACTCACCAGGAAAGTCCCAGGAATCAAGACCCCACAATGTCCCAACAGACAACAGAGTCCAGAGGCAGTGTCCCAGAAGCAGAAAGGGCTGCCCATCCTTGAGCAGGAAGGAGGGAGTCACCTCAATGCTCCAGCGAGGGGCTAGGGGGCAGTTTGCTAGAATAATCCTCAATAGGAAGGTCCTAAAGGTTTCCGTCTGTAAGCACCTCCCCGCCTGGGGCTTCTTCCTAAACTCTCCACTGTGCTATCCCATTCCCTCTTCCAGGAGCCCCTGACTTAAGTTAGGCCTCCCCTGACTCCCATCCCTCCTCTTCCTCACCATAGGATCACCCGTGCTCACAGGTCAACCTGTGACTGCGGTTGTCTACCAAGATGGAGGGCTGACAACCCACAGATGACACCTGTACCTAGCTCTGTTGTAGACGGTGGTGGTGACTGTGGGGGGTGGGAGGACAGAGGGCAACATCCCCATTACGTTCTTGACTATAGTCAGCAGGAAGAGAGGCCACCCCAAGCCCCAGCAGTCATGTCCGTATTAGGGGACATGGTCCTCAAGTACCTTCCCGCCTCTAAGGCAGAGAGTGCCAGGTGTCAATCTTGAGTTTCATCAGTGCCGCTCAATGATGGGTGGCCACGGGGACCCACTCGCGGTCAGTGAGACTGGGGTTGGGATCTGGGAATCTGCATTTCCAACAACTTCCCAGGGTCACACTGAGAACTGGTACAGACCTTTCTAGCGGGTAACTTGTCTCCCAAGCCCAAGTCTGCCCCCTGCTGGCAAGTGGTCTTTTAGGCCCCAAATTGGTTTCCAGTCTAAACTTTATCGTTAAGTGGAGAATGAACATCTCTTAAGGCTTTCTTAAAGATTAAGACAGATTATTTGAGGGGAAAAAATCCTTGAGACAAAGTCTCACTATGTAGCCTGTCTTGCCTGAAATCAGTGTGTAAGCAGGCTGATCTAAAATTCAGAGATCCTCCTGCCTGTCTCTCAAGTGCTAGGGTTAATGATGTACACCATCATGCCATGAGATAATTAGGAAATTATTTATCTCAGTTGCCAGCACATAGTAAGACTGTAAAGTAGTTCTTTGGTAATTAGTAGAGGTGTAGTGGTGAAAAAAAAAAGTTTTTTTAAGATTTACTTTATTTTTTTAATTAGATTTATTTATTTATTTATTTATTTATTTATTTAGTTTTTCTAGACAGGGTTTTTTTTGTGTAGCTTTGCGCCTTTCCTGGAACTCACTTGGTAGCCCAGGCTGGCCTCGAACTCACAGAGATCTGCCTGGCTCTGCCTCCCGAGTGCTGGGATTAAAGGCGTGCGCCACCACCGCCCGGCTAGATTTATTTATTTTTAAGTGTGTTTTGCCTGTATGTATGTGCAACATGCATGCCTGATGCCTGTAAGGGTCAGAAAAGGGTGCTGAATTGCCTGGAACTAGAGGGAAACGCCTTGTGGTGCTGGGAATTGAGTCCAGGTCCTTTGCAAGTGTGCTTAACTGCTGAGCCACCTCTCCAGCTCCCTGTCCCCTCCCTCACCCTCTCCAGCTCCCTGTCCCCTCCCTCACCCTCTCCAGCTCCCTGTCCCCTCCCTCACCCCTGAGACAGGGTTTCTCTGTGCAGACCTGGCTGTCCTGGAACTCACTCTGTAGTCCACGCTGGCCTCGAATTCAGAGATCCGGCTGCCTCTGCTTCCCAAGTACTGGATTAAAGGTGTGTGCCACCACTGCCTGGCATGTTTCTGTATTTTTTTTTTTTAAAGACAGAGTCTCATATAGCCCAGGCTGACCTAGAACTCACTATGTAGCCAAGGCTAGCTTTGAACTCCTAATTTTCCTGCCTTCACCTGCCAAATGCTGGGTGGGATAACAGATGTGCACCGCCATGTCCAGCTGCCCTTCTTTTTTTTTTTTTTTAACCTTTTTTTTTTAAGATTTTTTTTTTTTTCATTTCATACCAGACACATTTCTCCCTCCCTCCCCTTCTCCCGCTTCCCCCTCACACACATACCCACCATTCATCATAGGGGGTACCTGGCCTCCCTTGGGTAGTCAACACAGGCTGGCATATGAAGTTGGGGCAGGACCAAGCCCCTCCCCCTGCATCAAGACTGAGCAAGACATCCCACCATAGGGAATGGGTCTAAAAAGCCAGTTCATGTACCTGGGATAAATCCTGGTCTCACTACCAGTGGCCCCACAAACAGATCAAGCCACACAGCTGTCACCCACATTCAGAGGGCCTAGTTCGGTCCCATGCAGGTTCCCCAAGTGTCTGTCCAGAGTCCATGAGCTCTCACTAGTTCAGGTCAGAGGTCTCTGTGCTTTTCCCCATCATGATCTTGACCCCACTTGCTCCTATAATCCCTGAACTTCAATATTTCTAATATGATGTTGATGGGACCCCAAATCAAAATTTTCCCAGAAGCCGCGGGGGTTACTAATGACTTATGTTCTCTTGCCACTGGACACCTGATGCAGTAACTGTTAATAAATAGCATTTGGGGTTCAGGGTGGATGAGATACACAGCACAAACCTCATGCTCATCCTATGCTGGGGACCTGGGGCTCAGACAGTCCTGAGCTCTCCTGAAATGCCACGAACCAGCACTGGGAGGCAGCAGAGAGCTGTAGCTGGGGTCAGGCTCCTGGGACACCACCCAAACCCATTGCCGCTACCAGCGCAGTCTCAGCTGGATTCAGAAGATGGTGCCGTTTGTCCATCGCAATTTAAAAAAAAAAAAAAAATGGGGCGGAGAGTTTCTAGACCAGGTTTCTCTGTGTAGCCCTGGCTGTCCTGGAACTCTCACTGTAGCCCAGGCTGGCTTCCAACTCAGAGATCCGCTGCCTCTGCCTCCGAGTGCTGGGATCAAAGGCGTGCGCCACCACACCTGGCTTTGTTGATTTGTTTTGTTTCATATTTAAAATTTTTTCAAGAGTGAAAGGTTAACATAGCCTGATAAGAGTTGTCACATTGTCACTGGAGATCCAGACACACCTGGGTTCTGGATTTTTTTTTAAATATTTTCATACACACAACATATCTTGAGGTAGGACCTAAGCCTAAAAATGAAATTCATTTATAGTTCATGTCTACTTTCTACATACCATATTTTTAGAAAGCCTGCTTTCTGACTGACTCATCGTGAGAGGTCAGGCCTGGGATTTCTTTCTCATAGCACCATGTCAGGCTTCAAACAATTTTGGATTTTTAGGTTTGAGAACTGTTCTAGCTTCATTTCCTGCTGAGATAAAACACTGACCAAAAGCAGTTCATCTTACAGTTTGCAGTCCATCACTGAGGGAGGCCAAGATGGAAACAAACCAGGAACTGGAAGCGGAAACCACAGCGGAGCTGGACAAGGTGACACACATCTTTAATCCAGCACTCCAGAGGCAGAGGCAGGTCCATGAGTTTGAGTCCAGCCTGGTCTACATACCAAATTCCAGACCAGCTAAGGCTACATAGTGAGACCTTGTCTCAAAAATCCAAATGCAGAAAAAAGAAGAAATCATGGAGGAACTCAGTTGCTGGCTTACTTGAAGACCTATGCTTAGCTAACTCCTTTATACCTCTCAGCCCTGCCCAGAGAGTGGTGCCGCTCAGTGTTGGGTCCTCCTCTATCATTTAACAATGGACAGTCCCCTACAGACATGCCCGCCTGCAGACCAGTCTGATCTGGGCACTCTCTCAACCAAGTCTCTTCTCAGGTGACTCTGGGCTGTGTCAGGTGGACAGTCGGAGCTAACTAGGACAGGGATATTCCACTTGTGATATGTTCTCACCGCTGTTTAAAGCTGTGTGGAGAGAAGGGGGGGGGGGGGGCTGGAGAGATGGCTCAGCAGTTAAGAGCACTGGCTTCTCTTCCAGAGGACCCAGGTTCAATTCCCAACCTCACAACTGTCTGTAACTCCAGTTCCATGGGATCTGACACACTCACACGTCTTACATGCAGGCAAAACACCAATGCACATGAAATAAAAATAATAAAGATTTAAAACTGTGAAGGAGCCCAGGCGCTTAGGCATTCTAGGCAATCTCGCTGCCACGAAGCCACACCCCAGCCCATCACTGAGCTTGTACTTGGGTCGGGCTTGGCCAGAATCTCCTGCTGGCCTCACCTGCTCCCATACAAGGCTGCAGTCAGCTGGGTGGAGCTGGTTGGTCCCAGTCCCAGTACCCACACCTATCTACTGTGGCCTGGGCGATGGAACAGACTGGGCCACATTTCTCTCATCAACAAGCAGCTCAGACTCCTTTTGGCAGCTGGGCCCAAAAAGGAGCAAGAACAACCTGGACCGGGGCACAAAGGCTTCCTTCCATGCCACGGCTCTGCTGTTTCCTGCTGTCCTCTTGACCTAGGAAGTTCATGACTATGTACTCATCCAGGAAATGGAGAAAGCAGCCTCTTTTAACACAAGGAGCTTCAAAGAAATCTCTACCACACAGTCTCTCCTCTTCTGCCCTGGCCAAGGACATCTGTATACACAGGGTCGACGACAGACACCTGCCAACGGAGAGCTCACTGGCCTTTATGCCCTGGGAAGTTCAAGAAAATTAAATGTATTTTTCCAAGGTGCATCTGGAAGGAAGCACCAGTTCCCATGAAGTGAGGTGCTATGCATGGACCTGGGCCCCCCAAATGCTGTCACTTGTGTTGGGTCCTAGCCCCCAGTCATCTCTGTAATTAGAGGCAGGGCGACTAAGGTAGATCTAACAGGGCTGTGTCATCAGAAGAGACATCTGAAGCTGGCTGTGCTGGCTCCCAGCACCCAGGAGGCAGAGGCGAGAGGATCTCTGTGAGTTCGAGGCCAGCCTGGTCTACAAAGTGAGTTCCAGGAGGCCAGGGTCAACAGTGGGAGCAGGAAGGGAAGACTAGAGGAGACTCAGCTGATGGCCCTCAGCATGCCCAGAGGGAGGAGGGGTCGTTCTTAGTAGAAGGGGGACCAGGTTCGCCTGGTGCTCCAAGGGCTGTTGGTGCTGTGCAGATTACTAACAGACCTTTGGAGCTGGGAAAGAGCCCCAACCAGTCCCATCTGTGGGACTTGCAGGCATCCTGATCCTGGGGCGCTGAGTACTATATTTACAAATACGCACTTGGCCCTTTGAGCTATGTTGTGACAAGATAATGAATGACTCATTTTTTACAAGCAGATATTATTTGGGCACATGCATGCAGGTAGGGATGTGTGTGTGTGTGTGTGTGTGTGTGTGTGTGTGTGTGTGTGTGTGTGTGGTGTATGTGTGTGTGTGTGTGTGTGTGTGTGTGGTGTGTGTGTGTGGTGTGTGTGTGTGGTGTTTGTTGTTAGTTATTTAGCTGCGTTGTGTTCTTACCCTACAAGGAAACGTCACGAAACACGACAGAATCCGCTTATAAGAGTTTATTAGAGATAAAGGGACAGAGAGTGCGCAGGCCTGTGGGAGAGACACGTGCGTGGAGAAGAGGGAACCGGGAACATGGTGCTCTGCTTTAAAACCGGCTGGGGGCGTGGCCAGGTCACGTCACTACTCCATGTGTGTGCGTAGATCACATGGTCACGTTGCGCGCTTACGTGGCCATGAAACATCACGGATCCTGGTTACTCGAGACGCCTCAACCGGAACTTGCTAGGCGGAGGTGTCCGGGTCCGCCAGGTATCCTGGTAGCGAGGGACGCCCTGACCCGGAAATGCCTATCCTGACCTGGAATTGGCTAGGCAATTGTCTGCCTGGTATATGCGACCGTTTGGGCATGTTGTGAACCCTTCGTTTGTGTGTGTGGTATTTGTGTGTGTATGTGTCTGGAGATTAAACCCAGGGCACACAGTATATGGTAGGAAGGTGTTCTACCACTGAGCTACATCCCCAGCCCTCTTTGAATTTTTTTTCCCCCAAGGTAGGGTTTCCCTGTGTAGCCCTGGCTGTCCTGGAACTCACTCTGTAGCCCAGGTTGGCCTCGAACTCACAAAGATCTCCCGAGTGCTGGGATTAAAGGCGTGCACCACCACCGCCCAGCGAATTTTTTTAAAGATGTATTTAATCTTACGTGTCTGAGTGTTTTGACTGAATGGATGTCTGTACATGTCTGGTGCCTGCAAATTCAGAAAACATCAGCTTCCTGGAACTAGAGTTAAAGATGCTTGTGAGCCCCCATGTGAGTTCTGGAGACAAAAACCAGGTCCTCTACAGAGAGAGACAAGTGCTCTTCAGCACTGAGCCCAGTCCCCCCCCCCTTTAAGAAAATCACACTTAGCAGTTTATTTTGTGTGGGAAGGACATGTAGGTCAGAGAACAACTTTCGGGGACCAGTTCTCCCCTCCACACTGAGGGTCCGGGGACTCCAGGATTGAACTCACCAGGCTGGGCAGACCTTTGGGATTCTATCCAGTAGCACTGGCTGGCACTCCAGGACCTCAGGGAGTGGCAGAGATGGTAGCAGAGGACACTGGAGAGTCCTCACAACTTCCACTACAGCCTCCCGAGGCTGGGCTGCACCTTAAGCTGGCCCGTGGCCAGGCCTTGTGAGGGCTTAGAACAACCCAGCTCCTGGACCCTCAGAAAATTTCACATAGTGACTCACAGCTGTTGTCCAGTTACCCTGGGGAGTGACCCATCCATGGCCCTGGAGATGGGGATCAACAAAGCTGACCTCAGAGCTGGGTAGTCAGGTGGGACTAAGGAACGCTGACGCATCCCTTTGTTTTAGAGATGCGGGTGTGTGTGCTTGCTCAGTTCTGCCCGCTCTGTGGGCATTTGGGTAGTGCTCTGAACTCTATTTGCATCGAGGACCTGAGTTTCTGGGATATTTAAGAAGGAATTTTGTTTTGACTTGCAAATATGCTCTAGTAATTTAAATAATATTTACGCCTGTTGAAAGGGCCAATGGATTATGGAAGTTTCAGAACAAAAGCTCCAAAGATAAGTCCTTTACCGTGATGGAATAAGCCCGAACGCCCGCTTCTCACTGGCTGTTTGTTGGAGTCTCTGTAATTCCAGCAGTGGGAGGTGTTTTGCATGAGACAGGGTTTTACTAGGTAGCCCAGGTTGGACTTGATCTTCCTGCATGTGGAGTTTGGGATAATGGCCTTCAAGGCCTGATCCTTCTGCTGTGTTGTGTCAGCCTGTTAAATGCTGGGATAACGGGCCTGACCCACACCTGGATACCAGTGGGACTTTATAGAGTTCAGTAGTAAGACCCATATGGCAGAAACATCAAATGTCATTTCTCATAGTTTGTGATTTATCTTAAAATGTTTAGATCGCAGCAGTTCTACACCGCATATCAGATATTTACATTACAATCCATAACAGTAACAAAATGACAGTTATGAAATAATGTTATGGTTGGGGTCACCCCAACATGAGGAACTGTGTTAAAGGGTCTGGGCGTCAGGAAGGTTGAGAACCACTGCTCTAGAGCATTGTTTGCTTAGCCTACTTCCCCGCTTCGGAATTTCTTTGCCAGCTTTTACACTGGACCTTATTCCTCTTCCTTACGTCTGCACTTGGTCTGTCAGTCCTTGTTATCTCCCCCTTGAGTCCCTCTGGAGGAAGTACGAGGCTAGCCCAGGGTTTCCCAGCTCCTAAGCGGTCCCCACACTGCTGTGTGCAGCCCACACTGTCTCTCTCGGTGGCCCCAGGGGAAAACTTGGCACTCTCCAGGAAGCCTGTGCTCTCCCTCTGTCACACAAAGGTCTTGGCAAACCTGGCATGGGCCACGCCCAAAGAGACCTAGACACAAACAACTTGTCTCTCCCTTAGAAGGATTCCTGTTCTCCTAAACCTGGCAGGGCTTCACCCCCAGAGCCTGGCATTTTCCAGCTTCTCCTCTGTGGGTGGCAGTCTGGGTCTCCCTCATTTCCTGGGAAGTGCAGAGCCCCGACTCTGGTGGGCGCCTACACAGCAAGAGGTTCTCTCTGCCCCTGCTCTAACCCAGCCCTACCTCCGGGCTCAGCCACCCTTCTGAGAGAGTAGCTTAGTAACTCAAGAATGCCTTTGGGGTCTCAGCCCCCACCCCCGGGGCTCATTACACTGTTTCTTCCAAACAAAAGCAGAGTGTCTTCTAAGTGGAATTCCCACACCATCTGCTCTGGTGGCCCTGTTTTCTCCATTGCCTTGGTTTCTCAAACGTTCAAAGAGGAGGTCTTCAGGGAAGACTTGGAGCTAAGTGTTTGGTTTTCAGAGAGGCTGCCCCCAGGGACAACCTGACTCACTTTACCAGGTGTCCCCAAGGTGGCCTCAGTATCCAGGTGGGAGCTTGTGCACTGGCCTCCCCCAGCTGAGTAAGACATGAGGAACACGCGGGCAGAGACCACAGAGCCTGGGAAAGCTCCAGATCCACACACCTGGAATGAAGGTGGAAACCTGGAGGGGCCAGACCCCTAGGACCACATCAGTAGACAGCAGCCAGAGGAGGGGCGTAAAGAGTGGGTGAGCAGAGCAGGACACCATGGGTATAAGTGCGCCCTAACCACGCTCACACAGGTAGGAGGCTGTGGTGCTCTGACCTGCTCTAATAGAGCTACGGATCTGCGATAAATTTACAAAAATGGATCTTGCAAAAGTTAAGGTACAGGCTTAAAGTCTGCTATCCTATTTTGTGCTATTTTCTGTTCTTTCCGTTTGCTTATTGGAGACAGTCAGCTGGATAGCCCAGGCTAGCCTCCAATTTGCCGAAAACCTCAGCTCAGGGGTGGGGGGTGGGAGGTGATCTGGAACTCCTCTTCCTGCCTTCCCCTCCACGTACTGGGATTACAAACAAGTATGTACCACCATGCCAGGCTTCACACAGATTTTTTTTCTTACTTCATTTGTGTGTGTGTGTTTGTGTGCACATGGTCATGCATGTGCAGGTGTTCTTGAAGGCAGGAGGTGCCAGATCCCCTCCCCTGGAGATCTGGTTACAGGCAGCTGTGACCTGCCCTATGTAGGTGCTAGGAATCAAACTCCAGTGGGGAAAAGAATAGCAAGTGCTCTTAACTGCTTAACCATCCTCCAGCCCCTTCCTCCCTCCCTCCCTCCCTCCCTCCCTTTCTTCCTTTTTCTTTCTTCTTCCTCCTTTCTTCCGTTCTTTTCTTTCAAACACTTACCCTCACCTCCCCAGCCCTCTCACACGTTTTTACAGCACTTGAAATCTAACGAGTCTAGGGATGTAATTTAGTTGCCCTCGGTTTGACTGTCATAAAAAATGCACCTCGTAAAACCAGGCCTGAGGCTGAGGAGGTGGTTCAGCGGATAACAGGGCTTGCTGCACAAGCCTGGGGACCGAAGTTCGAATCCCCAGCACCCATGTAAAAAGCAGGGCCTGGACATCTGTTGCCCCAGCACTGTGGGGAAGAGGCAGGTGAATCACTGGAGCTTGTGGTTAGAGCTCCAGGTTCAGTGAGAGACGCTGTCTCAAAGCAATAAGGTGGACAACTGATGTCCTCCTATAGCCTCTGTGTGTGCATGGAGGCATGCACACCTCCAAGTGCAAAGCATCACACCACGCACATATACCACACACATACCGCACACAAACCACATACACACACATACTACACACACATACCACACATACATACTGCACACACACCACATACACACACATACTACACACACATATACACCACACACATACCACACACACCACATACACATACTGCACACACACCACATACACACACACATACTACACACACACATATACACCACACACATACCACACACACACACACACTACACATACCACACACACACCACACACACACACTACACATACACACCACACATACCACACACATACACCACACACACACATACTACACACACACATATACACCACACACACACCACACACACACATACCACACATACATACTGCACACACACCACATACACATACCACACACACACCACATACACATACTGCACACACACCATACACACACACATACTACACACACACATATACATCACACACATACCACACACACACTACACATACACACACACACACCACACACACACACAACCCACACTCCACACACATCTAGCTCTTTGAAGGGCTCTTTGTGAAGTTCCACCCGATTCCCATGAAGTAGAGCCCAGTCCAGAGGGTGAGGTGGAGCGTGGCTGAGGGGAGCCGTGAGTCAGAGGTAGGAAGGGTGAAGCGAGGTGCCCTGGAGGAGGAGAAGCTGGTGGGCACGCGGGTTTTCCCTTTGGCAATGTGCCCGACAGAAACAACTTGAGAAGTGGCTTATTCTCCCTGGTGTTTCAGAGGCATATCAGTGCGTGGTGGCAGAAACATGAGTTGGTGTGTTCACATCACAGTAGACAGGAAGCAGAGAGCATGATGGGAACCCAGGGTGAGTATGACATCCTAAGACCCCCCGTGCCAGAGGTCTTATTTCCACCAGCCGGGCCCCACACCCTCCAGGCCCAACAGACTTCAAAATAATTCTAGAAGGTAGAGACTGAGTACTCAAAACATAAGCCTGTGAAGGACATTGCAGATTCAATCCATAACATCAGAGAAGGAGCCAGGGACCAGGAGAGGCAGCATGTGTGGGCCCTGGCCCCCCACTGTGAGTGGCTGCCACCTTGCAGATGTTCTCCTTATTCAGATTCCCTGCCGGTTTCCTTCTCACCTAATGATCACCTGAGAGATCACCGGAGGTTCTTTGTTCCTGTATTCTGCATTTGGTGTAAACAGCTTAGATGCAAGAATGTAGAACATTCCCTAGCAAACTTCTGCCCTCCAGGGATCCTCCATTGTGCTGTAAGCCTGTATTTAAGGTTTCTTCCCTCTTTCAATAAATGGCATTTGGCATTTGGCATTCAGCCGTGGCAAATGACTCACTGTCTCTTGTCTCTTATTTTCTAATCTGAAGCCCCTCGCTTGGACATGGTGAACGGATATCGGTAACGCGGGCGTTACAACAAGCATGGGCGAGATGTGAGAAGAATTGAGGAGAAGTCTGTGTTCTGTGACAGGGCTCCTTGTGGTGTGACCCAGAGCTGGCACTAGCCACATCTGCAGGCGTGGTGAAGCCAGTTACCACACTAAGCCTCTGTTACACTGGCCAGCATCTCTCATTTTGCTTTGTTTTATTGTTTGTTTTTTTTTTTTTTTTTTAAAGAAAAAATCTAGCTGGGCAGTGGTGGTGAACACGTTTATTCCCAGCACTCAGGAGGCAGAGGCAGGTGGATCTTGGTGAGTTTGAGGCCAGCCTGGTCTACAGAGCAAGTTCCAGGATAACCACAGCTACATGGAGAAACCCGGTCAAAAAACAATAGGAAGGAAGGAAAGAAGGAAGGAAGGAAGGAAGGAAGGAAGGAAGGAAGGAAGGAAGGAAGGAAAGAAGGAAGGAAAAAATCTCACTATGGCTGTCTTGAAGCTAAATAATATTTTTATTATTACATTTCTTGTCTGTCTCTGTCTGTGTGTCTGTCTGCCTGTGCGTGTGCGTGTGCGTGTGCGTGTGCGTGTGCGTGTGCGTGTGTGTGTGTGTGTGTGTGTGTGTGTTGTCACGGCACATGTGTGGAGGGCAGTCAGTTCTCTTCTATCATATGGGTCCCGGGCATTAGACTCAGATCGTCACAGACTTGGAGGCAAGTGCCCTTCCTCACCCAGCTGCCTCTCTGGCCTCAACTTTAAAGTATCCCCACCCCCACCCCAACAAAACCTGGAGCTTAAAGACTGAAGACAGGTGCAAATCACAGAGCCAGTGATTGTGCCATGATCTTGAAGAAGCTGCTCTCCACCCCCACCCCCTGCCGCTCTCCACCCCCAACCCCTGGCCGCCTGCTGTTGCTGCCACCGCCCGCCAGGAGAGAAGATGTAAAAGTAGATCTAGGCCTCAGGAGAGGTGCTGGGGCCCGAGAGGTGGGATGCGATGCTCACTGCTCCTCTCAGCCCCGAGGAGCGAGCGGGGACTATGCCTGGTCTGACAACCAAGGTGAGCACAGCACACAAATGGAGCCTTCCACTCCAACCTCTCCGCTGAGGACGACACCGATGCATGCTAAGCAAGTACTCTACCACTCAGCCACACCTAGCCTCCAGCGACCCTCTTAACACACGGGGTTTCTAGGGGTCAAGCTCTTTCGGGGATCACCCTGGAGTTTGCAGCCCCTGACCTCCCAGCCCAGCTGAGCAGACAGATTATCCGTCATAAGGGTAACTCTAGCACTAAGGACAGTCAGCCTAGATGCCACTCAGGCCCTGTTCTCCATTATTCCTCCCCATTGCTAGAGAAACGGTTCCCAAAGACTGGCTAAATTGGTGTCCTGAGGCGCCAGTGAGGACAGAGAGGGGGGTGGGAGGGGTGATATGAATCCTGACTCTAACCTGGTAGAGCACATCTGTAATCCCAGCTCCTGAGGCAGGAGGATCGGAGTGGGAAGCCAGTCTGAACTACATAGCAAGACACTGCTTCCCACCCCCCAAATGAAAAACCTCACTGATTCCAACTAAATATCACCCTCCCTTCTCATTCCCCAAAGTACTGTCATCACAACTGCTCAGAGCCCTGTGGCTGCACCTGCACCTACCCACACACCTCCGTCGGAAACCTCCATCCTTATCTTTCATTTCCTGCGTACCTGCAATCCTGGCTGCGGATCACCCCCTATATTCAGCCCCCCAGGACAGCCACTTGGTAAGCTCAGGACATTCAGGACCCTTGCTCCACAAGTACCTGTGACATCACCAGCTGCCCACAACCTCCTGTGACCTCACCGCCTGGACAGCTGAGCCTAGCACACCCAAGCCACTCCTTCCCACCCACCACAAGTAGCAGGGGGCATAGATGACCACTGGGCCCTTGGAAGAGGCTGAAGCCACCAGCAGGCCAGTGTATGATCTTCCCGAGGCCTCTGTGGGCAGCGAAGCTGAGGAGAGCTCTGAAAACTTACCCGGAAAGTCTCACAGTCCAGACTACCTGCCTGACGATGAGCCACCAGCAGGCGTCACGGCGACCCTCCTTGAGGAGCAGGATGTAGACCCGGCCTCGGTGGCGACAACCTTCACCGCAGAGCAAGATGAAGATCCAGTCTCCATTGACGCCGACACCTTCATGGGGCAGGATGAAGACCAGGCCTCCTTGCAGACGGCCACCTCCGTGGAGCAATATGTAGACCAGGTGTCCACGCAGATTACTGCTGTCATCGGGCAGGATGAAGACCAGGCCCCTCTGAAGACTGCCACCTCCACGGAACAAGATGAAAACCAGGTGTCCACGCAGATTACCACTGTCAATGGCCAGGATGAAGACCAGGTTTCCACGCCAATCACCACTTCCACGGGACAGGATGGAAATCAGGCCTCCATGCAGATGGCCACCTCCATAGGGCAAGATGTGGAGACAGCCATCTCCATGGATATATCAACTTCTGGGGACAAAGAAGAGAGCCCAGATGCTCCAAGCCATAACCAGGAGCATCCTGAAGAAATCACATCTCTGCTGCCCCAAGAGCCGGGCATCCTGCAAGTGTTTGTGGGCTTCCAGAACCCAGTGTGGGACAGACTGGCTGAAAATAACCGTGCAAGTCGGAGCCGCACGGTTTCCCCAAGTGACTCCCAGCATCAGGCAAAGACACCAGGAAAGCCGAGTGTTCCCGAAGGGCAGCCAGAAATAGCTCCGAATGCTGACCTCCCATCTGCCCTGCCTGAAGATGCCCAGCCTTCTGCGGGAGCTACTGACCCATCCACTATGGATACCAGCAGTCCTGACCTAGAGCCCACGGGTACCAAGTCTGCCGAGCAGGAAGCTGAAGGTTTCAAGGCCTTGAACCCTGAAAGCAAAGCTAGACCCCCAGGGGCGACCAGGGAGGATTTAGCTGATGACTCAACAATCCCGCAGACCCCACCTTCCCTCAGCTCCCCAGCAGGCAGTCCACCTCCCTCTCCAGATCCCTGCCACGTGGCCCTGGGCAGGAACCTTCTAGACCCCAGCCTGTACAGGTCTGACGTGGAGAATGACTACATGCGCTCCATGACCAGCCTGCTGGGCGGCGGTGAGGGCTCCATCAGCTCCCTGGCAGACATCCTGGTGTGGTCAGACACAGCCACGGGCATGGGCTTGGCTGTGGGCTTCCTGGCCTCAGGCCACAGCTCTCCAGCTGACAGGCTACACGATGAGGGTCCCAGCCTGCGCACTGTCTCCAGCATCTTGGGCAGTGCCAGGTCAGCTTTCTCCTCCGGGTTGGTGGCTGGAACTGGCTCAGCCCTGCGCTCAGTCACTCACCTGCTGGAGTCTGTGGAGAGACGAACCGCAGAAGGCATCCGTTCAGCTATGCGCTACCTGGTCAACCACTTCACCTCACACTGGGCCCGCACTGCCCCCAACAGTGACTAGACCAACAAGTCCCCCGCTCCCTCCCCACCCCTGCACTAGATAGATGACTCCCCAGCCCTTCAGTAAATAACCACAAGCGTTTATTTTCTAAGCTCCGCCCTTATCCATGCAGTGGGACAACGGGGTAAAGGGCAGAAGGGGTCCAAAATGTTCTAGAAATGAGAGTGCTCTTAGGTTGTTCCACCTGGGTCTGGGAGCAAACTGCAGAGACAGAAGAGCTCTGACAGGGCTGAGGAGTGGAGAGGAGTCTGAGATGGGCAAAGCAGCTGTCTTCCCACAGGCAACCTGCCTGTCCCTCAGCCCCATGCCCAGGCTACCTGCTGAGGTTCTGGGGGGCAGTAGAGGGCATTGGGATAGACAGAACTAGATCAGACCTTACAGGAGGACACACACCTGGGTCCCGTGCAACCCTTTGAAGGCTTAGACTCAGACTTCTGGTGTCTCCTGCCCTGGTCCCCTTTCCCTGCCCTCCTTCTCATCTTGGAATAGAGAGAGAAACTCCACCACCAAACACAAACACGCCAATACCAGAAGACATAGGGACACAATGGAATTTACGTAGTACTCCGTGGGACAGGGCTCAGGGAGGGTGAGCAAACCGTCCATTGGACTACGGGGGTGGGAGGATGCTGGGATGGATGTAGGGCCATTAGATTTCAAACGTGCCAACCAGGATGGCTGCCCGCCTCTGGCCCAGATTATTTCCATGATGTTTGCTCTGGCCTCTGCCATCTGCATCTTGGAAAGTATGTACAAGAGCAAGAATGGGGAACATACTCAGGGCCACGTGGCTTAGAAGCCACAGTCACCCTACGACAAGACGCCGCTCAACCCCGCCCCCAGGCCCAGCCTTATACCCAGCCAGGAACCAGCCACCCATCTATTTGAATTTTCGTGTGTCTCCATATGGGGCCCTGGGGATGAACCTAGGCCATTGACTGGTGTTGCTGGAGGGCTTCTCTCCAGGTTCCCCAAGCCCCACAGTCCCACAATCCACTTATAAAATAATCACTCAGACGCTTATATCACTTACAAACTGTATGGCCGTGGCAGGCTTCTGGCTAACTGTTCTTATATCTTAAATTAACCCATTTCTATAAATCTATACCTTGCCACGTGGCTGGTGGCTTACTGGCGTCTTCACATGCTGCTTCTCCTGGCTGTGGCTGCAGTGTCTCTCCCCTCAGCCTTCTGCTTCCCAGAATTCTCCTCTCTCCTTGTCCCACCTACTTCCTGCCTGGTCACTGGCCATCAGTGTTTTATTTATACAGAACAACCCACAGCACTTCCCCTTTTTTCTTTTTTTTAAAAAAGGAAGGTTTTAACTTTAACATGGTAAAATTATATATAACAAAACAATTACCGAGCAAGAATTTTAGTTACAATATTAAAGAAGATGTCCTATCTATCTTATATTTGTGAGTTTAAGGTTTTATATCTAACTTATCTTTTATCATAACTGAGGAAATTACAACTATCTAGTTTTCAACCACATCAAAGACCTGAGAAGGAACATAATGGTACCTGAGAAATGGTAGATGGATGCATGCAACTTTCGGGAATCTTGCAAAAGTAGACCAAGACAGCTGGCAGCCTGGACAGCCACCTAATGTTTCTCAGCATTGTTGGTGCATTCAAATTGGCTACAGGCCTAGAGTATCTGACAGACCATTTTCAGAAGCAGGAATTCTGAAAGACCATCTTACCCTGTCTTGGCAGAGTACAGTGGTCGCTTTCCTTGTGTCCCGCTTGTCCAGAAAGGACAGCATTGCATTTGTACTGTCAGCCATCAAGGCAAGGGCAGTTCTTTGCCCAGTAGGCCATTTTGTGCCAAAAAGACAAACTTCCAAATGGAAATGTCTTAGAAGCCCAACATTCTCTCAGGATCAATTGGTGCAGCCAGGAGCAATTGTGTCTCACATCAACAGAATTCTAAGTTATTTAAATGCCATATTCTCTAGGTCTATGAAGTGTTTGAAGATTACCTATCTATCTGAAATATATCTATGTATACCTAGAAAACTTAACTAACATGGCTACAGATATGATTATCATAGATGACTAATTATTAATCTATTTTTTAATTATCCATTACAATTTTAAATGAGTTACATAAACATAATACCTCAAACAAGAATAGAAATATATATATACACAGTATAACAATATTAACTTCAAGTTTGTATCAATAAACTAAAATCCATACCAATGTAAAACATTTTAAACATAAACTAAAATCTATACCAATGTAAAACATTTTAAACAAGTTGTTCTTTAAAAGTAGGCTAATTAATCTATCCTTTTATCTTATCATCTCTATATCCTCCTATATATCTATATTATATCCCCTTTTCTTTTTTAGAAAGAGATCACATTTATAATCAACCTGTTTTAAATAAAAATATTGGTTTTTTCTGTCCCACACCAGAGGGCTCTTTTGATTTGGGACACAAGAATTAACTAACCATTTTTTTTTTTAAAGCAATATGTCTGGGTTTAGAGGCGGAGTGAGCCAATTCCACCTCTAAAGCCAGCTTGGTATATTTGGGAATTTGGCGTAGCATCTCTTACTACTTCCTGCTGGGGGGGGGCGCTGTATTTTATGGGGATGCAAAGAAAATTTTAGACCTATGGGGTAGTCCGTGAGGCTGTATTGTTTGAACCAGTTGCCTTGAAACCGCTCTGGATGTTGGATCATCTGGGCCATGGTGTCATCGGAGACCTTTCAGGGGGTCTTGGCTGGTGAAACCTGATGTATCTTAATCTGGAACAAATCCACAGCCTCTGGCTTTCTGTGGAAACAAAAGCAGAACCTCTTTTCCAAAGTAACATATCCTTATATCTAAATTTTGAAGTCAAGGCACCTTTAAAATATACATTTTGGCATAACTCAACAGCTTTTGTAATCAAATGTTTTTGTTTAGTTATGAATATCAGAGAGAACATAATCCAGATTCTCTGTGTGGTAGCCATCTTTACGTGGCTTATTTTTTATATTACATTGAGCCTATTGCTTTAAACTGTACCATTCTAAGACTGAAACGGTGTTGTGGCTGCTGGCTCCGCCCACTTCAGCTTCCCAACATGGCAGTGGTACGTTTTCCGCCAGCTCTGGGAGTCATCAAGTCTCAGAAATAGTGGGTCTAAGCTTTTATCAAAGCAGCATGTAGCCCAGAAACCTCTTTTTTTTTTTTTTTCAATACTAGTAAAGACTAAATCTACCACACAGCTTAATGTGCCGCTGGCAGACGCCTCATTTCCGCCATACTGCCGGTCAAACGCACACGCCAGGAACCCACCAGTGTTCAAACCTGCGTTTTGCGGCGTCTAGCTGCCCGTATGAGACAAGAAGCAGGAACCTGGTTTTGGCTCTGTTTAGAATTGGTTATTAAATATTCTCAGGTTTAAGGTGGAAACTCGAGCCGTTGGGCGCCATTTGTTGCTGGAGGGCTTCTCTCCAGGTTCCCCAAGCCCCGCAGTCCCACAATCCACTTATAAAATAATCACTCAGACGCTTATATCACTTACAAACTGTATGGCCGTGGCAGGCTTCTGGCTAACTGTTCTTATATCTTAAATTAACCCATTTCTATAAATCTATACCTTGCCACGTGGCTGGTGGCTTACTGGCGTCTTCACATGCTGCTTCTCCTGGCTGTGGCTGCAGTGTCTCTCCCCTCAGCCTTCTGCTTCCCAGAATTCTCCTCTCTCCTTGTCCCACCTACTTCCTGCCTGGTCACTGGCCATCAGTGTTTTATTTATACAGAACAATATCCACAGCAGACTGGTTTGGCTTTTAGAGTTTTCTGACGCTCATATTTTTTAAAACATTTTTTCCTTTTAAATATGTTTATTTTATGTATATGAGTATTTTACCTGCATGTATGTATATGCACTACATTCATGGAGTGTCCATGGAGGCCAAAAGGTGTTAGATTCCCCACCTCCCAAACTGAAACTACGAAGGGTTTTGAGTCACCATATGGGTGCTGGGAATCAAATCTGGGTCCTCTGCAAGAGTAGATCTCAAATATTATTAAGGACGTAATAATAATCTTCCCAGAAGAGAAGCTACAAATGGCGAGAATTATTTTCTGGAGAAGAATCTAAGTACACCAAGCTTTTTTGTCTGTCTACTTTATTCCTCTGGGATAAAATCCTGTCCACACAGCTTCAGTTCTGTTCTCATGCCTAGCTCCTTTCTTGCCTGATTTCTCTCTACATTTATCTGCTGTCCCCTCTAAGTTCTATCTTAATTCTCTCATCTTAGTTTTGCCCCATCTTGGTCTTTCTCATCTCGTTCTTACTCATCTGGCTCTTCCTCATCTTCCATCTTGTCCTCTAATTCTCTATCTAATTCTTCAGTCAAAATCCTCTACAGTCAAAATCCTCCTCAGTCTCTGAGGTTTACAGTTCTATACCCATGCAATAGCAGTGCTCTAGCCAAAGCAAGGTCACCAGGCTTGAATTCTTACAGGGTCAAAAAGGCAGACAAGAGTTTTCCTCAGGCAGTGACTATTGGGCTTTCTTTTACAACCCAAAAGGGGAGTGGTAAAGGAGGTCAACTAAGAGCTAAAATCGGTTAAGATATCAGAAAAAGGGAATTTATGTGCTCAAACTACATTCCTAGAGGTGGTTAAGGAAATGTTAGAAGTCTATACTGTCAATATAAATACCACCACTAAGGTTATATAAGATAGGAGGGTCTGAGCTTAATATACCTTAATTCAGGAGATCATTTGGCTTGGATGCTGGATAGGTATTTCAGATAAAATACACTGTTATGAGTTGTTGGAAGCATACACAGCATACAAGAAAATCATTGCAGGAATCAGCTAATATACATACAAAAACTAAAATATCACCAAGACTTCTTAAGCCATGGCTTGACCTTCAGAAAAGTCCTTGACCTTTCCAAGTAGTAGCTTTTGTGATAGTAGCTGAATTCCATTACGTTTTCCTGTGGCTTGCAGTAAGCAGATAGTGCTCTTAACCAATGAGCCATCTCTCTGGTCCCTTCCCACTGGGAAGCTGCCACCTGCTGAAGGAGCAGCTGAACTGTCCCATGTCATGAAAACAAGGAATTTGGGATATGGAGACTGTTCACTCAGACCTCAGTAAGGGGGCCTCCCAGAGGAACAACTGAGTCAGACCTTAAGAGTGAAAAATGGAAGCCGGGCAGTGGTGGCGCACGCCTTTAATCCCAGCACTCAGGAGCCAGAGGCAGGCAGATCTCTGTGAGTTCAAGGCCCGCCTGGGCTACAGAGTGAGTCTCAGGACAGCCAGGCTACACAGAGAAACAACCTAGTCTTGACAAAAAACAAAAACAAAACAAACAAACAAAAAAGAATGAAAGACAGGGGGGGGGGGGGCGTTTGAGAGACGGCTCAGAGGTTAAGAGCACTGGCTGCTCTTCCTAGGGGGGCGGTTGAGAGACGGCTCAGAGGTTAAGAGCACTGGCTGCTCTTCCTAGAGGACCTGAGTTCAATTCCCAGCACCCACATGGTGGCTCACAGCCATCTGGCGCCCTCTTCTGGCCTGCAGGCGTACATGCAGTCAGAACACTATATACATAATAAATATTTTTTTTAAAAAAAGAGTGAGAGATGGTGTCCCCCAGACAGAGGTGGTGAGAACAAAGCTGGAGGGAAGTGAGACAGGTGGTTAGGGTGGGAAGGAGAGCAGGTAGAAAGTGTCAGATAGCGTAACTCACAGTATGGGTGATAAAACTGCCGGAGAGGCCCCCAGCCATGCTTCAATGGTTTAAACAGCCACTGTGAGCCAGGTGCTGCTACTCATAGAAACTGCAAAGATGTCTGAGGTTTATCTTGCCGTGATAAAACACCTTGACCACAAACAGCTTGAGAAGAATCGAGTTCATTTCAGTTTAGAGTCTTTCATGTAAGGACATCCAGGCAGGAACTCAAAGCAGGAACCTGGAGGCAGGAACTGAAGCAGAGTTCACAGAGGAGTGCTGTTTACTGGCTTGTTCCCTAAGGCTAGCCCAGCCTGCTTCTTACACAACCCAGAAACACCTGTGCCAGGTGTGGGTGGTGCCACATCAACCATTAATCAAGAAAAGGCCCCTGCGGACTTGCTTATAAGCCAATCCGATGGAAGTGTGTTCTCAACTGAAGTTCCCTCTTCCTAGATGACCCTAGCTAGCACCAATTGACAGTGGATGAAGCAGTACAGGTGACCTGGACTGAAGGGGACCAAAACCAAACTGGTCAGCATGAATACAGGAATGAGCGATGGGCACTTTTGCCAGGTGTGGGTGTGGCTGTGTGTCTGTCCTCCAGCTGTCTCCCCAGTGTGTCCCCTCTACTCCCCAGCCAGTCTTTACTTGTTCTAGACAAGGGGAGAAGAGAAAATGTGTTCCCATCAGTCCCTGAAGCAGACACTGATGGTTGGTTTGGTAGGCACAAGATTAAAATGCTTGTCCTCTGAGCCAGGCGGGTGGTGGCGCACGCCTTTAATCCCAGCACTCGGGAGGCAGAGACAGATGGATCTCAGTGAGTTTGAGGCCAGCCTGGGCTACAGAGCGAGTTCCAGGTCTGCCAGGGCTGCACAGAGAAACCCTGTCTCGAAAACAAACCAACAAATGCCTGTCCTCTGGACCAGGCGACAGTCAGCCCAGAATCAGAGACCTTCTACTGCACAGCTGTCAGACCCACAGTCAGCCGAGTAACGAGGGGCCTGGCCTTTGGGTCCAGGCTACCTTGGATGCTGGCTCTACTGTGGACCAGCTATGTTGTGGGCCTCAGTCTCCTCACCTGTAAAGGGATCATAGCTCCCTACTGCACTGGGTTGCCATGAGTGAGTCAGTTGTCCGGGGCACACAGTGGAGTCTATATAATGATTAGACACCATGGTGACTCATGACAGCGCTGGTCCTGAGGAGCTGGATACCAGGAACACATACTGCTCGGTCGTAAGTAGGAAGAGGACAGCTGTGGATCAGCAATCGTTTGAGTTGGGCCTTCACTCTTAGAATAGCAAAGGGCCAGCAGAACTGTGCTAATGTGGCTTACAAGAGGGGAGCAACCTGGGGCTTCTCCACAGAGAGATGGTCCAGACCCAGGGAACTCTGGGCCGGCAGCAAAAGGAGATAAAGCCAAGGGAGGAGGGACCATCACAGACTGAGTGGACTGAGAGGCCAGGAGGGAAACCCAAGTCCTGGCAGCTTGAACCAAGCAGTTAGGACATGTGTGGCATCGTTGTCAGGCGGTGGAACCCAAAGGGTTAAGAGAGGCTGAAAGGTCCCCATGACTTGTGTGTTCCCAGGAACACTGAAGTGGACGTACATCCGGGTCCTTTGGCTCCCCTGCAGTCCTTGACACCAGAAATCGCATGCTCGATTCCCTTTTCCACTGTCAAAGTGTCAAAAAGGACATTTGGAAGTCACAGCTATGCAACGAGGGTGTAGCTCATGCTCAGAACAGGGACAAGCTAATGACAAGACTGTTCTGTCTTGCACTGGATTCTGCAGGACCAAGTCCCTAGTTCCTCAGAGTGTGGCAGTCACACTCCATTGGTTTGGGGTCTCAGCCCTTCCCCAGCAACCTCTACTGACGGCCTTAGTCTCCGCTGCCCTACAGACCAGCCCATCTGGTGTCAGCTGCAGACCCCTGGCCGCTCTCTCTCCTGTCCACCGTATTAGGGATTCCACCTAGCAGCTTCCCCAGAATGGAACCGAAGCATCTAGATGCTGGCATACCTGGGGAGAAAACTGGGATAGTACACATGGGATTGGAGACGAACATCCAGCATAGCGGTGCACACCCCCAGACAGGATAATATGGCCAAGAGTGAAACGACAGAGCAAGAAGGACTAAGTGGAAGGCAGGAACTAGAAAAAAAAAAACCCTCCTCCACCCACTGCAAGAGAAAGAGAGGGAGCTGTTGTGAAATTGTTACATTTGTTTATGCTGTGGAACATTTGTTTAATGGTGCAAAGATGTGTTGCATTCTATTAATTTATTTGTTTGTTTGTTTGGTTGGTTTGGTTTTTTGAGACAGGGTTTCTCTGTGTAGCTTTGCACCTGTCCTGGATCTCGCTCTGTAGCCCAGGCTGGCCTCGAACTCACAGAGATCCGTCTGGCTCTGCCTCCCGAGTGCTGGGATTAAAGGTGTGTGCCACACCACCGCCCAGCATGTTGCATTCTTTTATGTTGCATTTGTTTAACTCCGTGAAGCTGTGTTACTGTGCCTGTGTAAAACACCTGATGGTCTCGTAAAGAACTGACTGGCCAATAGCAAGGCAGGAGAGGGATAGGCGGGGCTGCCAGCAGGGAGAAGAAATAGGAGAAATCTAGGCTCAAGAGAAGAGAGAAGGAGCAAGAAGAGGAGGAAGAGAGGAGGATGCCAGAGGCCAGCCACACAGCCACACAGCCAGCCACGGAAGTAAGAAGGAAAGAGAGATTATAGAATAGAGAAAGGTAAAAGCCCAGAGGCAAAAGGTAGATGGAATAATTTAAGAAAAGCTGGTTAGAAACAAACCAAGTGAAGTCCGGGCATTCATAAGTAAGAATAAGTCTCCATGTGTTTATTTGGGAGCTGGGTGGCAGGTCCCCAAAGAGCAAAAAGTAAAAATAAAAACCAACTACAGAGAGGAACTCATAGGACACAGGCAGCAGGGCAAGTGGCCCTGGCCATCCTGGGCATGTGGACTTGAAGGAATCCAACCACACCATGTAATGAAAGAGGGCTTGGGGGGGGGGGTGAGGAGTTGGGGGGGGAGCTCATGCCTTACTCAGGAGGCAAAAGCAGGCGGATCTCTGTGAGTTCGAGGCCAGCCTGGTCTACAGAGCAAGATCCAGGACAGGATCCAAAAGCTATACAGAGAAACCCTGTCTCAAAATAATAAAATAATAATAATAATAATAATAATAATAATAATAATAAGAAGAAGAAGAAGAAGAAGAAGAAGAAAAGAAGAAGAAGAAGAAGCCAAGTACAATGGCCCAGGACTTTAGTTCACGTACTAGGGAGGCAGAGGCAGGTAAAGGCTAGCCAGGTCCACATAGCAAGTTTCAGGCCAGTGAGGGCTACACACACACACACACACACACACACACACACACACACACACACACAGCGAGTCTGTTTCAAAAAAACAAAAGAGAAACCAAAACAAAATGTCATTTCAGCAAGACCAAGGGTCAGCAGGACAGGCCTAGTGTCTGCCTTCCTCATCGATGAAGGACATGCTCCCCCAGCTGCTGGGAAAACTCGCTTGGGGCAGGTCCGGTGGGGAGCGGCCCCGCCTAAGGTCATTGGGAGGCTAGCTGGGGTGAGTGGATCTGCACTGAAGCTTTGACTACCCCCACCCCCTGCCTGCCACTCTTCTTCTCTCCCCCCCCAACCCCTCCCCTGCCCACCAGCTCTTCTCCCCACCCCCTGCCCACCAGCTCTTCTCCCCACCCCCTGCCCACCAGCTCTTCTCCCCCCACCCCTCCCCTGCCCACCAGCTCTTCTCCCCACCCCCCCTGCCCACCACCTCTTCTCCCCCACCCCTCCCCTGCCCACCAGCTCTTCTCCCCACCCCCTGCCCACCAGCTCTTCTCCCCCCACCCCTCCCCTGTCCACCAGCTCTTCTCCCCCACCCCCCCACCCCTCCCCTGCCCACCAGCTCTTCTCCCCACCCCCCTGCCCACCAGCTCTTCTCCCCCCCACCCCTCCCCTGTCCACCAGCTCTTCTCCCCCCACCCCTCCCCTGCCCACCAGCTCTTCTCCCCACCCCCCTGCCCACCAGCTCTTCTCCCCACCACCACCACCACCACTTGGGCTTCACTCCCTTCCTCACAGCAGGGGCCGATGGCCAGTGACACAGTACTTACCACATGGCTCTGAGCTCACACAATGCAAGGGGCCCACACTGTGACCATGGCTGTCATCTCCGTGCAAGAGATGGGTATGTGTACCTCATAAACACAAATGATGGGAAAAACTCAAGCCAGGCTTGGTGACCAAGACAGGAGAATTCTAAGTTGTAGGCCAGCCTGGTCTACAGAGTTAGTTCCAGGGCAGCCAGGGCTACACAGAGAAACCTTGTCTCAAAAACTGTGTGTGTGTGTGTGTGTGTGTGTGTGTGTGTGTGTGTGTGTGTGTGACCAGATACAGTGACACATGGGCACATGTGTTTCATACCCCCACTTGGGAGGCAGAAGCAGACAGACAGACAAATCTCTATGAGTTCCAGGACAGCCAGTGAGACCCTATGGGAAAAAAAAATTTAGGCCAGGCATGGTGGCACACACCTTTGATCCCAGCATTCAGGAGGCAGAGGCAGGTGGATCTCTGTGAGTTCAAGGCTAGCCTGGTGTACATAGTGAGTGAGTTCCAGGACAGCCAAGGCTATGTAGAGAGACCCTGTCTAAAAAAAAAAAGCCAGCTGGAGAGATGGCTCAGCAGATAAAAGTCCTAGCCACACAAGCCAGAGTTTGATCCAGATCTCGTGTAAATTAAGGAGTACGTGTTACCTTTCCGTGTTTAGCTCCAGCCTCACACAGTGCTTCACACCCATGTTTCAGGGGGTCCAGCACTGTTTGATGAACATAGAAATATGCAGGCATAAAGTACGTGCCACACAGATGCAGGGCTATGGATGCACAGTCCCGCCCAGCACTCCTGCTCCAACATGGGACAGGGAGAACTGGGTAGACGCTCCAGAGACCCTGTCTCAGCAAAGTGGGTGGTGAGAACCAAGCCCAAAAAGTTAGCCTCTAATTTCTACATATGTGTGGTGGCACTTGTGAACACACATACACATATATATACACACACACACACACACACACACACACAGAGGCATACTGACATGCACACCTACACACACATACCACAAACACACACACCACACACACACTACTACTACACACATATACTACAAACACACACACATCACACACACACACTACTACACACACACATACCACAAACACACACATCACACACACTACTACTACACACATATACTACAAACACACACACATCACACACACACACACTACTACTACACACACATACTACAAACACACACATCACACACACACACACACATACACACACCAAATTAACTTTCAAAAATTGAATATCTTGCCACATACACTCCGGTCCTTATTCTTTCTCTTTTTCTTTCTATTTTCTTTAGAGACAGAGTCTCACTACGTAGCCTTCCTTGCCTTGGCCTGGAATCCTATACCAGGTGGCCTCAATCCATCTGTCTTGGCCTCTCAAGTGCTGGGAGTAAAGGTGACACCATGCCCAGCTACTGGCATATTTCTGTAATTCCAGGACCTGGAAGGTGGAGGCAGAACTTCAAGAGTTCAAAGCCAGCCCAAGGGCTGGTAAAATGACTCAGCAAGTAAAGGCTGAGTTTGACCCCTAGGATCCTCCACAGTGAGGATTGACCCCTACAACCTGAGTTTGACCCCTAGGATCCTCCACAGTGAGGATTGACCCCTACAACCTGAGTTTGACCCCTAGGATCCTCCACAGTGAGGATTGACCCCTACAACCTGAGTTTGACCCCTAGGATCCTCCACAGTGAGGGTTGACCCCTACAACCTGAGTTTGACCCCTAGGATCCTCCACAGTGAGGTTGACCCCTACAACCCGAGTTTGACCCCTAGGATCCTCCACAGAAGAACCAACTCTCACAAGCTGTCTCCCAACGTACACGAAAACACAAACACACACTAAAATAATGAATTTAAAATTTATAAAAATAAATCCAGCCTAGGCTACATAATGAGATCCTATTTTTAATAATAAGAATAAGAATAGAGCCAAGGAAGTGGCTTAATAAAGTGTTTTCCACACAAATTTGAGGACTTGAATTCAGACTCCCATGTAAAAGAACACTCGGAACACAGAGGCTAGCAAATCTCTGTGAGTTCAAGGCCAGCCTGGTCTACAGAGTGAGTTCCAGGACACCCAAGGCTGCATAGAGAAACCCTGTCTCAAAACAAAACAAAAAAGAAGAAGAAGAATTGGAAGTTTAGGCTAGGAAGTTCACGCATGCCTGAACACACGCACAAACACCGTAATAATAATCTAAAATGGACATGTTTTTAAATACACCTTTAATTATTGCACTGCTCCTCTCCTGCTCAGGGAGAAGCCGGTTCTCAGGCTTGCTGCTCTGAAGCTTCTGGAGAATGCAGCTCGCGCCCTCTGCTGGAGAGATGGCAGCCCTGCTCCATACCTGTAGGGTCCAGACCCAATCCTCCACACTGGAAAGAAGCGGGATGGAGGGGGTGGGGGTGGGGGGGCAGATGTTGAGTCTAGGCTGAGATAGCCCGGTTAACAGGTTCAGGCTGGAAATTACCTCTAGGAAGATGCTAGGCATAAGAAGACACAGGGAGGGGCTGTAGAGATGGCTCAGAGGTTAAGAGCACTGTCTGCTCTTCCAAAGGTTCTGAGTTCAATTCCCAGCAACCACATGGTGACTCACAACCATCTGTAATGAGATCTGGTGCCCTCTTCTGGCCTGTAGGCAGACATGCCGAACATTGCAGACATGCTGAACATTGTACACATAATAAAGCGAACATTGTACACATAATAAATAAATAAATCTTAAAGAAGAAGACACACAGGGAGGCCTGCAGAGATGCTCAACAGTTGAGCACTGGCTGCTCTTCCTGAGGACCAAGGTTCAATTCCCAACACTCACATCGCAGCTTAAAACCATCTGTAACTCCAGACCTTTCCTGGCCCCTCAGGCACCAGGTACACATGTATTACACAGACATGCAGACAAAACACCTGTACATTTTTTTTTTTTTTTTAAGAGACAGAGGGTCACAGACTATCCAACAGGAGTCATGATAGCTGAACAGCTAAAGTTCTTGGTGCTCAGAGACACAAACACCAAGGTCAGAGTCTTTCAAGCAAGGGCCAGCCAGGCCAAGGTATGGGACCTGGTACAGGAGCCAGGGCAGGCAGCATCCTTGAACCCAGGCCTAAAAGCAAGCAGAGTCCTGAGTCAGTAAAAACAGTGGTCCTAGAACAGGGTTTTCACGTCTCCTGATTTAATTTTCTTCAACTGTGAGATGGACCCTGCACGGGCTAGTTTTATGTCAATGATACAATCCAGAGTCATCTGAGAAATGGGACTCTCAATTGAGAAAATGCCTCCACAAGATTGGGCTGTAGGCAAGCCTGTGGGGCATTTTCTTAGTGATGGATGACAAGAGAGCCCAGCCCATTGTGGGTGGTGCCATCCCTGGGCTGGTGGTCCTGGGCTCTATAAGAAAGCAGCCTGAGCAAGCTATGGGGAGCAAATCAGTGAGCAGCACCCCTCCATGGCCTCTCCATCAGCTCCTGCCTCCAGGTTCCTGCTTGCTTGGGTCCTCTTGTGACTTCTTTCAATGACAGACTATGATGTGGAAGTGTGAGCCAAATAAACCCTTTCTTCCCCAAGATGTTTTTGGTCATGGTGTCTCATCATGGCAATAGGAACCTAGACAAACGTCCCTTTTACCTCACTGAGGTACTCTGATTAATAATGAATATTTTGCCTGGTGTGTTGTGGCTCACACTTTTAATCTCAGGACTCAGGAGGCAGAGGCAGGTGGATCGCTGAGTTCGAGTCCAGTCTGGTCTACAGTTCCAGGACAGCCAAGGCTACACAGACAAACCCTGTCTCAGAAAATTAATTAGTTAATTAAGTAACATTCTAGATATGAGTGTGATAGCGTACCCTGAGAATCACAGCACTCAGGAGGTAGAGACAAAAGGATCAAAATCTCAAGGCTATCCTCGGCTATACCACAGCAAGCTCAAGGCCACCTGGGCTCCACGCAACGCTTCCTCAAAAACAGCACATCAGCGACTGCGTGGTTCTGTAGATGAAGCACATCAGGACTGTGTGGTTCTGTGGATGAAGCACATCAGGACTGCACGGTTCTGTGGATGAAGGCACATCAGGACTGTGTGGTTCTGTGGATGAAGGCACATCAGGACTGTGTGGTTCTGTGGATGAAGTACATCAGGACTGCCTGGTTCTGTGGATGAAGGCACATCAGAACTGCACAGTTCTGTGGATGAAGGTACTTACCAAACACAGCTGAGAAAACCTGAGTTGGATCTCTGGAACCCACATTAAAAAGCCAGATGTGGGCTGGAGAGATGGCTCCAAGGTTAAGAGCACTGACTACTCTTCCAGAGGTCCTGAGTTCAATTCCCAGCACCCACATGGTGGCTCACAACCATCTGTAATGAGATCTGGCGCCTTCTTCTGTATACATAATAAGTAAATAAATCTTTTTTAAAAAAAAAAAAAAAAAAAGCCAGATGTAGCAGGGCTTGGTTACGTAAGCCTTTAATCCCAGCACTTGGGAGGCAGAAGCAGGAGGATCACTGTGAGTTCAAGGCCAGCCTGGTTTACAGAGTGAGTTCAGAACAGCCAAAGCTACATAGAGAAACCCTGTCTCTAAAAAGAAGCCGGGGAGGGGGTGAGGGGTGGGGGTACAGATGAGATAGTTCAGCATCTGAAGGCTGTGTGCTGCCAAACCTGAAGATCTGAGTTCAAGCCCCAGGGTCCACAAGGTGGAAGGAGAAAACCAACCTTCATAAATTGTCCTATGATTTTCACACATGCACCACGGTAGACATGCACACACATGTGTGCACAGTAATAATTATTATTATTATTTTCAAAACAGGATTTCTCTGTATAGCCTTGGCTGTCCTGGATCTCCATCTGTAGACTAGGCTGGCTTTGAACTCACAGAGATCTGCCTGCCTCTGCCTCCTGAGTGCTGGGATTAAAGGCATGTGCCACCACCGACCAGCTTAAATTTTTACTTTTAAAAACACAGACATGCACAAAGCCAAAATTAAAACATAAAAATATCCAACACAGTAAAGTTAAAATTTTCCAGAAATGTAATCTCCAGACTTAAATGGTATGGGCATTTGGAGGTGGGGCTTTGGACAAGTACTGGGATTCAATAAGGTAACAGTGGTCTTACTGTAACTTATTTAATTAGAGATAAGGTCTCATCGTAAAGCCCTGGCTGACCTGGAACTTGCTGTAGAGACCAGGCTGGCCTTGAACTCAGAGATCTGCCTGACTCTGCCTTCTGTGAGTTGGAACCAAAGGTGTGTGTAACCACTTCCAGCCTTTTTTTTTTTAGGGTGGGCCGCTTTGTAAGGGAAGGGGGACCTGAGCTAGTTTGCTTGCTATCAAGCGAAGTACTGTGCTTCACATCTCGGTGAAGCAAGCAGGCCCCTGTCAGATACAGGCCCCTTGGACATCCCAGTCTCTAGAACTGTGAGCTAAACAGATGTCTATCTTTACAGACTCCCTAGTCTCAGGTGGAAGAACAGAAAACAGGCTGAAACAGTATTAACAGTGGTGAATTCTGGGACTTGGGCAGCTAAGGCGGGAAACACTAGAGTTCAAGACTACCTCGGTCTACATAGCAAGTTCCAGACCAGCCTGAGCTGCAGAGGCTCTCTCAGAGAACAGACAAAACAACAAAGCCTTCTGGAGTGTCCTGTGCTGTGTGTCTGTCAGGAGTCTCTTCACTGCACACGACAGAGCTCAAGGTGAGGTTCTTTGGGCACAAACAGGATTGATGAGTTGTGTTAGGAAGAACCAGGGAAGAAATGACTGCGGAAACACCTGATGTCCACCATCCTTCTCACAGCTTAGATCTCTCCCCTCCCACCACACTCCGCCTTTCCTGCGAACAGTGAACCTGGTCTAGGTCCCCACTGCACACAGGTGGAACTCTACCCTTCATACGGCCTCATTAAATAGTCTTCTGCCGACAAAAGTCACCTTTCCCACAAACACTGCCAGGGCCCCAGATGGGACCCGATGTTTGCCCAAGGCCAGACACAGCCCACTCCTGGACTCTAGAGCATGCCCACCACACCCACAAGCTTGTGAGTGCCCTGCAGCTGCCCCTTGACAGCGTGCTTTGGAAGGAGCCAAGACTTTTGGATCTTTTTAAGTCCTCTACCTAACTCCATGAACTAAAGGACTGTTCCTTTGCACGTGAATTTCATGTCAACCAATGAGGAAATAGGTTGACTAGCAACTTCCTGTATCATATTAGTACCTTTTCCCCCCCAAGACAGGGTTTCTCTGTGTAGCTCTGGCTGTCCTGGAACTCGCTCTGTAGATCATGCTGGTCTGGAACTCACAAGGATCCGCCCTCCTCTGCCTCCGAAGTGCTGGGATTAAAGGCGTGCGCCACCACCGCCTGGGTAATACTAATACTTTTCAAACTGCAGCTTTAGGGGAGAGAAAACATCTTCTCACACATGTCCTCAACCACACCGAACTTGAACAAGACTCACTAGAGCCTGGGAGGGTAACTGGAGGTGAAGGGTATGAGTTTCTGCATCTCACCTCCCAACTGGACTTCCAGTTTCAGTACTTTCTATTCAGCCATGATGTGGAAGAGACATCGTAAGTACAAAGTCCCGTTTCCTAACCCTGGAGCACCTGGCCTGGCTGCTCTGGAGGTGACGGTCACATGCACAAGCGCTTAAGTCAGGCTCAGGAGCGGAGGAGCAAACAGGACTTGGACAAAATGCAGGGAGCAGGGCCCCACGCCTCCTCCCCCAAGGCTGGTGGCCAAGCGCCTCCATTTCCTAGGTGACCAGGGAGGAGAGAGAAAAACAGCCTGTGCCTGCCCTGTTAGCAGGGCGGGAGCCCAGGTTGGGGCCCGGTGAGGAAACAGGCTGGAACAGAAGACTGGGCCGTGAAATGGGGTGAAGACAACAACAAAGGCTCTGTCCGCGAGAAAAATCGGAGTGCCGGGAGCGGCGGGCCACAAAGGGGCTTTCTCCGGCCCGACCAGCCGCGGGCAAGGCAGGGTGTCTGGGTTGTCGCAGGCCAGGCGGCACCGTTTCCTCCGAACCCCGCAAAGCTCCCAGCCTTCCAACCTGGATCCAGGCCACCGGGGGCCCAGCGGCCCCGCCCCGGCCCCGCCCCGCCGTCTCCTTGACGACCGTGACCTCAACGCCCGGGAGGAGAAAGGAGAGTCCATGCCAGTTGCTACGCGACGGCCGGGTGACGTCAGTCCATTGAGTTTAGTTCCCCAGGCAACTGGCCGGACAGCTGCGCCGGGAACTATTTGTGTCTGTCCCTGGAGGGGCGGCGGAGCCTCCGGGGTCTGGCGCGGTCGGGGAAGTGCTCCCTCGGTCGCCGCACAGAGGCCCTTTCAGGCCGCGGGCCGGGCTGGGCGGGGTCTGCACCCCCGTGGGGCGCCCCGCCTTGGCTCCCTGCACCCTGCTTTTTCTCCCACTGCCCGGGAGGCCCCTGGACCGCCTGGCTTTGTCCCGTTTATAAACGCTCTCTTGCGTCAACCCTAGAAGAAAGAGGCTTCTGTTTGCGGCAGTCCGGTCCACACGGCCACCTTGGCTGGTACCCCAGTATCGGTGGTACACAGTAGGTGCCCAGCATTGGCATTCCCAGAGGGCGGTTCCTACGCTTTCCGAGCTGCCAGAATGAGAACCCCTTGTCAGTCTCTGGTATTGAGCTACTGGGCACTGTCTGGGTGCCCTGGTGGGCAGACGGGCTACAGAGCTTTGGAACCTCATTGTAAAAAATACAACGATGAGCCCCTTGTACAGAAAAGAGTCACCGTGTAGGAAATAAGCCCAGTTCTGGCCACTGAGGGTGAGCTACAAGTGTGTCACATACATGGTAAACTGAGGCAAGATAGCATCAGTCAGAGGAGAAAGGACAAGGCTCAAGCCTGGAGCAGAAGTGATAACAAGCATGACATGACGGGAACAGAAAAAAGGTGTGCAAAAATAAAGCAATGACCCAAATTTGGGCCTCAAGGCTGGTCAAGGCCTGCCAGTGCCAGGGGCTCAAGATTGGGGTGCTGTGACTGAGTCTCTGGTTTAGGTTACACAGCAATCCAAGCCTCTCCCGGGCTCCTCCCTCCCACTGGGCAGCCTTTTGATCCAGGTCCCTCACCATCTGTCTTCAGGGAGCAACCATCCCCCACAAACCCCTCATTCCCACAAACCCCCCCACCCCTCACTCCACCCCCACCCCCTACTCCTGAACCCCTCCCTGGCTTCACAGGCTAAGCACTGACTTTCAGACCACGTGTCTATCCGGGCAGCTCTGCCCATTCCAGGAGGTATCCTACTGGTCTGTAAATTCAGGCATCTTGGCTTCTTGTCAACAGCCAGCGGCTGCCATATGATATGGACCCCGGGTTCTGAGAGCAGGAGGTGGCTGTCATCTTTCCCAGCGTGGTCTCTGGGCTGGCTTTCCAGTCATCCGCAGTCGGGACTGGACCGTTGAACTGGGGTTCGCTCCTTCTCTCCAGGCAGAGCCAGCGCCCTGATCCCCATTTCATAGACAAACAAGGACATCGTTATCCCTGTATTACACAATTTCAGGCCTACCTGGGCCCATGCCTTTCCCAGTGTGTCTCCCTGACAATCCCTCAGAAATCAGCCTTGGCTCAGTATCCAGAGCTGAAGAACAGGATCAACTACGTAATTTGTGAAAAAGGAAAATCCAGAGTTCCTTGTTCAACTGATGATTAGGAATTTTAGGCAAGGTGTGATAGTGCCCATTTGTAAGCCCTGTCTCAGGAGGCTAAGGTGAGAGGATCATTTGAACCCAGTCTGGCAAACAGAGATAGATTTGACAAAAAATAAAAAGGAATGGGGATTTAGCTTAGTTGGTAGAATGCTTGCCTAGAATACTCGAAGCCCTGGGTTCAATCTGCAGCACTACATAAACCCGGGCACGATCCTAACACATGCTAATATTTCCACCCCTTGGGAGATGGAAGTCACAGGACCAGAAAGTCAAGGTCATCCTTGGCTACATGTTCATGGGTTGTAGCTTCCCCATGCCTTAGCTTCCCTAAGGCCATCGTCATTTTTATGATTCATCTCACTCTGCCCTTGAGACTTTTGCATGCACCCCCGGGGTTGGGGATGGGGCTCATCTTCCTCTTGTTCAGACATACTCCCTGACCAGGACTCCCATCCTGGGTGGGTCCCACATGCCAGGCACTGTGCTGGGTTATCTGGAGCCTCTGCAAGACTGAAGGACTTACTCCCCAGTCCTGCTGGCCACAGACAGATGGCCTCAGCTATCAGCTTCCCTCTGGAGACAGCCGTAATTACAGAAAACACCTTGCCTGGAGTCACACCCCCCTTCGTGGGCTTCTCAGAGGACTGCTGTTCCTGGGTGTAAAAATGTGCAGTCTCAATTCAGGACTAGGAGAAAGGACCACCCTTGCTCTGGAGCACCCCAAGGCATCAGCCGAGGCTTCCCTGAGACGACCTCACAGTCCCCTTCTTGCTTCTCTGCCTGTCCCTGCCACCTTCTCCTGCCTTCAGGAGGACCACCCTCAGAGACACTCCCCGGTGAGGCTGCTCCTTCCGGGTACCTCTGGCCTTTCCAAATACCTATCCTGTAATAGCCATTCACTCAGCGGGCCTACTCTGTCCTGAGCACTAACTGTTCTAAGTGGGAATGGTAGAGCATGGCAGAAGACAAAGACATCTGGCCTCAAGGAGCTCATTCTAGCAGAGAAGCAGCGAAAAAGCATCCCAAAATATAAGGCAGTAACAGAAAACCTGGGAGTGCTATTAAAACAAAAACAAACAAACAAAACAGAGGCTGGAGAGATGGCTCAGCTGTTAAGAGCACCGGCTGCTCTTCCAGAAGTCCTGAGTTCAATTCCCAGCACCCACATGGTGGCTCACAACCATCTGTAACTGTAGTTCCACGGGATCAGATGCCCTCTTCTGGTGAGCAAATGTACATGCAGACAAAAATTCCATACACATAAAGTACATAAATAAATAAATCTAAAAAAGCAAGCAAACAAAACCAGAAGGATACAACAGAGACTACTTGATTATGGCTCTGGGCAGCATGCTCCTGGCCAAGCCTGCTTTGTATCAAAGGTGCCTCTGCAGAAGGCAGCTCACGTAACGAGCTAGACTGGACCGCTTGCAAGTGGACACTGACCAGCCTCTCAGATGGGAAGGAAGGAGCTGGGTTTAAGGCTACAAAAGATAAGTGTGGGATGAACTCTAATAATATGTAAGGACAGAGCAGGGAGAGATGATGTAAAGCCTAGAAGAATCCAGTTGATTCTAAAAGAGGTGGAAACGACACACGGATTCTGAGGGAGGCCGGGAACTATGTGACAGCTCTCCACGAGGCAAACATGAGACGTCAGGAGTGATTGTTCTGAGACATGGTTTCTCATAGCTCAGGCTAGCCTCAAAAGAAGGAGGCCCTAGATTCAATTTGATCCAGTACCAGAAAGAAAAAAGAAAAAGGAAAAAAAGCAGGAGTGAACTGGACATGGTGGTGCATGTCTTTGATTCCAGCATGGGAGGCAGAGGCAGGTGGATCTCTGGGAGTTCAAAGCCAGCCTGGTCTACAGAGCAAGTTCCAGACCAGGTTCATAATGAGACCCTGTCTCAAAAATAAAATACAGAGCTGGAGATATGGGTCAGCAGTTAAGAGCACTGGTTGCCTTTCCAGGGGGCCCTGGTTCAATGCATAGTACCCTCATGGTGGTTCTCAACTGTAACTCCAGTTTGTTTCATGGGCATCTGGTACCCATGTGCTACAAAGACATACACATGCAGGCAAAATACTCATATACATAAAGGGGGGCGGGGAGGTGAATCAACTGGTAAAATTATTTGCCAACCAAAATGCAATCTCCAGAACCCATTAAAAAAAAAGCTGGATAAAGTGGCTGAATCTGAATCTGTGATCCCAGCACTCCTGCTGGGAGATAGAGGTAGATACAGTATCCCCAGTGTTCTGTACCAGGGGAAAAAGCTCACATCCAAAGTACAAGGGCAGAAACAAGAGAGACATTAACTCAAAAGTGAGGTTGAAGCCCGGGTATAGTGATCTTGGCCTTCAGTCCTAGCACTCAGGAGGCAGAGGCAGACAGATCTCTGTGAGTCAAGGCCAGTCTGTTCAACAAGGTGAGTTCCAGACCAGCCAGGACTACATAGTGAGCCCCTGTCTCCAAGCAGAACAGCTCAAGGTCTCAGAGAAAGCAACCACCAGACAGCAGGTAGCCCTTGAACATTTTGAGTGGGAGTAGAAGATACATTCCAAGTTAAAACAAGGCTGTGAAAGGAGGCAGGTATAAAGGTGAAGCCCAGAGGGCTGGAGCGGAGTCCTTGGAGCCGCTGGAAATAGGAGGTAGGACTCCCGGAAACACCAGAGAAGGCTCGACCAGGGACTGTCCCGGCAGATGAACTGGGACACCGGGACTCTGATCAAGTTATTCAGCCTCTGCAGTTTCTCTGTTGTGTTCTCTACAAAGTGGGGACAATTATAGAGGTGCAGGGAGGACCTTGGGATGAATAAAGGAGCCGGCACTCATTTAGTGGAGAGCTTCCCTCCAGTGGAGTGTGCTGCAGACTGTGTTGTCCAGACGGATACTGCACAAGAGCTGGGAATGGGCAGATGGCCAGAAGCGGCAGGCAGAGAGGAAACTATTGTATCCAGGCAAGCAGAGGAGGCAGCTGTTTTTGGAACCAAGGGATACAAGAATCTAGATAGCTCTGGGCCTTCTGAGCCAGGGGATGGATCTCGGGGAGATGGGCTGCGGGAAGTGACCAGCTAGTGAGGGGGTTCGGGAGAGCAAGGCAGGAGAGGGTCAGGAGCGGAACCAGGAGGAAAGGCTCCATCACAGAGGTGTTTGGAACAACATGGAGATGTCGCTCAGCCTGGAGCAGGGTGGGAGAAGCTGCGGGTGGGTCTTGAGCACACTCAGTGGAATCAGCTGGCAACTCTTCCTTAAGAGTGGCAGTCACCCTGGGTCTGACTCCTGGGTGACTCACCGCGCACAGAAAGGAGGCAGACTCACTTAGGCTAAACCCTACTGGGTGCTTGAGATTCGCCTGACACTTGGGCAAGCCGTTACAAGCCTTAACTAATTTAGGCTCCCAACGCCCTAGAAGGTGATACTGTTACCATCTAAATCCCCATACAGTAGCCGGAAAAGCCAAAATCGGTAAGGCTGACGCTAGTCCAGAACTCTGAGCAGGTACGCAGCACACAGAGATTTGGGCGTCCCTCTCCATCCCGGCAGACTCTGTTCCGATTGGCTGGTGCCTGTCCCACTGGTTATTCACTGTTTTGAACGTTGCCTTGGTTACACAGCTGGATGGAGGCGGTAGACTCCAAACCACCCCGGAGCAAGGCAAAACGATCCCTTCTTAATGACGTCCCGCCCAGAAGCAGCAACCTTTGTAAACTGTAGAGTCCATTATAAATAGCAAGTTAGCTCATTCCTCCGCGGCAACCGAGGCCCGGTGAAGCTGGCACGGGCTGAGGCACTGGATGCCCGAGGAGACGCTGCTGTGCGGAACCAGCATCTTCCGGTCCGCTCGCGAGGAAACCGAGACACCCGGGACCGCGGCCAAGGGAGCTCCGCCGGGGCCCGAGGTCCTCGGCGCTCACCGGGTTAGCCTTGGCCGGTCTTCGCGGCCTGAGGACGCCCTGCCACAACCGTCCAGCAGGGGGCGCTACTCCCCCAGCCTTGCCCGCCGCGGGCCACACCGCAGCCCCGCGCCAAGCACACTCTCATCCCACTCACAGGGATTTTGAAAAGTGGCCGAGGAGGAGCTATGGAAGTGAGAATTGGTCCCTGCCCCACTGAGAGGTAAAGCAGGACCGAAGGGAGACTGACAACCCCTCGCAGTACCATCAACCTTGGGCCCATTTTACTGATGAGTAGCTTGAGGCTTGAGAGAGGCAACCCTAAATCATCTGATTCCAAGGTCACTCGCTGGATCCGGTGGGGTCGGGTGGGCACCTGCCGACTTACGTGGGATTGAACCACGACCAGAACAGCCTTCCCGCTGTGCTCTCCCGAGCCAGACTTCAGAACAACGAGCTCTTGTTCCTTGGCTAGTCTGAAGGGGTTGGGCTGTTGATTTTTTGTGGCGCGGCCTTCCGCAGACTTCAGCTTGGCTCAAGCTTTGGAGGGGAAGCTGGCTTTGAGTTCCCTGATGTCCCTGCATGCCAAGGTCTGGGATAACAGACGGCGGCCACTGCCTCAGTTTCTCTTTGTTTTGTTTTTTGGTTTGAGACAGGGTCTCTCTGTGCAGCCCTGGCTGAACTGGACTCACTCTGTAGACCAGGCTGGCCTCGAACTCAGAGATCCTCCTGCCTCTGCCCCCTCCCGCCCCGCCCCTCAGTTGTTTTTTAAGTTTTGAAGCGCTGGGTTCCTGCTTCTCCATCCCCTGCCTCCCCGCAGCCACCCTCCACCCACACCAGCCGCTGCACCGGGGACCTGGGCCTCTCTGCTCCCAGAAGCACCCTCCAGGCCACCGTAGCCACGCGGTTCGGCGACCCTTTCTCCTCTCGCCCCCACCCCAGAACAGGCAGCAGCGCAAATCACAAACAAGGCGACGTGTGTGAGCTGGGACGAGTCTGCGCCTCCTCCATTTAAAAAACCCTGTCTCGAAAAACCAAAAAATAAAATAAATACTCAAACTGGAAAAGGTTTGGGAGTCAGTGGGTCCATCTTGCACGAACACTTTCCTTTTCTACAGGGGGAAAAAAAAAGTCGGGCGCCGCCTCTCCAGCTCTGCGCCAAATGGACGAGACTAGACGAGGCTGGGCAGCGGCCGGCACGAGAGGGAGGCACCGCTCGCCCGCGGGCGGGGACGGGGCACGTCCGGCCGTGGGAGGCCCGCAGCAGCCCCTGGAAAACGGGGGGCCGTCCAAAGGCGGCTCCTGCAGAGCCCCCCAGCCCCCGCCCGCTCCTCGGAGGTCCCGGTGTCCGGCCGTGGGCCGCGCTAACGAGCCGATGTTGCATCTCCTCCCCTTTCTGCCCTGGGAGCTGCAGGCAGCCCGCGTGTCCGGGCGCACGTGCGTGTAAGTGATCGTGTGCGTACCGGAGAGTGTGCGGGCGCGTGGCGCCGGCGTGGGGTCCTTGAGCCCTACACACACACACACGCACGACCGGCTGCTGCACACACACACACACACACACACACACACGACCGGCTGCTGCACACACACACACACACACACACGACCGGCTGCTGCACACACACACACGCACGCACGCACGACCGGCTGCTGCACACACACACACGCACGCACGCACGACCGGCTGCTGCACACACACACACGCACGCACGCACGACCGGCTGCTGCACTTTCGTCCACCAGCCAAGGGGCCATGTGCAAGACTCCGCATGTACTAGCCGGGGGCACACGACCGCGAGCTCGCGGCGCTTACAGGCACCCGGAGCGCGGTGACTCCGGAGACCAGTGACCCGCCCCGCATTTTTGCCGCTCCCGGGACCTCCCCTTGGTCGTGCTGGTTCTGGCAGGGAGCGGCCCCGCCCGAGCGGCCGGCTAGATGCTGCGGCTGCCAGGCGCGCCGCCCCCGCGCCGGCGCCCCGATGGGTTTTTCCATGACTGCATCCGGCCCCGGTCGCCTTTGTTCCCGCCGTCCCTGGCCTGCCTGCGCGCCGGGGTTTTTCCAGGGCTCAATTGGAGCATGGAGGAGCCGCCTCCGCGCTCCGGCTCAGCCCCCAGGCCCCCTTTCCGAGAGCCGAGCTATCTGCAGATGCATCGCTCTGTACCCCCACCCCGTCCCCAGGGCTTGTGGCCTCAGCCCCATGATTGAGCACAAAGTTGGCGGTCACCATGACCCGCGCGCCTCGGCATTGCGCGACGGCGCTGGTCTCGCGAACAGTCCCTCCGGGAGGTTGCACAGGCTCCCAGAGGTTAGGGGACGCACCTCCCTCCGGCGTGGGAAGGGCAGCGCGTGGCAGCCCACGAGGCGGTTATGCCCAGCGACCGGTGAAGGAATCCGCGTGCTCACGGGACACGGCAGGGAGATCATGGTGTGTCCACAGCGTGGGCGCAACTCGTGCCTGGAAAACGGAATGGGCGCACTCAGGCTGGATGCAACGTCTCGTCATCTCCGAGACCCTCGGGCTGACAGGAAGAAAAGAGCTGACTTAGAGGGATGGGGAGGAGGGCAGTGGACAGTGAAGGCGGCATAAGGTCCTTGGGTCCCTACTGTATGCTGTGGGAATTGATTCCGTGGCCCGATCCTGCTCACACTAAGGTGAATTCAGTGTGAGTGCCCAGCGACCTAACTGTCCTTGCTATTACCATGCTATGTTGCGGATTTTTAAAGCTTTTTATTTCCTAGGGAGGTTCACAGTGCAGCCTCCAGGCTGGAGACCATGAAGGTGTCTTTGCAAGAAAAGAGCCCTGGATTAAGTGGGCATCTGCCCGGGAGAGAGGCGCAGTTCTGGGTGTACACCTCCAACTGCCAGCAAGAGACTGCCTCCAGCCGCCATCTAATCCACCCAGGACACCCACATACAAATAAGTCCGGAACTGTCCTGCCTTACAGGGTGGGAGGGGTCAGCCCTGTGAGTCCCGACTGGTCTCTGCGACACCATCACTACATCAGGACCCTCTGGATTATTTTCTTTCGGGAAACAGTAATGAGCGGGTGTGGTGGCCTTAATCCCAGAACTCAGCAGAGGCTGGAGCTCTGTAGGTTCAAGGCCAGACTTGGTCTACAGAGCAGCCCCAGGACAACCAGAGATATGTTACATAGTGTGACCCTGTCTCAAAAGCAAACAAACAAAAAACACAAGGGCTGGAGAGATGACTCAGTGGTTAAGAGCACTGGCTCCAGCCAGAGCCTTTAATCCCAGCACTTGTGAGGCAGAGCCAGGCGGATCTCTGTGAGTTCCAGGCCAGCCTGGTCTACAGATCGAGATCCAGGACAGGCACCAAAGCTACACAGAGGAACCCTGTCTCGAAAAACAACAACAAAAAAACCTGGTTGCTCTTCCCAGGTCCTCTGGTTCAATTCCCACCCACGTGGCAGCTCATAGCTGTCAGTAACTACAGTGCCAGAGGTTCTGATGCCCTCACACAGACCTATACATCCAGGCAAAACATCAATGCACATAAAATAAAAGTAAATCTCAAAAAATAAAACACAAAACAGCCACCATGCTATTATGAAAGACCATGTCAAGTTCCATCTTTGCCAGCTCCTGTGGAGTTCCTGTATCTAGGGTCCCCTCCCTTTTGGATCCTTCTATTTGCTCCCAGGGGCTCAATACTCTCACCCACCCATCCTGGTGTGGGAAAGTCTTGTTCTCACACAGCTGGATTCCCTCCTGCCCACATCCTTTCTTTTGTGGAACTGAGGGAGGCCCCTGGCTAAGGCCAGCCCTCGCCCTAAAGGGAACTTGAACTGAGATGTGAGCGGCCCAGTATCAGGCCCCACCACTGTGCTCACCCAGCACCACCCCTTTATAGGAACTGGACAAGCAAGGCCTTCTTAGACGCGCCTGCGATAAGCAAGACTCCACCCAGTTTTCTCTAGACCGTGGCACCTAGCTCCTGGCTTCCTTCAGCACCCTGCACTTAAATGGTTTCTTCTGTTCTGCCTAGAGATTGCCTTGGCAAAGAGGGTACATGGGCGGGATTCCTACAAGGAAGCAAACGTCTCGGTCGGGTCTGTCTGTGAGAGGAAGGGCTTGTACCACTGCATTCTGCTGCTGTCCTTTGTCCTCTTCCGCATTTATCTCTCATCTCCTCAGGCAAAGGTTTTATTTGTTGACTTTGGGTTTGTGATAGGGTCTCTTTCTGTAGCCCAGGCAGGTCTTGAACTCTCTAACCTCCAGTGTCAGCCTGAAGGGTAGCTGTCACACCATCTTAGAGATGAGAAAACTGAGTTTTGAGAAGTTAGACAACTTGGCCACACAGTAAGGAGCTGACTTAGGCTCACTAAACAGAGGCTGGCACAGCCTAACCACCTGAATTCACAGCCCCTGACTCCAGGTCCTGAGATCTGTCTTCTGACTGCCATATGTGGTAAAGCGTCCACACACACTAAATAAAATATATAAATAATTTCGGTTTTGGTTTTTCCAGACAGTGTCTCTCTGTGTAGCCCTGGCTGTCCTGGAACTCACTCTGTAGACCACACTGGCTTTGAACTCACAGAGATCCGCCTGCCTCTGCCTCCTGAGTGCTGGGACTAAAGGCATGTGCCATCACTGCCCGGCTCATAAATGTTTTTTTAAAGCACACACATACTGAATCAACTCAACACATAAATAAATTTAGAAGGGGCTAACCTTGATGTGGCCAGGTAGCCCGGAGCGGAACCCATTCTCTGAGCCCAAGCTTGTGAACTTGTGTACCCGTAAAAGCAGTGGGGAGTTAATACCCACGGCCCAGCTGCAAATCAGAGGCAGACACTGCTGGCTGGGTGACGGAGGACACACCTTCATAACGGTGCTGCCAACCCAGTTCCCACTTTGCAGCCATTGATTAGTTTTATGAGTTTTTATTTTAATTACAACCATCAACCCAGAAATTTATGAGATTCAAATAGTTGAGTTGTTGATGAAAAGTCTGCTCCAAGTCCTTCCCGCTACAACGGGGATCCTGTGCCATTTCTTTTTATATTTGTTGACTTGTACCCCACCTCACTGGAGACAACATGTACGTCCATGTGATGGGCGCTCCTTTAACTGCAGGAAGGATTATTTCAGTTCCCATCATCTAACATCTAATGAGGACCTTTGAGGACTCCAACTCCCCCCTCCCCAAGATTTATTTATTATATACACAGTGTTCTGCAGGCATGTATCACTGCCTGCCAGATAGGGTGCCAGATCTCATAGATGGTTGTGAGCCACCGTGTGGTTGTCAGAAACTGAACTCAGGACCTCTGGAAGAGCAACCAGCTCTCCTAACCTCTGAGCTCTCTCCAGCCTTGAGAACACCAACTCTAAGTGTGCCCCAAATCCATCTGGTCTCTTCAGACTTTAGTATAAGTCCCTCCCAGACATGGTGACTTGCTAACTAATAAGAATACCACAAAGGTGAGTGTGTTACTCCTCACTGGACTGTAAAGATCATTTTGCCAGGCTACCTCCATTACTGTTTGCTTTACAAAAACAAGCTGCTCGTGTGTGAAGAAGGCCCTGTGGTAAGATACAAGAACACCAGCTAGAGAGCCAGTGTGCCAAACACCAATAATCCCGGCACTTGGAAACACAAGGCAAATTCAGGAGTTCAGGGTCGTCCTTGCCCGTCTTAAAACAAAATGTAGTTAAAGCTAACACCAGACAAGAAACAAGCCCAAGGTGCAGGGTTTAGGGAAAAAAGGGTTAACAAGAGCTGATCCCAGCACTCAGGAGGCAGAGGCAGGCAGATCTCTGTGAGTCTGAAGCCAGGCAAAGAAAAGTCTAAAAGCCTGTCCTGAATTCTGCCTATGCTCCCCTGAGTTTAGAAACGTCTCTGTCCCCCGTGGATCTTTAGCTAGCTAGGACTTCAGCCTTGGCTGGCAATACTTTGATTATAGCCTTGCAAAATACCCAGCCCAGATTTCTTTTCTTTCCTCCTCCTCTTTATTTGTTTATTGTAGCATGAATCTTAAAAGTTCTTATTGATAAAATCAAACCCGAGGCCAGTTATTGGGGTCCATGCTGGTAGATCAGAGAGACAGAACAAAGCCACAGATATCTCACCTTGCCCATTCCTCAGCTGGTCCTGTTTCCTCAGACTGGAAGCTTCTGTGTCCTCATCCCAATGAATCTCAGCTGAACTGCTGCTTCAAAGCTTGAATGCTTAACCAGCCACATGCTTAACCAGCCAAATGCCTCTAGTTTCTGGTTCTCACGCCTTATACATCTTTCTTCTTTCTATCACCACTCCCTGGGATTAAAGGCTGGCTTTCTGGGATTAAAGGCGTGTCACCATGCTTGGCTATTTCCAATGTGGCCTTGAACTCACAGAGATCCAGAGGGATTTCTATCTCTGGAATGCTAGGATTAAAGGTGTGAGTGCCACCATTTTCTAGCCTTTGTATCTAGTGGCTGTCTGTTCTCTGACCCCAGATAAATTTATTAGAATACACAATACCACCACATTTCCTCTCTTTTTGTCTAAAATTAAAAAAGCTTATAACTAATACAAGAAAAACTATCTTCAATAAGTATATGCAATATACAGTCAAGATTACATTAACAATGTCTAGTCCATTAACATTTGACAGATCCAGACAAAAACTCCATTATATATATTAACAATGTCCAGTCCAGTAACATCTGATAAACTCAGACCAAAAAATTTTCATTACTTATCTTATTTAAAACAAGTAGTTCCTTTTTAAAAGTAGATTCCATAATCTCCCTTTTTATCTTATCATATCCATATTCTCTCTTTTTTCTTTTCATAATACATTCAGTAGTCTACCTTTTGTCATTTTTATATCTTCCCCTTTTTCTTCAGTGTAGATTCAGTGATCTACCTATTTATCCTATTATTTCTTTATCTTTTTCCTCAGAGTAGATTCGATGATCTATCTCATATCTATATTCTCTTTTTCTTTTTGCTTTCTAGGGGTGAAGATATCTTTAGGGAATCTTGAAAAGAAAATTTTGGGGTTAATCATCAAGTCCTGTATCGTTTGTCCAGTCTCTGCATAATAGGAAAGTTCAGGGCTTGTTTCAAGTCTTTGTTCAAGTAGTCTGTCAGGCTGGATCATCTCAGCTAGCCATCTCAAAATTGTCCTAAGCAGTTTGTAGTCCAAAGCAGATCTTTCCTTGGTGTTAATCAGCTTAATGGCTTTATCATAGTCCTTTTGAAGATTTCAAAGTTGCTGTTAGGTGTGGTCATGGTTCCATGCAGAGTTTATTTTTAGATATACTTATTTTAGGTGTATGGGTGTTTTGCCTGTGTGTTACATATGTGTACCATGTGCATGCCTGGTACCTGTGGAGGTCACAAGAGGCACTAGAACCCCCTGGAACTGGAGTTACAGATGTTTATGAGCCACCATGTGGGTGCTGGGAATTAAACCCAGGTCCTCTGCAAGAGCAACAAGTGCTTTTAACCAGGGAGTCTTCTCTTCAGCCCAGCCCAGCCCAGCTTTCTTTGACAAACTATGATGTACTAAATATGTTGTTTAACTTGATGTTTTTGTGAGGATATTGTTATGCAGCAACAGAGAGCTAGCTCAGGACCTAAGAGGTAAAACACCCAGCCTGAGGCCATTTGTGGCTAGACCTAGCAACACCTCAGGAGTTTCCCAGCAGACAAGTGAGCATGGTTTAACTATCAGACAAGGAAATTCACTTTTCTGAAGAGGGAACCAGCACCTCCTAGGAAGAGGCATAGGTTGTATGGATTAGTTCCAAAGGATCAAAAGGAAGGAAGCGCGCACAGATCTGTACCCACCACACACAAGACCTCTCCTTTCCACGCTTCTTCCTCCGTGTTTGGTTTTGTTTGAGACAGGGTTTCTCTGTGTAGCCCTGGTGTCTGTCCTGGAACTCGCTCTGTAGACCAGGCTGGCCTCAAACTCACAGAGATCCACCTGCCTCTGCCTCCCGAGTGCTGGGATTAACCACCGCCAGGCTCCAGTCTTCTTGGCCTGCCTGCCTGCAAACCATGTCTTTCCCCAAGCTCTTCTCCACTCTTTATCATTGATTCCTACATTCCAAGGACTGTTTCCTCTTCTCTGGATTCCCAAGCAAAGTTAACCATTTCCTCCTTGAATTCCCAAATAGCTATCCTAGGGATAGTCATTTTCTAATATGTTCCTACTGAAGAACTACTGAGAGCCCTGTCTCCTGTTAGGTGTAAGAGACAGGGACAAAACACAGAATAGCATGCTTCTTGGGGGCCAGGAGTCTGGTGGTGACCCCACAGACAGGGACCTATCCTCTCCACACAAGGTCAGGCCACCTTGTCCTCATTTTTCAACAGGACACACAACAGCAGTGGATGTCTTTATGTATTTATGATATGAAACTTGAGGTGAGTTCCTGGCTGCCTGGCAGGTGTTTGGAAATATCCAAACTTAAAACATTGCTCCCTCGGCCTGCATAGTGCCGTACCGCCCCTCCCTTTCTGCCTCCTCTGCCGCCACGGTGCCCATGAAAAACTGTGGCAAAGGGGGGGGGGCAAAAAAAAAAGAAGCCGGTTTTGAAGTTCACCCTTGATCGGACCCACCCGGCAGAAGATGACGGAATCGTGGATGCTGCCAATTTCGAGGAGTTCTCCAGGAGAGAATTGAGGTGAACGGGAAAGCTGGGAATCTTGGCAGAGGGGTTGCGACCATTGAACAGAGCAAAAGCAAGGTCACTCACTGTTGCTTCTGAGGCACCTTTCTCCCCAGAGGTATTTGGAATATCTCAAAAAAAAAAAAAAAAATAATAAAAAATTTTTTTTTGAAGAACAATCTCCGAGACTGGATGCGTATTGTCTCCAACAACAGAGAGCTATGAGCTGAGCTACCTCCAGATCAACCAGGACTAAGAAGAGGAGGAGGATCAAGACACATTGGCTTGGAATGTTTCATATTCATTCATAAATAAAATTTAGGAACAAGGCCAGGCGGTGGTGGCCCACGCCTTTTATCCAAGCACTCGAGAGGCAGAGCCAGGTGAATCTCTGTGAGTTCGAGACCAGCCTGTTCTACAGAGTGAGATCCAGGACAGGCACCAAAACTACACAGCGAAACTCTGTCTCAGAAAACAAAAACAAAACAAACAAAAAAATTAGGAACAACAACAACAAAAACGTAGCCCCTCAGTCCTCAGCACTACAAAAAATAAAAGCAAACGCCACTAAATTGCTGGGGTGTCTGATTTAGTGATGTCCACAGGAACCATGTCTAAAGTGGACTTCGGCTGACTGACTTTGTTTACCTGTGCTGAGCGGGGGCTTTGGGGGACGACTAGGATCAAGCAGCGGCTTCAGGAGCCCGGGAGCTTAAGCAGTCAGTCTCTGAAGTGAGGCAGAGACATCCTGTGCCGCGATCACGGATTTCAGCATCTATTGATCTGAACTTTGAAGGACTTTTGCAACAAGTTACAAAGCAAGTGACCCAAGGCACACCCTGCGGGCCTTTACAGACAGAACTGTGCTGTCTGTGCCCGCCGCCTGGGGTCGATTACATGCGCCGCCGTGACTGTGGTGGTCTGCCCAGGTTGTCGGGGAGCTTGGCATTGTACAGGGGCCTGGACTGGCTTCCATCTATTGCCACGGGAAAGTGCCCACTCCGCCCTCCACCACACCTGGCCACCATAGGCAAACGCGCGGCCCCTGTGTTCAGCTTTCTGGGTGGCTTCCTTTCCCAAGAAAGGGGTACAGCTCTTGCCCAGAACCCTCATCTGCGGAGTCTGGCGTTCTTCCACGGTTGCCCTGTGCATCCTCATTGGCTGCATCTGGGGAGGCTTTTCTGCCCAGGCTCATCCCCGCACCTGGGGCCTTCACCATCTCTGCTCAGAACTTCCAGGGTGGTTGAAATCCTTCCCTGGAAAGCCCCCACCCAGCATGGAGGCAGGAAGAAGGCTCCAGGCACTCCTCCGACAAGGTTCCTGGAATTCGGCCTGCAGCTTCGCTCCTCTCGGGAACTTGTTTACTTGAGTTTACAGCCTCTCCCCTGGGGCTGGTGGGAGCCTGCTCCCTAGGGTAGAGGAACTTATGTCTGTTTGTTCCTGCCTGCCAGCTCGCTTTCCCTGTTTTCAGAGCAGAGTTAATGTTCCCTTTTTATTTACGCTTCAGGGAAATATCTCAGAATGGGAGGGGAAAAAAAAACCCAAGCGCCCTCCTCAGTCTAGGATCTAGAATGTGCCTGATTCGGTGAAATTCCCATACAGTCACTTTTCTGTTGGATTCTTGAGATCTGGTGACTCCAACTTTGACCTGACCTCTAGGCCAAGGGTGGGGTTTACTCACCCTCTCAGACTTGGCAGGACATTCCAGAAGGACTGCCGGGTTACACTGTTTCCTTGGGGCTCTTAGGTCCAGCACAGGACACAGCTCATGGGACCGATACATCACTCCTCCCCAGGGTCAGCCCCCAGCTTCTAGCAGATGGGGAGTGATTAACTATGCTGAATGCCCAGGAGAGAAGGAAGAAAGGGAAGGAAGGAGAGAGGAAGGAGGGGAAAAGAAGAGAAAGAAAAAAACTTATCCTCAACACTGGGTATTGAACCTAGAATCTTCAAGCTTGCTAGGTAAGCATCCTGCTGAGCTACATTCCAGACTCTCTTTTTATCTTTTTTTTTTTTTCATTTTATTTTTTATTTTATGAGTATGGGTATTTTGCCTTAATGTATTTCTGGGTTCTCTTGGATACCCTGGGACTAGAGTAAACCACGGCGTGGACGCTAAGCATTAAATCCAGGTCCCTTGGAAGAGCAGCAGGTACTCCTAGCCAATGAGCCATCTCTCAAGCCCTCTTTTTACTTTTTATTTTTAACCTAGAGTCTCATTAACATAAAAGTAACCAGGCGGGGCTGGAGAGATGGCTCAGAGGTTAAGAGCACCGACTATTCTTCCAGAGGTCCTGAGTTCAATTCCCAGCATCCATATAGTGGCTCACAGCCATCGTGGCTCACAGCCATCTGTAATGAGATCTGGCACCCTCTTCCGTATACATAACTAAAAATAATAATAATAATAAGTAACCAGGCTCAGCTTACAATTAACCAGGTTACTTGCAATTCTCCTGCCTCAACCTACCAAGCAAGCTGGGATGATGGGCTTCTGCCATCAGACCGTTGAAAACCTTTTCTTTTTTTGTGACAGGATCTTAGTGTAGCTCTGGCTAGCCTTGAATTCTCAATGGAGACCAGGTCTGCCACTGCCTCCCAGGTAATCCTAGAAGATTAAATGTGTATGCCACCATGCCCAGAAAAAAAGTCTTTTGGAAAAATCATTAATCAAAATGATTAAAAAGTGTAAAACTCAATGGGGTGGTGGTGGTGGTGCACGCCTTTAATCCCAGCATTTGGAAGGCAGAGGCAGGTGGATCTCTGTGAGTTCAAGGCCAGCCTGGTCTACAGATTGAGTTTCAGGGCAGGCTCCAAAGCTACCCACAAAAAAAGCCTGTCTCGAAAAACAAAAAAAAGTAAAACCCACACGACTAACATAATAACCTACAAAACTGTGAGACGCCCTCACGCTTCGGTTCCGCTCTGCCAGGTAACTATTTTTGGTGGTGTATTACCAGTTTTCCTGGCATTGTTAGAGTAGAAAAAGCTCCTGGTCACAAAAATAGACTCTCTGGCCTGGGTGGAGACCTAACATTCCAGTTGGGCTAGTTCAACCACTTGGCCAAGGGACCACCCCTAGGAGGGCTGGCTCACCTCAAGCCGGGCTACAGCGACAGGTGGAATAGTGAGTCCCTTAAGGAGACGCTGTACTTTTCCTTCCGAAATCCCACCCCTAGTGCAGAAGGGGGTGGGGCACATCCACACAGGGTTGTGAATAGGTCTGTAGAACTTTTCTTTTTTGTATCTCTTTTCTTTCTTTCTTTTTTTCTGAGAGGGGGTTTCTCTGTGAAACAGTCTTGGCTGTCCTGGAACTCACTCTGTAGACCAGGCTGGCCTCGAACTCACAGAGATCCACCTGCCTCTGCCTCCTGAGAGCTGGGTGGGATTAAAGGCATGCGCTGCTGCTGCTGCTGCTGCCGCCGCCGCCGCCGCCGCCGCCGCCTGGCTTGTATCTTTTTTCTAAGCATGCTTTAACTCTTTGGGCCCTCACCAGCCCACCCCAGTATTTCAGGCTTTCTTATTCTGAAGCCTCCCTCCTCGCCAGGTGGCTTTTTGTCCAGCATGGGTCTGCCCTCCTTGCCAGCTTCAACACCATGACTTCTTTTCCTTCTCTCCTCTATTCTCCTCCTCCGGCAGCTGCTGAAGTTCATAGCAGGCCCGCCCTGGGGTTAAAGCTCTAATAAAATGTTCCTTATACTTCCATTTGAATCCATTCCTAACTGACCTTATTGATGGGACCAAGAACCCCAAAGGGGACCCAGGCTTCCCCTGGATCAAGGTAACTACTCCCACCAGAGCTAAATGACTGTGGAGCTGAGGGACGTGCGCCAGGTGGCTAGGAAGGAAGACTCTGTGGCCACCATGATGTCACACACAGACCCATAGACACAGCCAGACACAGTGAACAAGACATCTGTATCTTGTCGCCGACACTGTGCTTGCCCTGACCTTTCGAGCCAAAGAGCTAGTGTAATGAAGGGTAGGTACCAAACCCACCTGTTCCTCATGGGAGATGCTACACAGGACCAGACACACAGGTGGTGCACAGAATACAGACAGACAAAATACCCACACACATTTAAAAAACAATAATAATAAATAAAAGAGCTTGCTGGATGGTGTTGGCACACGCCTTTAATCCTAGCACTGGGGAGGCAGAGGCAGGTGGATCTCTGAGTTCGAGGCTAGCCTGGTCTCTAAAGAGAGTTCTAGGACAGCCAGGACTACACAGAGAAACCCTGCTGTACACTGTGAAAACATATTACTCTCACTGGTTAATAATAAAGCTGTTTGGCCGGTAGCAAGGCCGGATAAAGTTAGGTAGGGCAATCAACCTGAGGATGGGATGAAGGGTGGGGTGGAGAGAGAAAAAACAGAACCGCCCAAGAAGCAAGATGCCAGAGGACCGGTAAAGCCACGACCATGTGGCAATATATAGATTAATAGGAATGGGTTAATTTAAATGTATGAGCTAGTTAGTAATAAGCCTGAGCTAATGACGGAGCATTTTGTAATTAATATAAGCTTTTGTGTGTTTATTTGGGCCTGGCGGTTGGGCCAGAAAACTCTGCCTCTCTTTACAAAACCCTGTCTCAAAATATCCCCCCAAAAGTAAATAAATAAAAGAGCTTGATGAACTGGATGTAGGGGTACATGCCTGTGATCCCAGAACTTGGGGGGCAGATGCAGGAGAATTGAGAGATCAAAGTAGTTCCTAGGTGGACTGAGCTACATGAGTACATGAGATATTATAAAAAAAAAATAAAAATAAAAATAAAAACACAGACACAAAAATAAAAAATAAAACCCAGGAAGGAAACTATAGTTTAAATACATTGTGTGTGTGTGTATGTGTGTGTGTGTGTGTGTGTGTGTGTGTGTGTGTGTGTATGTGTGTGTGTGTGTGTGTGTGTGTGTGTGTGTGTAGAAAGAAAGAGAGACATTTCCGTGCCTGAGAGGCCAGAGAGGACATTGGATAACCAGGAGCTGGAGTCAGCAGAAACTCTGGGCTGCCCAAAGTGGGTGCTAGGAACTGAACTGTGTCCCCTGGAAGAGCAACCAGCACTCTGGACTCTTAGTCTTTTCTTCAGACTCTTTTTTGAGACAGGGCCTCATGTCGTCCAGGCTGGCTTCAAGCTATTGTAATTAAAGATGACTCTGAATTCCTGACTCTCCTCTGGTGACAGGGATTGAACCCATGTATCCCTAGTGTGCATCAATTCTGATGAAACTATGTCCTGATTTCAGATACAGTAATTATTAAGAGGTGGGTGAGTCCTTAATTCTGGACAGGTATTCATTGATTTGTCTGATTGCTGGGTTGGGAGGTCTTGCCATGTAGCTCAGGTTGGCCCCAAATTGGTGAGCTTTCTGCCTGGTTGTCAGGTTCTGGGGTTACAGGCCTTTGTTCCTTTGCCTGGCCAGGATGGGATTTAAAATGTTTTCCAGGAAGGAAAACTTTCATCAAAAGTGCACCCTAGAACCCCAGCCCTTGGGAAGTAAAGGCGAGAGGATCTGAAGTTCAAAGCTTACCAAGTTCAAGGCCAGCCTGGTCCTCTAGAGACTCAGTCTCAAAACACAAACAAACATGGGGTTCATCGATCCACGCCTGCAGCCACTGCACTCCAGATGTGGAGGGGAACATGGTGAGTTTAACATCAGCTTGGTCTACATCAGTGAGTCCCAGGCCCGACAGGGCTACATACTGACAGTCCCAGGTCAGATAGGACTGTCTCAAAAAAGCAAAACCAAAACAGCACACAAGGAGGGCTGGAGAGATGGCTCAGCAGTTAAGAGCACCCTCTGCTCTATGAGAGGACCCAGGTTGGATTCCCAGCACCCATATACCAGCTCAAACCCATCTATAGTTCCAGTGCCAGGGGATCTGATTCCTTCTTCTAGTTTTCTTGGGTACCAGGCACTGTACATTAGACACATATGAAGGCAAAACATCATGTACATAAAAATAAAAATAATTTTAAAGAAAATGAATTTTTTTTCTTTTTTCAAGACAGGGTTTCTCTGTGTAGTTTTGGTGCCTGTCCTGGATCTCGCTCTGTAGCCCAGGCTGGCCTCGAACTCACAGAGATCCTCCTGGCTCTGCCTCCTGAGTGCTAGGATTAAAGGCCACCACCGCCCGGCAAGAAAATTAATTTTTAAAAGAAAAAATTCCTGGCTTCATACTGGTCATTACTAAAGTGACGGGAACTTATGGGTGATTCCACCATCAGCATCCTACCTTCCCTTGAAGTGGCCCCCCCTAAGAAATGAGTCCCCAGACCTTCATCTCTTCCAAGAATACCCCTTGGGAAAATATCAATAGTGAGTACCTAGAAATATACAGAATACTTAGCTAACGACAAACAGGAAGTTCAAGGGACTCTCTAACCAGAAACAGATAGCTAAGGAATCCACTTGGAGCCAGATATGGTGGCATGCTCCTGTATTTCCAGATCTCACTCCCATATTCCTAGTATTTTGGAGACATAGCCCGCCAGGAGAATCAGGAGTTCAAGGCCAGGCTAGGCTATTTGAGACCTTGTCTTAAAACAAAAACCACCTGAGCAGGCACCAGAGGCACACTGGGAATGAAGCAAGGCTGACCCTGGGAACAGAGAGAAGTCCTTTAGACTTGATCTTTTGGCCCCAGGATAAGGCTTTGAGCTCATTGGCAGGAAGACTTCAGAACTCTTCCGGTGACGGCTATGTTTGGACTTACGCCATCAGGGTAGACTTGCTGAATATATTTAGGATAAAGGGCAGTTACTAAGAAAATGTTGCTGCTCCCGTGGGGAAAACCACGGCATTCTGTGCAGGGGCAGAGGGCTTCAGTCCCAGCAGGGTAGGGCCCTGAGACTGCAGACAGTGAAACTGAGTGGGCACAGGTCAGTCTGGCGTCAGTAAGGGACCCATGGCACATAAAGGTGAGGTGGACTTGGCCTTCAGCACCAAGATGGGGGGAAGATTCCTGTGATATAAATATTGAGTAAAACATAAGAACAAATTTTTTGGTTTGCTTTTGTTTAGTTTGGTTTGTTTTTTCGTGTAGTTTTGGTGCCTGTCCTAGATCTCACTCTGTAGACCAGGATGGCCTCGAACTCACAGAGATCCGCCTGGCTCTGCCTCTCCAGTGCTGGATTAAAGGCGTGCGCCACCACCGCCCAGAAAGAACAACCTCTTAAAGAATAGTAAATTTCCACCCTGACTTTTTGTGGTACATCTATAATGCCGGGACTAGGAAGCAGGATTGACAGCTCAAGTCTATCATGGACTACACAGTAAAATTCTGTGCCAAAAAAACTAAAAATAGCAGAGGCAGAGGTAAGTGGATCTTGAGATCAAGGCCAGCCTGGTCTACAGAGCTAGTTCCAGGACAGTCAGGGATACACAGAGAAATCCTGTCTCAAAAAAACAAAAAACAAAAACAAAAAGAAAAGGGAGGGAAGGAGAGAGAGAGAGAGGAGAAATAAAAGTCATAACTGATAATATTGGATGCCTGTGAGGATGTGCAGACATGGAGAAGGAACCCGATTCTGTTGGCTTCTTTGTTCTTTGAGATAAGGTTGCATGTAGCCCAGTCTGGCCTCAGACTTGGTACAGCTGAAGCTGGCTTTGAACTTCTGATCCTCATGCCTCTACCTGCCTCTGCTACCACGCCCAGCAAATGATTCCTCTCAAATGTGGTTGCTGGGAGGAGGCAGCTTGGCAGAACTTAGGATGCACCTCATAAGGATGCAGGTCTGCACACGTTCCTGTCTGTTACCAAGGCTGTGGATCGGGTGTCCACAGAACAAGTACCAGGGTATTTACTGAGACACTTTTCCTTTTTCTGTAGGAAAAGGGGAGGGTGGCTGTTGGAAACAGCCTGTGTCAGCGAAATAAAGGACAAAATAAACTAGGTGCTCCTGGAGGTGTTCTGTTTTGCCACGAACATGAACAAACAGGATCTTCATGTCTCAGCATGGGCAATTGCAAAAGCCTAGATCTGTTAAAGAAGAGGTTGGAAAGCAGTGTGCAGCGTGATTCTGCTAATGTAGAGTTTCAAAACAAAAATAAGAAGTGGATGGAGAGTGGTTCAGTGGTTAAGAACAGATAGCACTCTTTTTTCTTTAGTGTGTATTGGTGTTGAGTCCCTGAAACTGGACTTAGAGACAGGTGTGAGCTGCCATGTGGGTGCTGGGCATTGAACCGGGTCCTCTGGAAGAGCAGTCCGTGCTCTACACTGAGCAGTCTCTCCATCCCTGAGAACACATAGTACTCTTGCAAAGGACCCCCATTTGGATCTCAGCACTCATGCTGAGTTGCTCACAAGTACCTGTAAGTCCAGTTCTAGGGTATCCAACATTTCTGTGCTCCGAAGCACCTGTAATCCATGAGCACACACTTACACACACACATACATAATTTAAAATAAAAAATGAGAGGCTGGAGAGATGGTTCAGCAGTTAAGGGCACAAACTACTCTGGCAGAGGACTCGAGTTGGGTTCCGAGCACCCACTGTAGGTGACTCACAACCACCTGTAACTCCAGCCCAGGGGCATCTGAGGTCTCTGGATTCTGAAGGCACCCTGTATTCCTGTACATGTTCTCTCTCTCTTTCTCTCTCTCTCTCTCTCTCTCTCTCTCTCTCTCTCTCTCTCTCTCTCTCTCTCTCTGCTTTTTTGAGATAAGTCTCTCTATGTAACTGGCTGGCCTTGAACTTGAAACTTGTCCAACTCACAGAAATCTGCCTACTTGTAACTCCCAAGAACCTGGATTAAAAGCATTCACCACCATACCTGCTTCTCTCTTTAAAATAATAAAAGTAAATACTTTAAAAATAAAACAAAAGTTTAAAAATAAAAAATAAAGAAATCTTTACAATAGACACACATTTATAAAATACAGAAAAGGAACAGAAACATATTGTAGGATGACAAACAATAACCTCAGACAGCGCTTCCTTCTCGGAAATGAAGGAAGAAAGCATCCAGTGCTCTAGCTATTCTACAAGGCTTTGTTTGTCATATGTGTGCGTGTGTGTGTGTGTGTGTGTGTGTGTGTGTGTGTGTGTGTGTGTGTACCCCAGAAGGCCAGAGGAGGGTTTGAGATCCTTTGGAGCTGGAGTTACAGGTGATCGTGAGCCACTTGATATTGGTGCTGGGATCTGAACTCAGGTCCTCTGCAAGAGCAGCAAGTACTATAACCACTGAGCCAGCTCTCTAGCCCCCCTTTCTTTAATTTTTAAGGGCTGTTATGGTGCCCATGTATGGTAATACACACTTGTAATCCCGGTATTCAACAGGGTAATGCAAGAGAATCACCATGAGTTCAAAGCCAGCCTGAAGTACACTCCTGTGTTACAGAGCAGACACATAAGGAGAGAGCCCGGCGGTGCTGGGGCAGCCTTTAATCTCGGCACTTGGGAGGCAAAGGCAGGCGAATCTCTGTGAGTTCAAGGCCAGCCTGCTCTACAGAGTGAGTTCCAGGACAGGCTCCAAAGCTACACAGAGAAACCCTGTCTCAGGAAAAAAAAAAGATGTAAGGAGAGAACTGACTCCTGCAAGTTGTTCCTGACCTCCACGTGTGTGCCCAAACACATCATAAACACACACAATCTAATAATAGAATAATAACTTTAGAAGTCAAAATCTAAGCATCTCTTTACTCCTAGTGGTAGATGCTGGCTCAGGACGAGAGCTGTAGAAAGAGTGAAGTACTGAGCAGACATGCGGCTTGCTGAGGCTATTTGGGGAAAAAAGACCTAGGAAAGAGAGGGAGTCAAGGGCGTTAGAGTCCATAAACCGTTGCTGTGTTCTCTAGAACACCTATACAGGTAGAGGCTGCCAATAAGAAAATGCTATGTTTATATAAGTGTATGCCTCTGTGTGTGCACATGTGCTTGCATGGGCTCATTTATGACCACTATGTGTTGGCTAGTTTTCTGTGAACACAAGCGAGTGTGGTGGTTTGAATGTAATTGGCTCCCATAAGCTCATAGGGAGTGGCACTGTTAGGAGGTGTGGCTTTGTTTGGGTGGGTATGGCCTTGTTGGAGGAAGTGTGTCACTGTGGGGGTGGGTTTTGAGGTTTCCTATGCTTGGGATTCCACAGAACGTCTCAGTCGACTTCCTGTTACCTGAAAACCAAGATGTAGCCAACACATCTGCTTGCATGCTGCCATGCCCCCCCACCGTGATTATAATGGACTGAACCTCTGAAACTGTAAGACACCACTTCAATTTTTTTTCTTTTCTTTTCTTTTTTTTTTTTTTTTTGGTTTTTCGAGACAGGGTTTCTCTGTGTAACTTTGCGCCTTTCCTGGATCTCACTTGGTAGCCCAGGCTGGCCTCGAACTCACAGAGATCCACCTGCCTCTGCCTCCTGAGTGCTGGGATTAAAGGCTAATATTTTCTTTATAAGAGTTGCTGTGGTCTGGCCAGGCGGTGGTGGTGCATGCCTTTAATCCCAGCCCTTGGGAGGCAGAGGCAGGTGGATCTCTGTGAGTTCGAGGCCAGCCTGATCTACAAAGTGAGTTCCAGGAAAGGTGCAAAACTACACAGAGAAACCCTGTCTCGAAAAACCAAAAAAAAAAAAAAAAAGAGTTGCTGTGGTCATGGTGTCTCTTCACAGCAATAAAAACCTTAGCTAAGACAGGGAACCTCTGTTGAGATTCCATAAGATCCAGCTGCATCCAAGTGTATAGGTCATTTTCTCTTCTTATTTCTTTTCTTTATTTATTTATTCGTTCATTTATTTATTTATTTATTCCCAAGACAGGGTTTCTCTGTGTAGCTTTTGGAGCCTGTCCTGGAACTCGTTTTGTAGACCAGGCTGGCCTTGAACTCACAGAGATTCACCTGCCTCTCCCTCCCGAGTGCTGGGATTAAATGTGTGCACCATCACCACCTCGGCAATAGGTCATTTTCTTAACTAGTGGTCCTGGGTTCTATGAGAAAGCAGGCTGAGCAAGCCATGTGGAGCAAACCAGTGAGCAGCATCCTCCGTGGCCTCTGCACCAGCTCCTGCTTGAGTTCCGGTTCTGTCCTCCTGGGATAAGAAACAGTGATATGGAAGTGCGAGTCCCATAAACCCTTTCTTCCCCAAGTTGGCTTGGGCATGGTGCTTCATCACAATAGAAACCCTAACTGAGACACATCACATGTTCTCACGTAGAAGCCCCGGGTGGCAGGCTAAGGGAAGGGAAAAGAAAGAAAGAAGAAAAAAAAAAAAAAAAACAGGGGAAAGAGGAAGTCAAGGCCACAGCTGGGAGAGAGGATTGCAGAGTCCACGATGACACAGGAGCAAAGAATTTTCGACCACAGGGAAGATGATTCTGTCCTTTCCAGACCTAGAAACTGACCGGAATGCAGTGCAGGGTCTGGCGAGACGCCAACCTGGTCAGGACTGTGGTAGTTGGCATGTAACTGGCCCCACAAGCTCATAGGGGTTACTTAGGAAAATGTGGGTGACCCAACGGGAGCTGCATCATCCAAATCCAGCACGAGGCAGGCTGGGACAGGGCAGACCTTAGCATATCTGACTCCATGATGGACGTACGTCCAGGCCATAAAATTCAACAGGGAGAGAGTACCACCTGCCAAAGCAAAAACAAAGACCATCCAAGTCCATAGTTCTGGGAAAGTCTCTAATGCACTAACTTCGCTTTTTGACTTCTGTAGTTCTGCTTCTGGCTAACTTTTCTTGTTAACTGAAGCATGTCAACCCAGAACATGGTTTTTGTGCTTAAAAGCTCACCCTGAGAAAGTCTTGGGGCTACCCTGGGATCTTGAACACCCAGGGTAGTCACTGGGCAGTTAATAAAGACTTCCAATTGGCTTAAACCCATCTCTGTGAGCATCTTCTCTGGCGAGCACCCCACAACAAGGCTCTGGAAAGCTGGCACCCCGCAGGCTTTGCAGGTAGCAGGAGGCAGAGCATCTCCTCCAGGCACCTCAGCTGCTCCTTGGTTGGTCCTTACTAATTATATAGGGTGGTGAAGGAAGGGTCATGGGTCTGGTCACGTTCAGGGGCTCCCGAGCTGTTCACTCCTGAACTGTCCTTCCTGAGTCTTTTTTTGTTTGCTTGTTTTTTCGAGACTGGGTTTCTCTGTGTAGCTTTGTGCCTTTCCTGGAACTCGCTTTGGAGACCAGGCTGGCCTCAAACTCACAGAGATCCGCCTGCCTCTGCCTCCCGAGTGCTGGGATTAAAGGTGTGCGCTACCACCGCCCGGCATAGAACACCCTGAGTCTTAACTAGCTTGGGAGGAACTCTACCCAACCCATAAGCCGTCTCTCCAGACCACAGTAATGTGGGAGTTTTTTTGTTGTTGTTGCTTTTGTTTTTTTCACAGTAATGGTTTTTAGGCTTGGAGAACACAATAAATCAGGACTGTCTTCTGAACGACACTGGTTTGAGCACAATTCTCAAAGAACTCAGAGGACAATGGTGTGCCGCCAGGCTTCAGTCCCTCTTCCTGCCGGATGAGTTTAATTAATGGGAACTCAGGAAGGGGGGCAGGGCAAATGTTTTCTTCCTTAGGGAGTCAGGCCCCAGGCTAACAGGGAACGCTGTAAAAAGCCGGTCCCAGTGCTGGGAGAGGAGCAAACAGTTCCCCAAGTCAGAGGGGCCTGGACTCTGAGGGCGGAGGCCAAGGCCTCTCCACATGTCAAAGCAACTCCAGCCCAGACACGGGTTAAGGGGCTCAGCCACTGCAGAGCACGCAGGGACAGGATCTCACTGGGTGAGGGCATATCCAAGAGGAAGAAGTGTAGAAGGTGGGCAGGGGAAGACATCTGTCAAGATGCAGATCCTGGGGCAGGGGCCTGGCAGGAGCAGTAGGGATGAGGGGTTCCCACCAGACCACACCCCATCCCCACCAGGACACCTCAGCATCTGTGTTTTCAATAAAACTATCGGACTATCGTTTGGAACTGGGGTCTGCACCTAGTCCCAAGAGACAAGGCTGAAAAAGCAAAAAGAGAGGCTGGGTATTGTGGACTTTTCCTGTAATCCCAGTACTTAGGAGGCGGAAGTAGGAAGGTCATGTCAAGTTTAAGGTCAACCTGCTCTACTCAGGGAGTTCCAGTCCAGTCAAGCCTGCACAGCAAGATGCTGTCTGGGACTGGGAAAGGTGCTAAATGCCAAACCTGATGACCTAAGCTGGATCTCCAAGATCCACACAATGAAAAGAAAGAAATGTCTCCAACAAGCTGTCCTCTGACCTCCACACCTGCACCGTGGCACACACACATGCGTTCACACACACGGAAAAAAAAACACATTGACTTTTCGAGTATGTGTGTGGTTTTGTTTTTGTTTGTTTATTGTTTGTTTTGAGATAGGCTTTCTCTGTGTAGCCTGGCTATTCTTGAACTTGCTCTGTAGCCCACGCTGGCCTCAAACTCAGAAATCCATCTGTCTCTGCCTCCCAAATTCTGGGATTTAAGATATACACCACCACTGCCCAGCTCAGACAAATCTATTTTAGAAAATAAAATAAATAAATAAAAGAAACGAACAAAAATCAAAGGAAGGAGCCTGAGAGGAGGGTCAGAAGCTGAGAGAGGTTCCTGCTCCTCCTGAGAACCCGGGTTCAGTTCCCACCAGCCACACCAGGCAGCTTACAACCCACTGTAACTCCAGCTCCAGGGGATCTGACGCCCTCTTCTGGCCTCCCCGGGTACCTGCACCCTTGTGGCTTACATTCACACAAGGCACAGAAACATACAAATTAAAAACCAAACTGGGGGGCTGGAGAGATGTCTCAGAGGTTAAGAGCACTGGCTGTTCTTCCAGAGGTCCTGAGTTCAATTCCCAGCAACCACATGGTGGCTCCCATGAGATCTGGCGCCCTCTTCTGGCATGCAGGCAGAACACTGTATACATAATAAATAAATCTTTAAAAAAAAAAAAAAAAAGATATTGAATCTTAAAAAAGGGGACTGGAGAGATGACTCAGCTATTAAGAGCACTGCATGCTCTTCAGAGAACGCAGATTTAATTCCCAGCACCCACCCGGCAACTCACAATTGTCTGTAACTCCGGTTTCAGGTAATCCGACATCCTCACACAGACATACATGCAGGCAAAACATCAGTGCAGAATAATAACAAGCCAGGCATGGTGGTGGTGACGCACACCTTTAATCTCAACACTTGGAGGCAGAAGCAGGTGGATCTCAGTAAGTTTGAGGTCAGCTTGGTCTACAGAGAGAATTCCAGGACACCTAGAGCTATGCAGAGAGACCCTGTCTCAAAACAAAACAAACAAAAACCCCATAATGGAGTCACTCATGCCAACATCCCTGTGCTGTCCTCTATTTCAAGATAAAAGAATTCGGGGACTGGAGCGACGGCACGACCGTTTAGAGCACTTTTCCTCGAGCAGAGTCCCGGGTTTGATTCCCAGCACCCACACGATGGGTCACGGCCATCCGTCACTGCGGTTCCAGGGGACCTGATGCTCCCTTCTGTTCTCCCGGTGTCAGGTGCCATGTGGCACCCATACCCACATGTGGGCAAAGCAACCACACATATGAAATAAAACAGTAAGAACTCGGACCCCCAGGTGTAGCTCAGTCGTCGAGAATTTATCTGGCCTGCATGAGGGCAGCTTCAAATCCTGGAGACTGGAAAAGGAAAACCAGGATTAAAGAGGAGTAGACAAATGTTCCCAGTAGACCAGTGTCAATTAGCACGCCAGTGAAGTTCCCTCCATCTCCACCCTCAAACGACACAAAAGTCACCTGAAGCAGCCGGGGGTCAAGCGAGTGTTAATTTTCTACGGTTCCGTCTCCCGGCAGCTGCTGCCCCACCAACATAACTTCAAAGTGGCCTTCTGTATTTGGGTTCTGCTGTCTTCGGCCTTTTCTACCTATATCTGCCTCTTCTGCTCAGCCCATTGTTACACTTACTCTATGGTGTGGAATAAAGTGTTGCCCGTTCTAGAACAGAAAATAAAGCCAATTAAGATCTTTAAATTAGCTGGGCAGTGGTGGCGCACGCCTTTAATCCCAGCACTCAAGAGGCAGAGGCAGGCAGATCTCTGTGAGTTCGAAGCCAGCCTGGACTACAGAGTGAGTTCCAAGACAACCAGGACTCTTATATAGAGAAACCCAAACCAAAAAAATAAAGAAAAAAAAAATCTTTAAGTTAAACTGTCATGATTTTGAGCAGGTATGGTGACACACACCTTTAAATCCCAGCACTTGGGAGGCAGAAGCAGGCAGACCTCTGAGTTCAAGGCCAGCCTGGTCTACAGAGCAAGTTCTAAGACAGCCTGGGCTACACAGAGAAAACCCTGTCTTGAAAATCAAAAATGAAAAAGAAAAAGGTGTATGTCAGGTGAGACCTGGAGTTTGAAAGACATAGTTGAATAAGAGATCCCGTGGGAGCCGTGTCCTACACGGCCACATTCCCGTGATAAAACGGCGTGGCCAAGGTAATCCACAGGAGGAAGGGTTTAGTTAGGCTTCCAGTTCCAGAGGACAAGAGTCCATCATGGTGGGATGTGGGCGCCATGGGCCCTGGCCCTCGACTGTGAGTGGCTGCGGCCTTGCTTGCTGACCTTGATCAGATGTCCTCCCTATTCAGATTCCCTGCCAGTATCCACCCTTCTGAATGCTTAAGGGAAGTTCCTTATTTGTGTATCCTGCATTTTGGGCGTTAACTACTTAGATGCAAGAATGTAGAACATTGGGTCTGGAATGTAGACCATTGATAGCGAACTTCTGCCCTCCGGGGGTTCCTCTATTTGTACTGTAAGCCTGTATTTAAGGTTTCTTTCCTCTTTCAATAAAGGGCATTCGACATCCAATCGTACGGATGACCCGCTGTCTCTTGTCTCTATTTTTTAATCCGAAGCCCTTCGCTCAGACATGGTAAACGGGTATCGATAATGTGGGCGTTACCGCTATAGTGGGAAAACGTGAGGACATGGTGACGGGAGCAGGAAGCTGAGCGTTCTCATCCTCAGCCTGAAGTAGGAAGCAGATGAGAACATGAAGTGGTGTGTGTGTGTGTGTGTGTGTGTGTGTGTGTGTGTGTCAAGGAAGGGGGAGGGGTTGTGTATTGGGAATTCCAATTGGTCTTAATATAAAAGCCGGGAGTCAGATATCAGGGTAAAAGCTAAAAGATCAGAGAAGCAGAGCAGCAGCCCCTAGAAAGACTTCTTACCTTTGGGAATCCTCAGACTGAAAGGGCAGAGCTGCTGTCTCCACCCTGCCTTATCACTTCCTCTCTCCGCCCAGCCATATCCCTTCCTGTTTCCTCATGCCAAATGCTGGGATTAAAGGCTTGTACCTCCCAAATACTGGGACATGAAATCCCAAGTGCTGGAGGTTAAAGGTGTGTGCCACCACTGCCTGGCTTCTGGTGGCTAGCTCCATACTCTGATCTAGAGGCAAGCTTTATTTGTTAGAGCACAAACAAAATACCACCACAGGTTTGAATGAGCACGGCCTCCTTAGGCTCATACTTTTGAATACTTGGCCAAACAGTTGGTGGAAGGGTTTGGGAAGGATTAGGAGGTGTGGTCCCGATGGAGAAGGTGAGTCACTAGGGGTGGACTTTGAGTCCACATCATTCCCAGTTAGCACTCTCTGCCTTGTGCTTGTGAGTCAGATACAAGCTCTCAGTCACTGCCCCAGCACCTGCCTGCCTGCCTGCCACCCTGCTCCTCACTGTGACAGACTCACTGTGTCACAGACTCTACCCCAAATTAAACAGTTTCTTTTAGAAATTGCCTAAGTCATGGTGGTTTTTTAATCATCATCATCTTTACTTTTACTATGTTGGTGTTTTCTTGCATGTATGTCTTTATGAGGGTGTAGAATCTTCTGGAATTGGAATTAGATCATTGTGAGCTGCCATGTGCGTGCTGGGAATTGAACCCAGGTCCTTTTTTGGAAGAGCAGCCAGTGCTCTTTACCGCTGAGTCATCTCTCCAGCCCGTAATGTTGTTTTGTCACAGCAATAAATAATAATAATAACAATATCATAGTAATAATAATAATACATGGGGCAAGACTATAAACACTCCAAGCCAGCCCACAGTGACAGCTTTCTCTTGCAAGCCTCCACCTCCAAAGGTCTCACCGCCTTCCCAAACAGCACCACCACCTAGGGCCAAGTGTTCAAATATCTGGGTTTACAGATGGAGGATCTGTCTCCTTCAGACCACCACAGGGCCTTTTTCTCTAACACTCTGCTCTCAGCATGCTTGTCTGCCATATGGCTGGTAGCCCTCCAGATTAGGTTAATTTTTTTCTTCTGTCCTCTAGGCAGCTGCTAAGATTTACAGCTTGGCTGCCCTGGGGCTTTTCTTTTAAACCCTAAAGAAATTGTTCTGGGGCTTTTGTTTTTTTTTCAATTTCCTTTGGGGCAGAATGGAGGGAATGAGCAAATGTAGAGTGTGAGCGTTACAGCTCCGAGGGAAGTGCCCCCCCCATGCAAGCGTTGTAGTTCTGAAGGGAAAAGAATCCAGGCGGTCAGAGCCAAGAAACACCGCACAGTCCCACCGCACAGTCCCACCGCACAGCAAGCCTCACACGGGGAAACACACAGGAGGGCAGCTGCCTCTGCTCGGGGGAGGCAGGCTTGTGCAGGGCTTCTCCCGGGAGGAGTTTTCCAGGCTGGGGATTGGTGGGATTTCAAGTCCTGAGCTTGGGGCAGGCTCAGGTATGGGTGGGTTTTCAAAGCTCAGGAAGAGAGCTGGGACTTTTTACCCCACACTGTGCGTTTCAAGAGAGCTCCTCTGCCTTCCAGTCCAGAGTCGGTCTCAGAGGCCGCGCACAGTGAAGGCTGTTTATGGGAGGGGAAAGAAGGGGGCAATTGGAACCCTCGGTCAGGGTCGGCTGCTCTAGGTCTGCTCTTGTGGCTGCCTGAGGACAAAGCAGACTTTTTTCAGAGAGGAAGTTGGACAGGCCTGGACATTAAGAGGAATGGATTTAGCCAGGAAGTGGTGGCGTGGGCCTTTAATCCCAGCACTCGGGAGGCAGAGGCAGGCAGATCTCTGTGAGATCGAGGCCAGCCTGGTCAACAGAGCGAGTTCCAGGATAGGCTCCAAAAGGTACACAGAGAAACCCTGCCTTGAAAAAAACCAGGGAGTGCAAACTTGTACAACCACTGTGGAAATCAGTATGGCAGTTTCTCAGAAAATTGGTAATCGATCTATCTCAAGACCCAGCCATACTCTTGGGCATATACCCAAGGAATGCTCAATCATACCACAAAGATACATGCTCAACTATGTTCACAGCAGCATTATTTGTAATAGCCAGAACCTGGAAACAACCTAGATGCCCGTCAACTGAAGAATGGATTAAGAAAATGTGGTACATATACACAATGGAGTACTACTCAGCAGAGAAAAACAATGACAGCATGAAATTTGCAGGCAAATGGATGGAACTAGAAAAAATCATCCTGAGTGAGGTAACCCAAACCCAGAAGGACAAACATGGTATGTACTCACTCATAAGTGGATACTAGATATAAAGCAAAGGACAATCAGACTGCAACCCACAGAACCAGGGAGGCTACATAGCAGGGGGGACCCTAGGATGACTGTGGTTTATAATAAGTTTTGGTTTTACCCAATCACTGTGCAAGCTCCAGTGAAACATTTCACTATTAGGATAAGAATTTGTACTGTATCAAGCTGATAACAGAAAATAAAATAATAAAAAAATGCAAAAAAAAAAAAAAAAAAAGAGGAATGAATTTAGTGGCTGGCAAGGGTTAGCTTGGACGATATGGAAAGCTTCCCCAAAAAGGGACACCTCCGGGTTCAGGTGGTACCTTCCTAGTATAAAGAGGAGGCCCTGGGTTTGATCCCCAGCACTGCATAAACTGGGTATGGTGGCACCCAGCTGTCACCTCAGCACTTGAAAAATGGAGCCAGGAGGACCCAAAGTTCAAGGTCAGCCGTAGCTACCTGGTAATGTCCAGACCACCCTGGAGCACATGAGATCCCCATCTCTGAATCAAATAAACAGGGCGGAGAGATGGCTCACTGGGTCAAAGTGCTTGCTTGGAAAGATTCTGAAAAATTGTCCTCTGATGTCCACATGAGCACCAGAGCACAGGCCTGCACTCACTAACATGTATGTGCTCGCGCGCGCACGCACGCACGCACGCACGCACACACACACACACACACACACACACACACACTGAATAAAATTAAATTAAGGATGTTCATTATAATAATAAAATAAATAGGCCGGGCGGTGGTGGCCCACGCCTTTAATCCCAGCACTCGGGAGGCAGAGGCAGGTGGATCTCTGTGAATTCAAGGCCAGCCTGGGCTAACGAGTGAGTTCCAGGAAAAGGCACAAAGCTACACAGAGAAACCCTCTCTCAAAAAATCAAAAAATAAATAAATAAATAAAATAAAATAAATAAAGTTCCTCTTCCATGTACTTGAAGTAATCAGTTAGAAAACCTGCCTCCCTCCACACCCCCTCCCTTCTTTCCCATCCTCTCTTCTCCTTGGAAGCAGGCCGTAATAGTGAGAATTTCATTATCATTTATACATTTTTGTGTATAGGTGTTTTGCCTATATGTATGTCTGTGCGCCCACATGCGCCTGGTGTCTGTGGAGCCCAGAAGAGGGCATCAGATGCCCTGGTACTGGTAGTTGTAAGCCACTACGTGTGTGATGGGAATCAGAATCAGGTTCCCAGGAACTGGAGAGAGGGCTTATGGGAGCTGGAGAGATGGCACAGAGGTTGAGCACTGGCTGCTCTTCCAGAGGTCCTGAGTTCAATTCCCAGCAACTACATGGTGGCTCACAACCCTCTATAATGAAATCTGGCGCCTTCTTCTGGCCTGTAGGCAGAACACTAATAAATAAATCAATAAACCTTAAAAAAGAAAAAAAAACAACAACCAAAAACAGGTTCCCTGGAAAAGCAGGCAGTCTTCCTAACCAATTAGCCATCTCTAGTCCACATAATTTTCTTTTTCTTTTCTTTTTTTTTTTCTTTTTGGTTTTTCGAGACAGGGTTTCTCTGTGTAGCTTTGCGCCTTTCCTGGAACTCACTTGGTAGCCCAGGCTGGACTTGAACTCACGGAGATCCGCCTGCCTCTGCCTCCTGAGTGCTGGGATTAAAGGCGTGTGCCACCACCGCCCGGCTAGTCCACATAATAATCATTGTAAAATGGATGCGCTTGCCTGTTTCTTAAACCCAAACACACCTCGAACACCCTTTATTAATAATTAAAATTGGAGACTGGAGAGATGGCTCAGTGGTTAAGAGCACTGACTGCTTTTCCAGAAAATCCAGGTTCAATTCCCAGCACCCACATGGCAGCTCACAATTGCCTGTAACTCCAGTTCCAGGGGACCTGACACCCTCACACAGACATATATGCAGGCAAAACACCAATACACATAATATAAAAAATAAATAAAATTTTAAAAAAGTCTTAAAATTGCCAGGCATGATGACTCACACCTTTAATCCAGTAGTCTCGCTGGGGAGACAGATGTACCCGGTCCAGTGAGCCTCGGGTCCTGGAACCCTGAGTAGGGGTGATGAGGTAATGAAGAAAGGCTGTGATCAGGTGGGAGTGTGCATGGTGAGGGGTCACCTACTACCTCCCCAAAAGAGAACAAACCTCAGTGCTCAGTTAGGAGGCCTTGGCTCCTCTCAGTGGAAGTTCCAGAAGGGAGCAGTCTCAGGGTGTAAGCATGCTGGAGGAAGAAGCTGCAGTTAGGTACTAGTTGTATATCCTGCCCACTCCCACTCAGACCTTTTAGGAAGCTCTGAGACCCTCTTCAGCCTGGGTAAAGCACTTTGTTAATTTTTGTGGGTCCCAGGCCTTGGAGTCCTGTGCCATGTCAACAATACACATTCCCTCAGAATTCCGTTCCCTCAAGGCTTCCTCCCTGCAAGTGAGTCTCTTTGAGTTCAAGACCAGCTTGGTGTATTTATTGAGTTCCAGGTCATCCAGGGGAATACAGTGAGACCCTGTCTTTTAAAAAAAACAAGGCAGAGAGAGCTGGTGTGGTGGTGCAGGACTTCAATCCCAGCACTTGGGAGGCAGATGTAGGTGAATCTGAGTTCTAGGCTAGCCTGGGCTACAGTGAGAGTTCCAAGCCAGCCAGAGCTTGCATACTGAAACCTTGTCTCAAAAAATAAATAAATAAATAAATCAAAATAAAATGAGGACTGGGGGTGTACCTCAATTAGCAGAGTTCTTGTTTTACATGCATAGATTCCTGGGTTTGATGCCAAACACCATATAAAAACAGACCAGGCGATGTACACCTGTGATCCCAGGGCTCAGGAGACAAATGTCAGTGAATTCCAGACAGCTGGGACTACGACGAAGTGAGGCCTTAAGTCAAAACAAACAAACAAACAAATCAAAACTGCCCTCTAAGCATTCACACTGTGCTCCGTGTTAGCATAGTAAAATTTTAGAACAAAGGTCAGAGGCATTATTTGTTACTTACTGTGGGTATTTCAAAAGAACAATCTTTGGCCAACACTCAGAAGTGACAGAAATAGACTGTTGTCTCATGGCCTGATTAAAATGGAAAAGCTGAAGGTTTTCCAAAAGGAAACAAGAGGAGGCCAGGAGTCTAGACTGGCCACTCAGAAGAGTGTGTGCGAGACCCAGCATCGGCGGGTGGGGCCTTTGTGCGGACAGTGTCTGTGTCTGGGTGTGGGAAGTGGGCTCTTGACCAACCCAGCTGCGTGTGACCTGTGACTGGGACCAACATCTGGCTGCTCCCTCCCTCCCGTGACTCTGCCTGTGCCCAAACAGGAGAGTGTGTCATCCCTGACGTATTGCCGGGCAACGGAGTGTGTCTGGGCGGGTCCCCTAACGCTCTCCGGTTCACAGTCGCTGCATGCCTGCTTTGCGGGTGTCTCTAGCTGTCGATGTCCTCGTGAGATAGCGAGACTCTCGCTCACTCCTCCTCTTCTCCCTTTTGCTAAGGTCTTGTGCTTGCTGGGCAAGTACACCACCACTGAGCCACACCCCCAGTCTGTGAAAACTCTGGTCTCCTAGTCTTAGGATGCAAGGCTTGGTTTCAATCACACTGCTACCCGGGAGGCTGTCCTTCCTGAGCCTGAGAGTTGGGCTGTAGAGGACCCTAGTCAGCCCCTGCCTGGGATCGACATTAGAGAAAAGAACCCATCCTCACAGGGATGTCTGGGTAGGGGAGTACATCCAACCCTTCTTTTGAATTTGCCTGAGGAGGTTTGGCTTTGCTTCGACACCATCTCTGGTGATTTTTGTCCTGTTTTTAGGAATTTTAAAACTTTGGGCAATTGGAAGCACCATCTGAAATCGCCAGAAAAGTTTACGGTTCCCTTGGAGTTTTATTCTTTGTCGATTTGTTGTTGTTGTTTATTTATGTACACCTTTAATATGTGTTTGTCTGCAGTGCCCAGGGGGGCCAGCAGAGGGCGTCAGATCCCCTGGAACTGGAGTTGGAGGTCAGTGTGAGCGGTCGTGTGGGTGCTAAGATTCGAACACGCTGTTCCAGAGCAGCATGTGCTCTTAACCATGAACCGTCTCTCCTGACCCCCATTTTGATTTTAAGGTAAGCCTTGGCTACATAGCCAGTTTGGGGCCAGAATGGGCTACACGATATCCTATCTCAAATAAGTAGTCTGGGTTACAGTTCAGTGTTGGTGAATCTGTCCTGGGTCAGCGATAACAAAACAAACAAAAAATGGGGTCCGGAGAGATGGTCAGCCAGTAGAGGGACAAAGGCGCCCACCATGCCTGACCACATAAATTCAGCCCTCGGGACAGGCATGGTGCAAGGAGAGGAAAGTGCGCCGTGGCACTCGCCCGCCCTCCTTAAGTACAATGTATACTTTCTTCCATTTTAACACGCCTATGTGAAATCGGGGCTCGGGCCGCGGGCCGGCTCTGGGTTTCGGGCATCTCCCCGGCTGCGCCTCCATCGGGCGGCCCCTCCCGGTCCCGGGCGAGCAGGGCGGCGCTGTGGGGAAATTCCAGTCCGCGCTCCTCCGCCTCGGGGAGACCTCATTTCCTAGGCAGGAAACCGGCTCGGGGCCACCGAGCGCCGCCTCGTCCAGGCACCGCCTCCGCCCCGGCCGGCCGGCCCAGCTGCAGCCACGCCCGGGCTCCCAGGATAAATTTAGCTCTTCTATTCCGGTCTCGGCCCTGCCCTCTCCCTGGAGCCAACCGGTGGAAGGAGAAAGATGGAGCAGCGGGGAGATCACAGACTGAAAAGCTCATCACATGCTTGCAGGCCGGACCCCAGAGCTTACGCCTACCCACTTCACTGACCGCAGAGTTCCGCGGACATTGTCACTTTAACGAAATGGGGTGGGAGTCAGGGCCCTCCTCACTGTACGGGGGAGATCCGGAGAAGGAAAAGCACAAAGTGCTGAGCGCGGTCGTTTCATGCCTGGAATCCCGGCACTGGGGAGACTGAGTCGGAAGGACTGTGGCAAGGACCAGGCCAGACTGGCCTCCAGAGGGAGATGTCTCAGAAAATGAAAACCAAAGCGAGTGTGGACACACACACACACACACACACGTCTGGGAGATTCTAGAACTACCTCCTACACTCAGTATTACCGTGGGACCTGCCTAACTTTCAGGTCCAGCCCAGAACTTGGCCCACACCTCTCCAGGTCTCACCTAGGCAGTTCCTATCAATGTCTGCAGAGTCTCCTACTCCTTCCCTCCCACTGAGGATTGAATCTAAGGCCTAAAGTGAACTAGGCAAGCTCTATCACCCGGATCCAGAATGTTTTATAATGGATCATTTCTCGCCTGAGTTCCCCTTGTCTGAAAGCAAAGCTTCCAAAAAGCTTTTTAACTGTTGGACTGTGGATGAACCTCAGGTGGCGCTCAGCAGCTGTCCGCTGTGGGTTTGCATGAGGCCTTAAGTTTGGATAATTCCTTTCTTTCCTTCCTTCCTTCCTTCCTTCCTTCCTTCCTTCCTTCCTTCCTTCCTTCCTTCCTTCCTTCCTTCCTCCCTCCCTCCCTCCCTCCCTCCCTCTCTCTCCAAGACAGGGGTTCTCTGTGTAGACCAGTCTGGCCTTGAACTCGGGATCAGCCTCCTGTGCCTCTGGAGCGCTGGGATTAAAGGCGTGTACCACTACCACCCAGCAGGACAATTCCTTTTCAGTAGACTTGTTGGAGAATGTCAAAAAGAAGGAAGAGAAAGAGAGAGAATGAAAATACATTTCAAAAAGGAAGAAACCACTCCTAAGTTGATAGAGTAATTCGAAAAGTCGATATTGATAAGAAAACAAGTTGCTGCTAGGGACTGAGTCTAAGTACCTGCCTAGGCTGCAGGGGCCCCTGCATTCAATCAGGCATCCTGCGGTCCTTTAATCCCAACACCTGGGAGGCACGAAGATCAAGAGTTACAGACAAGACTCAGCCATAGATTGATTTGCAGCTCTCGTCTCAAAAGGAATTTGAGGGGGCTGGAGAGATGGCTCAGAGGTTAAGAGCATTGACTGCTCTTCCAGAGGACCCAGGTTCAATTCCCAGCAACCACATGGCAGCTCATAGCTGTCTGTAATTCCACTTCCAGAGGATCTGACACCCTCATACAGACATATATTATAAATAAATATTTAGATAAATAAATAAGGAATTAGAAATAGTTTAGTCTGGTGTAAATCTGAGTGGCCATGAGCCAGGAACAGGAGTCCAGATCCCACCCCAGCACCCTGTTTCAATGCTGTAACATTTTCTTGGATGTATTGTAACAGAACAAAAGGAAGTCATAAATGGACGAACTTTCAGAATGCTTTGGATGAAGGGCTGGAGAGACGGCTCCGTAATTAAGAGCACTTGTCTCCTGAGCTGCGGACCCACATTCAGTTCCCAGCACTCAACGGAGGCTTACAATGTGAGGAACTGGCTCAGGACCCCCTAGACCGAGTTCTTAGCACAAAGGAGATTTCTTTGCCCCAGAAGGACAAAGGGCAGTAAATAAATAAATGAGGATGGGGGGGGCAAGAGAGGAGGAGGGGCATTTCTCCTGGAGGGACACAAAGGACTGCTCTGGATAGAGAGGAGACAGACTTGGGCCACAGGAAATAGTGGTTTATAAAGGTAACAGGGAAACCCTGCATTGGGACCGAGGTGTTTAATTGGACATGTTAATTAGGGTAGCCGCAGGGGCTTTGATTGCTGGACTTCAAAACTTTAATAGCTGGACCTTGGTGGTCAGCCTCAGGAGGAGGAAGTGGCCGAATAAGGGAATGGACCTTGGGGGCTAGTTTTAGGAACGGATCTAACATTTTGTTTTGTTTTGTTTTGTGCTGGAGTGCCTTCATACAACCAACGGTAACGCCAGTGTCAGGGAAGCTGCTGCTCTGACTTCCGTAGGCACGCATGTGCTGCACATGTGTGCAGACAAAACACATAAAAATAAACAAATCTAGAGTTTTAAATAAAAAATACATTGGTGGGAACATCAGGTAGGTAGTAGGTGTCAGACCCAAAAGAAACAAATGGCACCGTGGTGCCAGTAGCGTGCCAGAGCTCTAGCTGGCCCCAGGCTCTCTGGGCATCACTAGTCCCTGCTACAGAGTTCACGTGGCTATCCTGGCTCTTCTCACCCCGCCCCTGCCCTAGCTTTCCCAGCTTTGGGGCTTCTCTTCCCCCAACTCCTCACACTACAGCCCCGCCATTGCTGTTGCGCGCCTTCTTGGCTCTCTCAGTCCTCTTGACTCCCTTTTCTCTCTTATCTCCTGGGGCTCACCCTGCCCCCTCTCCCCTTCTCATAGTCCTTTCAGTCTGCTGGCCATGTTTCTCTGCTCTGGACTCTTCCAGGTGCCTCTTCCTGTCCCCCTCACATCTACAGTAAAAGCCTTCCCCTCAACCACTCCTTGGAGCGATCATGTCCCCACTTTATGTATCTGGTGGGCAGAAAACCCCACTTTATAAAGCAGGTTACAGTAAATGGGGGAACATCTCTGCCAAAGTCGTCAGGTGCTATCTGACAACATTCCTAGCCTTTGGGTTGGAGGAAGCTAGTGGATTCAACTAAAAGTCACAGGATGTTGAGTGAGACACAGAGGGGGCAGGGAATGACAAGTAAATGAGATAAAGGCAGCTCAAGATAATTTGTCACTCTTATTATAAGAACCATCGTTAGAATTCCTAGCCACTCCCCCAGCTACACCACTGCACATGCGCTCCCCGGTACCCAGGCAAGATGCTTAGTCATCCCAGCGCTTTGCATCCTATGTAATCCTTACGCTATGTGATCATGTGATCTGCACTCAGCGTGGCCATGCAATCTGTGTGCATGTGTGGCGAGGCTACATAAGCCCATATGCGCATGTACGAGGGGGCAGGGTGGGGAGGGGGACCCATAAAAGCTGGTTCCACCTGTTCCTCCCCTCTCTTCCTTCATGATCATTCCATAGGCCTATGCACGCACCTCTGTTCCCTTCCCTTAATAAACTCTTTTAATGGGTTTTGTTTTGCCTTGTGGCTTCTCTCATACGGTTAACAGTGCCACTTAATAAATAACAACCAGACCAATGGAATCGAATTGAAGACCCTGACATTAATCCACGCACATATGAACACTTGATTTTTGACAAAGAAGCCAAAACTATACAATGGAAAAAAAGAAAATATCTTCAACAAATGGTTCTGGCATAACTGGATGTCAACATGTAAAAGATTACAAATAGATCCATATCTGTCACCATGCACAAAACTTTAAGTCCAAGTGAATCAAAGACCTCAACATAAATCCAGTTACACTGAACTTGATAGAAGAGAAAGTAAGGAGTACTCTTGAACACGTTGGCACAGGAGATCACTTCCTAAATATAACACCAGTAGCACAGACACCAAGAGTAACAATTAATAAATGGGACCTCTTGAAACTGAGAAGCTTTTGTAGGACAAAAGACATGGTCAATAAGACAAAAAGACAGCCTACAGAATGGGAAAAGACCTTCACCAACCCTACGTCTGACAGAGGACTGATCTCTAAAGTATATAAAGAACTCAAGAAACTAGACATCAAAATACTAAACAATCCAATTAAAAAATGGGCTAAAGAGCTAAACAGAGAATTCTCAAAAGAATCACAAATGGCTGAAAGACATTTAAAGAAATGCTCAACATCCTTAATCATCAGAGAAATGCAAATCAAAACGACTCTGAGATACCACCTTACACCTGTCAGAATGGCTATGATCAAAAACACCAATGACAGTCAATGTTGGAGAGGATGTGGAGCAAAGGGAACACTCCTCCACTGTTGGTGGGAATGCAAACTTGTATAACCACTGTGGATATCAGTATGGCAGTTTCTCAGAAAATTGGGAATCGATCTACCTCAAGACCCAGCCATACCACTCTTGGGCATATACCCAAGGAATGCTCAATCAGACCATAAAGATACATGCTCAACTATGTTCATAGCAGCATTATTTGTAATAGCCAGAACCTGGAAACAACCTAGATGCCTGTCAACTGAAGAATGGATAAGGAAAATGTGGTACATATACACAATGGAGTACTACTCAGCAGAGAAAAACAATGACATCATGAAATTTGCAGGCAAATGGATGGAACTAGAAAATATCATCCTGAGTGAGGTAACCCAGACTCAGAAGGACAAACATGGTATCTACTCACTCATAAGTGGATACTAGATATAAAGCAAAGGACAATCAGACTGCAACCCACAGAACCAAGGAGGCTACCTAGCAGGGGGGACCCTAGGATGACTGTGGTTTATAATAAGTTTTGGTTTTACCCAATCACTGTGCAAGCTCCAGTGAAACATTTCACTATTAGGATAAGAATTTGTACTATATCAAGCTGATGAAAGAAAATGCTGGTTGTACTTTCAGAAGGGTAGGCTAAAATCTTTTAGATTATGGATTAGCCTATAGAAAAATGTCTGCCGTAGATCAAACAGTGAAGGGGAAGATGAATAGGAATATCACTTACACAACTTAAGTAAAACATAGCTCTCTGAAAAACAATGAAAGCATGAAATTTGCAGGCAAATGGATGGAACTAGAAAAAAATCATCCTGAGTGAGGTAACCCAAACCCAGAAAGACAGTCATGGTATGTACTTACTCATAAGTGGATTCTAGATATAAAATAAAGAACAATCAGACCACAACCCATAGAACCATGGAGGCTATATATATAGCATGGAGGTCCCTAGGACGACTGTGGCTTATAATAAATTTCGGTTTTACTCAATTATTGAAAAAAAAAATAGCCAAACGAATGGAAACACATTAACTATGAACCAAAGGCTGAGGGGCCCCCAGCTGGATCAGGTCCTCTGAATAGGTGAGACAGTTCATTGGCTTGATCAGTTTGGGAGGCAACTAGGCAGTGGGACCAAGTCCTGTGCTCATTGCATGAGTTGGCTGTTTGAAACATGGAACTTATGCAGGGATGCTTGGCTCAGTCTGGGAGGAGGGGACTGGACCTGCCTGGACTGAGTCTACCAGGTTGATCCCAGTCCTCGGGGAGACCTTGATCTGGAGGAGGTGGGAATGGGGGGTGGGCTGGGGGTAAGGGGAGGGGGTGGGAGGGGGTGGGAGGGGTGGGAGGGGTAGAACAGGGGAACCCGTGGCTGATATGTAGAACTGAATGGTATTGTAAAATAAAATAAAAGGGAAAAAAAAAACATAGCTCTCTGAAAATAAATAAACAAATAAAAATGAATAAATAAATAAATAACAACCATTAAATATGATTGGGCTGGAGAGACGGCTCAGCAGTTAAAAGCACTAGCTGTTCTTCCAGAGGACCTGGGTTTGATACCCAGCATCCGTGTGGTAGTTCACAATTATCTGTAACTCCAGTTCCAGGGGCCCTGACAAGGAATTCAAATCTTTTTATCTCTCCCACTTTATAAGACTTTTATGGGGGAAGGAGGGTGAACTGTGGTTGGTATGTAAAATGACTAAAAAAATAAAAAATAAAAAAAAGACTTTTATGAAAATGTTTTAATCCTCACCCAGGAAAAAGTTTCCTGATTTAAAGACCTTTTGAATTCCTAGTCTTACACACAAGTTATTTGTTTGGTTTGGGTTGGTTTTTGTTTTGTTTTGTTTGGGGGTGGGTGGTTGTTTTGTTGGGGTTTTTGTTTTATTGTTTTTTGGTTTTTTTTTTTTTGTTTTGTTTTGTTTTTTTTGAGACAGGGTTTCTCTGTGTAGTTTTGGTGCCTGTCCTGGATCTTGCTCTGTAGACCAGGCTCGCCTTGAACCCACAGAGATCCGCCTGGCTCTGCCTCCGAGTGCTGGGATTAAAGGCGTGCGCCACCGCCGCCGCCGCCGCCGCCGCCGCCACCACCACCACCTGGGGAAAAGACTTTTTAAAAAAAAGATTGTTTTTATGAGTATGGGTGAGTGCCTGCACAAACCTATATGTATGCCTAGTGCCACCACAGATCAGAAACGGGTACCCCATCCCCCACCCCTCCCCCACCCACCCAGAATCTCATGTATTCCAGGCTGGCCTAAAACTCACATTGTAGTGGAAGGTGCCCTTGAACTCCTGATCCTCTAGCTTCCTTCTTTGTCGTGCTGGGATTGTAGGTTTGGGCCACCACGCTCAGTTTACTATGAGGAGGTTCCCCAGTGCCAGACACAAAGGCTGGACAGGGCCTCTGCTGAAGCACAAAGCACAGACCCAGGCCTTCTGCCTGCTCCTGGAGCAGGTGGCCCCTCAGGTAGCCCTGGCCAGAGGAGCAAGGGCTCCAGGTATCCAGGAGCACTGCCCCAGGGTACAGTGCTGTGGCTCTCTCTGCTTTCACAGCTTCAGTGAGTGAGCTTGTGGAAAAACCTTTCCTATGCTAATTACGAATCTATTTCCCATCCCATGGTTCCTGGATGGCTTGGTCTTTGTGCTATACCCCAAATACAGCAATCCTGCCTGGTGTAGTGACACACTCCTTTCATTCATCGCAGCTCTCAGGAAGCAGAGGCAGGAAGGCCTCTCTGAGTTCAAGTACAGCCTGCTTTACACAGCAAATTCCAGCAGAGACTGGTTCTCAAAAACAGAGAAACAGGGCTGGAGAGAGCTCAGAGGTTAAGAGCACTGGCTGTTCTTCCAGAGGTCCTGAGTTCAGTTCCCAGCAACCACATGATGGCTCACAACCATCTGTAATGAGGTCTGGTGCCCTCTTCTAGCTTGCAGGCATATATGCAAACAGAACACTGTAAGCATAATAAATAAATAAATCTAAAAAAAAAACAGAGAAACAAACCAAAATGTGTGGGCCCCGTGGGCCCTGCCCCCGACTGTGAGTGGCTGCAGCCTTGCTTGCTGACCTTGACCAGGTGTCCTCCCTATTCAGATTCCCTGCCGGTCTCCTTCTCACCTAAGGATCACCAGAGATCTCACTGGAGGTTCTTTGTTCCTTCATCCTATATTTGGTGTAAACAATTTAGATGCAAGAATGTAGCCGGGCGGTGGTGGCGCACGCCTTTAATCCCAGCACTCGGGAGGCAGAGCCCGGGGAATCTCTGTGAGTTCGAGGCCAGCCTGGGCTACAGAGTGAGCTCCAGGAAAGGCGCAAAGCTACGCAGAGAAACCCTGTCTCGAAAAAAAACAAAAAAACAAAAAAACAAAAAAACAAAAAGAATGTAGAACATTGGGTCTAGAATGTAGACCATTGGTAGCGAACTTCTGCCCTCCGGGGATCCTCCATTTGTGTTGTAAGCCTGTATTTAAGGTTTCTCCCCTCTTTCAATAAACGGCATTCGGCATTCAGCCGTGGCGAATGACTCGCTGTCTCTTGTCTCTATTTTTAATCGGAAGCCCTTCACTCGGACATGGTGAATGGGTATCGGTAATGCGGGCGTTACCGCAACAAAAATGCAGCAATCCTCCTGCTTTAGCTTCCCAAATGCTGGGATTACATGTCTGTGTCACCATGCTCAAGAAATACAAGATATTTGACAAAGACTTTCTTACTTTTAGTAATCGTGTGTGTGTGTGTGTGTGTGTGTGTGTGTGTGTGTGTGTGTATATTTTGGTTTTTCAAGACAGGATTTCTCTGTGTAGATTTGCACCTTTCCTGGAACTCACTTGGTAGCCCAGGCTGGCCTTGAACTCACAGAGATCCGCCTGGCTCTGCCTCCCAAGTGCTGGGATTAAAGGCATGCGCCACCACCGCGAGGCTTAGTTTTTTTTTTTTTAATCTAGGTGCTGGGTGATAGGCTCTTTGGGGGGCCTGCCACCCAGCTCCCAGATAAACACACTGAGGCTTATTCTTTCCTATGAATGCTCAGCCTTAGCTTGGCTTGTTTCTAGTCAGCTTTTCTTAAACTATCCCATGTATCTTTTGCCTCTGGGCTTTTATCTTTCTCTGTTTTATATTCCTTTCTTCACTTCCTACTCTGAGGCTGACTTTGCAGCTGGGTGGACGGCCCCTGTTGTCCTCTCTCTTCTCTAGAATCTCTTCTCTTTTTCTCCATCTGTTTATTCTCTCTGCCTGCCAGCCCCACCTATCCTTTCTCCTGCCTAGCTATTGGCTGCTCAGCTCATTCGACCAATCAGATGTTTTAGACAGGCAAAGCAACACAGCTTTACTGAGTTAAACAAATGCAGCATGAAAAAATGCAACATATTTTTTGCATCATTAAACAAATGTTTCACAGCATAAACAAATGTAACTCTTATGCCCAGATCCCAGGGACCACCATGGAGACCGAATCCCACAGATTCCCGCATGTAAAAGTGCAGAGCCTTTATTTCAAGCTCTGGGGCTCGGTCCCTCTGTCTGTACGATGCAGCAGAGGTGAGAGCAGAGAACCCTGAGCTCAGGTGGGGCAGAGTTTTTTTTTTTATCATAGCAGAGGTTGGGGTGAGGGGATTTCCAGGGTCCACTACCCTGATTGGCTGACAATTGTCTAGGGGTATCTGTAAAACAAAAACAAAAAAAAAAAAAAAAAAAAAAAAAAAAAAAAAAAAAAAAAATAGGTGTGTGCAAGACTCAGGGACATCTGGCCACCTTTTCTAATGGTTGGAATGTTTGGGATGTCAGGTACTTCCTCACCCCTGGGTAGATCCCTGGGTGGTATCAGCTTATGGCTTTTCCTGGATCTGGGTGTTGCCTGTCAGCAAGCCTGTCACAGAAGCTGTGTCTAGGCCCCTAAGCCTGTCATGGCTGCTGTGTGGTCAAGCTATTTTGGGGCCCCTTCACAGTAACATATATTAATATTCCACAATGTGTGATGGGCTGGAGAGATAGCTCAGAGGATAAGAGCACTGGCTGTTCTTTCTGAGGTCCTGAGTTCAATTCCCAGCAACCACGTGGTGGCTCACAACCATCCATAATGACATCTGGTGCCCTCTTCTGGCCTGCAGGTGTACACGCAGGCAGAACATTGTATACATAATAAATAAATAAATCTTTAAAAAAAAAATCCCACAATGTGTGTGTATGTTGTGTGCTCCTTGTGCAATGATATGCACCCTGCTCATGCTCATCTCCTCCATGGCCGATGTGACCACCTGATGTGACTTGCTTTAGTAGGAAAGAATGGGTCCTTGCAAATGTTCCTCCTGCATTTAAAAAGACCACACACCCTCAGCAGGCTTCCGCCTTTCTCCAAGCTCCCTTCACAACCTTTGCATTTTCCTCCTAACTTGTGGTTAATGTCACAAGTAATTATCTGCTCCTAGGAGAGGCCTTAGGGTAACCGGGCAGGGGGTGCCCTGTAGGCAGCTCAGCTCTGTGTGACTCATTAACCCTCAGGCCACCTTATGTTATGGAGGAGGAAACTAAGGAAAAGGGAAGTTAATAGTTTTGCCTAAATGGAGCATAATCACTGGGGAGGTAAAGGCAGGAGTTTGAGAATCTGTGACGACGTTTTCCTGCGGCGTGTGGTGGCACACATGCCTTTAATCACTGTACTCGGGAGGCAGAGACTGACAAATCTTTGTGAGTTCTTCGTGAGTTTGAGGCCAGTCTGGTCTACCAAGTGAGTTTCAGGTCAGCCAGGGCTACAAAGTGAGACCTGCCTGGAAATAAATGAAGTATTTTATTTACTTATTTATTTTTTGTTTTGTTTTTGAAACAGGGCCTCACTGGCTAGCTCTGGCTAGCCTGGAACTCACTTTGTAGACCAGGCTGGCCTCAGACTCATAAAGATCCGCCTGCCTCTGTCTCCTAGGTGCTGGGGTTAAAGGCGTGCACCACTATGCACAGTTTATGAAAAAATTTTAAAGCCAAAAAAATGAAGCTTTCCTAAGCCCAGGCAGGTCACGGTCAAGCTCGAACGCTGTCCTGAAGTCCACGTTATGCCCTGTAACGCCCACGTCCCTGCACTCACGGGGACGCCCACATTTTGGACTGGCTTCTTTCCAGAGGGGGCTTGTTGACTTCACGGCTCTAGATCTCCAGATGGTTTCTGGTAAGGCGCCTTCCGGACAGCTCTGTCTGCCACCCCCCACCGACACCCCACCCTGCACTCAGCCCCACCCCTTTCTAACTGGGTGGTCTCAGTGAAGGTCTTTGAAGCTATCTGGAATGGCACAGCAAGAGAACTTAACCTCCTTGGGTTTTGCTAAGTGGAAGAATAAACATAAATGGACACTGTTAGCATATGTCAGGATTAGGGAAGGGGCGTGTGTGATTACTAAGGAGTACATTAAATTTCAGCCATGCGTTCTTCTTAGACCTCAGAATTTTCTAGACTCTGGGCGCCTGCCTGTGCTAGTGTCAAACGCTTGTCACGCCTGCATTCTCACTGCTAGAGAGCACAATTGTCAACTTGTACCAACACAGACCACGTAGCCCAGGCTGGCCTTGAATTTGACTTTGGATTTATTGTGTCCTTGAGATGGCCTGGAACTCTAATTTTCCTACTCATATAGGATTATAGCCTGTGCCACTGCACCTTAACTCTTTCTCCTTTTTTCTAGATTGTGTGTTTCTGCACGAGAACACACACACACACACGCACGCACGCACGCACGCACGCACGCTCGAGCACTCACTCACTCACACCAGTGCAGTGCATAGAGGCCAGAGGAGGGCATGGATCTCTCAGGAGAATGCTTGCTTGCAAGAGACCAGGCTGTTTTGTGAGTTCTGGGAACTGAATGCTGGTACTCATGATTGTGCATCAGGCTCCTAACTGCTGAGTCATTCCTCGCCCCCCCATCCCCACCTGGGAGTCCAGCCCAGGACCCATACATGCTGAACAGGTGCGCCACCAACTGAACTACCCTCCCACCTTCTGTTTAGTTCTTATCTGAAGATCCGACCCAGAGCCTCATGCACTCTGAGTCCTAACTCTTAACCACCATGCTTCACCACCAGACCTAACCATTTTAAAATCAACTTCAGCACATTGGAGTTTCGCAGGAGACTTATACCTGGACTGTTCCTTTGCAGCTCTGGCTAGTGAGCCAAAAACATCCTAACTTTAATCCCACCATCGAGAATATGACCACTACCACAATTTTTTTAGCTAAGTTCCAAATAAACATTATTAAATACTGACCAGGACGATGGACACTGGCCAGGTCCATACTCAAGATTCCCAGAAATGGCTGCACATTAAATTGGTCCAGTGCATATAAAGGCAAACCCCACAAGTTTACTTACTTCCTGCCTTCATCCAGTCTGGGGCGAGTACACATCCTGACATACTTCCTGCCTACCCACTCTCACTTGGGTGTGATCAAGCATATCTTGTGAAGTTGGGGCAAGCAACCTTGTTTACAGGAGTGAAAAACCATGGCTTGGCAGAGGCAGGTGGATCTTTGTGAGTTCAAGGCCAACCTGGTCTATAGAGCTAGTAAGGCTGCACAGAGAAACCCTGGTCTCAAAAAAAAAAAAAAAAAAAAGAAAGGAAAGAAAGAAAGGAAGGAAGGAAGGAAGAAGAAAGAAGAAAGAAAGAAAGAAAGAAAGAAAGAAAGAAAGAAAGAAAGAAAGAAAGAAAGAAAGAAAGAAAGAAAGACAGACTGTGGCTTGTTATCGTCCATGAGCAACAGCCCCAGCATTCCAGGAAGTTATCTGTCCTGGGCAATTGGGGCTTAGAGACATTTTTGTTTTATAGATCCTTTAAGCACAGTCATTTAAACTTAAAACATAACTTTAGCCCTCACACTAAGAGCATTCTTACTTTTTGTAATTGCTACTAAGTGCAAAATCCAGTCTTGGGTCAAATATTACATTAAGTTGTTCAACTAGAAGAATAATAGAAGATCATTGTTAATGATTATTCTGGAAAGGGACAAAGAAAACTGAGAGAGCCCAGAGTGGCCAAAGGTTGAAAGTTGTAAAATCTGAGTGAGGAGGTCATTATTTTTCCACTTTTTAAAAGTCTCTTTTCTTTCTTTTTTTTTTCCTTTTGGGCAAGATCTCAATTCTGTAGTCTAGGCTGGCCTTGAACTCTCAGCCATCCTTCTGCCTCAGCCTCACAAAAGCTGGGATTACAGGAGCAAGCCATATATCCTGTCCTCACTTTATTTTTTCTAGTTTTTATTATTTATTTTCATATGTGTGCGGGTAGTGTATTTTTTGGCACATGTGTGCACACTTGAATGTAGAAGCCAGAGTTTTGATGTCAGGTGTTCTGTGGGTTTTGGTTTTGCTTTTGTTTGTTTGTTTTTTCCAAGACAGGGTTTCTCTGTGTAACAGCTCTAGCTGACCTGGAACTTGCTTTATAAACCAGGCTGGCCTTGAACTCAGAGAGGTCCACCTGCCTTTGCCTCCCAAGTGCTGGGACCTCGGGCCGCTTCAGTGCTCTTGACCATTACCAAGTGAAGCAGTCTGAAAGGTAAGAGGTCCTGTGGTGTTTGTCGACTGCAGTGTCAAGGTCAGTGCCCAGAAGCGAAATGAGCCAGGACGCCTGGGAGAAGAGCCCAGCCCGCCACCCTTGAATGCTTTTGTCACTAAGGGCCTAGAGGCGTAGGCTGGAGCACCCATCCATGCACACTCAGACAGGCTTCCTTCCAGCAAGGGCAAAGTGTCCAGGACAGCTGGGCCAGTCCTTGGGCTTTGCTCTGTTCACTTAAGGGAACCCTGCATCATGCACAAGGCCTGGGGTAGGTAGGGCTGGCCCACCCTGAATTGTTAGGTCCCAGGACTGAAGTCCTCCCTCCTCCAGGCCACTTACAGTGCATTTCACTCCATGTTAACTGGGTAAAGAATGTCAAGGCCCTTGTTCAAATGCAAACTGTGGTTCAGTGGATTGGAGAGGGGGTGGAGACTGCATTTATTTTTTTTAAAAGAATATTTGTTGCCAGGTGGTGGTGGTGCACGCCTTTAATCCCAGCACTCGGGAGGCAGAGGCAGGTGGATCTCTGTGAGTTCCAGGAAAGGCACAAAGCTACACAGAGAAACCCTGTCTTGAAAAACCAGAATAACTAACTAAATAAACTAAATAAAAAAGAAGGTGAGTGGATAACCTCAGATATTGCCCCTGTGTAAAGCAGAGGGCTGGAGAGATGGCTCTGTGGTTAAGAGCATTGACTGCTCTTCCAGAGGCCCTGTGGTTTGATTCCCAGCACCTACATGATAGCTCACAATGTCTGCAATTCCAGTTCCAAGAAATTTGACACCATCCCCTGCTGTTTGGACACCAGCCAGTGTGTGATGCACACATAGACGCATGCCCACGAAAGACTCCTATACATAAAAGAAATAATAAGACAGGTACCTCCTTCCTGATTGGCACGTTCTGTGTACTCCAGGCTTGGTGATCCTCCAATCCTGGTAATTCTCCTGCCTCTGCTTCCCAGCTTGCTATAGAGTGTTGGGGTTATAGACCTGTCTAGCAATTGTACTTAGCTTTTACATGGTTACAGGGGTCTGAATCCACGCTTGGCTAGAGGTGTCTGTACTCACTGACCCACGGAGCGGACAGTTCTAACTAGCTGTTGGTAGAAAATGTGGGGCCCATAGGCCTCTCTAGGCAACTGGTGCCATCAAAATGTGACTAACCAGGAGGCCAAGGTTGCCCTAGGATGTAAGAGGAGGATGCAGAAGCATTTAAAATTACAGGCCAGCCAGACCTGGGCTATATGGTAAAACCCTGTATCAAAAACATGTTTAGAAAACCAGGCCTGGGAGAAGGAGGGATGGCTTAACCAAGCGCTGGGCCAGCATGAATGAGGACCTGAGTTTGAATCTCTGGCACCCATGGAAAAAGCATGGGCCTGTAGTCCAACTGCTGAGGAGGCAGAGACAGGAAAATCCAGGAGAGTCTTGGTCAGCCAGTCTGGCTGAAAACAGTAAACCTTGGGATCACCTTTTTGAGATAGGAAAGAGCCTATCTCAAAAGTAAGGTGACAGAAACCTGACACTGACCCCTAGCCTCCACACGCATGTGCACCAGTACACACACACACACACACACACACACACACACACACACACACAGATTCTCTCTCAGCAGGAAAAGTTTTTACTGCTAAGTCTAAGACCTGAATTTAATTTTCAGGACCACATGGTAGAGTAGAAGGTGAGAACTAACTCCTGCAAGTTGTCCAATGACCTCCATATGCTGGAGGCCTGGAGCCACGGTGAGCAGGAACATGTACACACACACACACACACACACACACACATACACACACACACATATACACACACACACACATACACACATACACACACACATACACACATACACACACATATACACACACACATACACACACACACATACACACACATACACACACATACACACACACATACACACACACACATACACACACACACACACACCATACACACATACATATACACACACACATATACACACACACATACACACACACCATACACACACACATACACACACACCATACATACACACACCATACACACACATACACACAGACACACACACACACACCATACACACACACATACACACACACACACACACACACACACACAGTTTAAGCCGGTCAGTGGGTCAGTGTGGTGGCACAAGCCTTTAATCCTAGCATTCTGGGAGGCAGAGGCAAGTGGATCTCTGAGCCAACCCCTGGTCTACAGAGCAAGTGCAAGTTCCAGGACAGCCAGGGTTATCTATACAAAGAAACCTTGTCTTGAAAAAAACAAAACAACAACAACAAAAACCAGTTAAACAGCAACAACTGCCCAAGGAAACTGGACCACCGAATCCTTTAAACTCCTCTTGTCCCTACAGCTAAGAGGGACAGGAGTTGGTGACAGGTTATCTGGCTGCTGATGTGAGCCTCCTCTAACCCCACCCTCAGAGTGAGTCTTTTCATCCAAGCCTGAACTGCAGAGGGTCCTGGTGGGGTAGAAGGGCCCTGCCAGCTCTCCCTCCCCTCCTCTCTACAGAAGGGCCACAGCTGCCTAGACAGGCCTGAATTTCCCAACCTGCCCATAAAACCAGTTTTCCCAGGTCCTCGCAGTACAGTTTCTATTCATTGGGTATGCCTCCCCCATCTAGTTGAGCTGTAGACAGTCTGTTTTTAAAAACAACTCTGTGCTAAGGGAACCCTGCTTTCTCCTGTGCAGGATGAGGACGACAAACCTAACATCAGATCTGGCATAAAGATAGAAGTTGATAAAGAAACTCTCATTAAATCAGGACTGGGGAATTAGCACAGGTAAAGTCCCCAGGCCTGATCGCTAGCACCAGATAAACCAGGCCTGGTGGTAAAGGCCTGTGACCCCAGCACTTAGAGGCAGGAGGATCAGAATTTTAAAATCAGCCTCCAGTGCACAGTGAGTTCAAGGCCAGTGTGGGCTATAAGACACTCTGTCTCAGCTGGTGTGGTGGCACACACCTTTGATTCTAGCACTCTGGAAAGAGAGGGAGGCAGTTTTCAGAGTTCAAGGGCAGCCTGGTCTACAGAACAAGTTCCAGGACAGCCAGGGCTACTTTTAAAAAACAAAACAAAACAAAAGTAGCTGGGCATGGTGACCTACTCCTTTAATCTCAGCACTCTGGAGGCAGAGGCAGTGGGATTTCTGTAACTACGAGGCCAGCCTGGTCTACAAAGTGAGTTCCAGGACAGCCAAGGCTACACAGAAAAATCCTGTCTTCAAAAACAAAAACAAAAAACAAAGAAGGCCTCACCCACAATAGGCTGGGTCTTCCTCCATCAATCACTAATTAAGAAAATGCTCTACAGGCTTGCCTGCAACCAATCTTATGGTGGCATTTTGTTTGTTTGTTTGTTTTGTTTTTTTGAGACAGGGTTTCTCTGTGTAACTTTGGAACCTTTCCTGGAACTACTCACTCTGTAGCCCAGGCTGGCCTTGAACTCACAGAGATCCACCTGCCTCTGCCTCCTGAGTGCTGGGATTAAAGGAGTGTGCCACTTCTGCCCAGCTAAAATGCTGATTAAGGGGGGACAGAATGACTTCCAGGACATTCTCCTAATTGCCCAGATTAAACTAACTGCTTCCATTTTTTTTTTTTAAAGATTTATTTATTTACTATGTATACAGTATTCTGCCTGCATGTATGTCTGCAGGCCAGAAGAGGGCACCAGATCTCATTACAGATGGTTGTGAGCCACCATGTGGTTGCTGGGAATTGAACTCAGGACCTCTGGAAGAGCAGTCAGTGCTCTTAACCGCTGAGCCATCTCTCCCAGATAGTGGATTCTTGCAGTCTGCCAGCTTCTCATCCCTGATCCTAACAGAGTTGGCTAGCATCCATATGACCAGTCACAGCTTACCCAGTGAATCAAAATATGCTGCAGTTTGCATGTAAAACAAGACAAGCTTTCCTGAGGTAGCCACGTCTGCTTACTAAATAGCAGTTGTTTGAAAGTGGGTTTACTGATTTTTCCATTTACTGTTTTCTTTTTTTTTCTTTCCAATTTTTTGAGACAGGGTTTCTTTGTGTAGCCTCAGCTGTCTTAGAATTTGCTCTGTAGGGCTGGAGAGATGGCTCAGAGGTTAAGAGCACTGGCTGCTCTTCCAGAGGTCCTGAGTTCAGTTCCCAACAACCACATGGTGGCTCACAGCCATCTGTAATGAGATCTGGTGCCCTCTTCTGGCGTGCAGGCACACATGCAGACAGAACACTGTATATATGATAGATAAATAAATAAATCTTTTTTTTTTTTTTTTTTTTTTTTGGTTTTTCGAGACAGGGTTTCTCTGTGCAGCTTTGCGCCTTTCCTGGAGCTCACTTGGTAGCCCAGGCTGGCCTCGAACTCACAGAGATCCGCCTGTCTCTGCCTCCCAGTGCTGGAATTAAAGGCGTGCGCCACCACCGCCCGGCATAAATAAATAAATCTTAAAAAAAAAAAAAAAAAAAAGAAAGAAAGAAAGAATTTGCTCTGGAGACCAAGCTGGCCTCAAACTCTCACAGAGATCTGCTTGCCTCTGCCTCCTAAGTACTGGGATTAAATGTGTGGGCAGCACCACCAGTTGACTTTTAAGTACTTATGTGTATTTAAGGGGTCCGGGCTCATTGTTTCCACCTTTACCAAGTTATAAACAAAGCAGTTAAAAATGGGACCTAGGGCCAGGCGGTGGTGGCGCAAGCCTTTAATCCCAGCACTCGAGAGGCAGAGGCAGGCGGATCTCTGTGAGTTCGAGTCCAGCCTGGGCTACCAAGTGAGCTCCAGGAAAGGCACAAAGCTACACAGAGAAACCCTGTCTTGAAAAACAAAACAAAACAAAACAAAACAAAACAAAACAAAACAAAACAAAAAAGGGACCTAGCATATATGTTAGTGAATATCGGCTATCATGACTTCTTCCAACATTCTGTACTAGGAATGTGTATTTCTGTTTTTATTTTTTGTTTCATATATTTATTTGTGTGTGTGTGTTGCAAGAGCACACCTGTGGAACTCAAGAGGACAATTTGTGGGAGTAAATCTCTCCTTTCGCCAAGTGGATCTGCAGGATGGAACTCAGGTTATCAAGCTTGGTGGCAAGTGTGCCCATCTCCCTGGGCCTCTAATTGTGTGTGTGTGTGTGTGTGTGTGTGTGTGTGTGTGTGTAACATGCTGTATAGACCAGACTGGCTTTGAACTCATCAATGTCTGCCTGCTTCTGCCTCCAGTGCTGGACTACTGGAGTGCCTCACTACAGTAATTTTTGTTTAGAGCCAAGCTGTCACCACATAGGCCTGGCCGACCTGGAACTCTGTTTCCCAAGTGTTTGGATTAATGGCAGAAATCACCATACCAGCTAATTTTATCTTTTAAAGATTTGTTGCTTTTTATGTGCATGTGGGCTGATTTGCCTGCATATATATCTACGCACCACTTTCTTGTCTGGTGCCCGCTAAGACTGAACAGAAGGGAGCCTTGGATCCCCTGAAACTAGTAACAGATGGTGGTAAGCCACCCTGTAGGTGCTGGGAATTGAACTCGGGTCCTCTGCATAGCAAAAAGTGCTCTTAACCACGGAGCCATCTTCCTTCAGATCGCTGTTCTTTCCTTTTTAGAGCATTTCTGTAAGCGAGGGTTGAATGACCCTCAACTCCTGACCCTCTCGCCTGCACTGCCCGAAAGAACACGAACAGGTTTTATGGTTAAAACACTTTAAAATGGCTTGTCACCCCCTTCCGTGCAATGTCTCTTTAACAGGAAGTTTATTATTTTTCTAAAAGGCATTCCCAGTCTGAAATAGCACCTTGCAAAGGGCAGGGTCAGTTTGGTAGCCGCGATGCGTTTGCCTTATCCATGGAAAACTCACACAGCTCGGTGTAGGCACTTCTGGATTCAAACTACCATCTTGGAAATCAAGGGGACTGCGAGGGGTAGCGAATTAGGAAAGGGAGAGCCACGGGCCGCTCCCCGGGCGAACGCGTCCCCGAGGCTGGAGGACGTTCCCAGCCGAGGTATTGCGCGCGGCAGAGGATGGAGGCGTCCCGACCTGCCGGCGCGCTCCGCGCCTGCGCCCGGCGCACCCGAAGCATCCCGCGAGGCCGTTAGACCGGGGAAAGGCGGGGAAAGGAAGGGAAGGGAAGGGAAGGGAGCGTAGGGAGGGGCCAAGCTCGCGGTTCCGGCGAGCCCGGCTCCGGCGCCGCGAATCCGCTCCAGGTCGCTCACGGCCTGAGTCCGCTCCGCAGACCCGCGCCCGCGCTCCGCGCTTTCCCTGCAGCCCTTTGTGTCCCAGCGCGCCTCTGGGAACGCGGGAACGCGCGCCGGGGAGGGCGCCTGCGCAGAGGAGGGCACGCCCCACACGGGCGCCTGCGCAACGGGAGGGGGCGTGCCGCCCGCGCGCCTGCGCAGGAACGGCGCGCCTCGCCCATAGCTGAGACTGGGCGCCCCTCTCTCCGCTCCGCCCCTGCCCGCCATTTCGCGCTTCGCCGCCTTGCCCGGGCCAATGTGCGCGGCCTCCGTGTGATGGACGCCCGGAAGCCGGGACAACAAAGGCCGGAGGGCTGGGGCTGCGCGGGCCGCGGGCCGTACCGGGACACGGTCGCCTGTGTCCTCCGGGCGGGGCCTGCGGCCAGCCCCTAGGCGTGCACGGCCCGGTGTGTGCGGGGCCCTAGCGCGTGCCCTTGTCGTGTGCGTCCGAGCTCAGTAATCTGCACGCTCCTGACCTGCACACGCGAAGTCGTGTTTGCCCTCTTGTGGGTGTCGGGACGCGGGGGTTTCTGCTTACCGTGGGCATTACTTTGGAGGATGTACTCGACCTCAGTGTGTCTACCCTTGTGTTTGCACCTCCTGGCCGTCCATAGATAGCGGAGTGCGGGTCTGGACTCCAAAACCCGATGTTTGTGAGACTTGGGGAGCTGCCTAGACTCACCAATACAAACCCTGCCTCGGCACTCTGTGTCGGGGAAACTCGCGTTTGTAACACAGAGTCCATCGTTCCTAACGAGTTTATATGCAAACCTAACCACCTGCCTCATATCCCCTGCGAATTTTTGAGACGGGGTCTCTACATAGCCCTGGCTGGCCTCTTAACTCAATAGTGACCACCTACCTCTGTCACACAAGCCCTGAATTAAGGGTGTGTGCCACCACTCCCTTTCTGCTTTTTTCTTTTTAATATTTAAGTTTCTCTTTTGGGCAAAGCCTTTGAAGGAGCATACAGGGACTTGGAGAGTGGCCCATGGGTAAATAGGCAATTAAAGGTGTCATAATGTCCCTGTGAAGGAGGTGGGCTCCCTTATAAGTTCAAAAAAAGTGTCCTGTTGGAAGATGTAATTGAGATCAGTGTTTCCTGGCCTCACCCTGTCCTCCCGGCAGGAGGGAGGACTTCTCTCCCAATGTTTAGTTAGATTGCAGTAATCTAATGGGAGTCCCAGCAGAGGGAACAGTAATGGAGAGGAAGGAGGTTTTGTGGAGAAAGGAGACCTGTTCGTGGCATCCCAGGAGGAGAAGCCTCGAGAGGTCAACTTAGATTGAGTTCATCCAGACAAGCATCCCTCTGGAGGAGCAGTAGCTCTGGGCTCTTGAGATGCAACATACCTCTGGCTTTCTCGGTACTCTGTTCTCCTGGATTCCAGCCCCATTCTGCATTTAAGGAGCTGTGTTCTCTTAAAAATAAACTCACAGGCAGCCCTAGTCTTTATGGAACCAAGAATGACACAGAACTTGTGATCATCCAGTCTCTGTTTCCCAAGTGCTAAATTACACCACACCTAGGAAACAGTCCAAAATATACCTAACAATAGATAGCATAAGAAGAGAATGAAGAGGTGGGTGTGGGTGTGATGGCGCACGCCTTTAATCCTAGCACTTGGGAGGCAGAGGCAGGAGGATCTCTGTGAATTTTTTGTTTTGTTTTTTGAGACTTTTTTTCGAGACAGGGTTTCTCTGTGTAGCTTTGCGCCTTTCCTGGAACTCACTCTGTAGCCCAGGCTGGCCTAGAACTCGCAGAGATCTGCCTGGCTCTGCCTCCAGAGTGCTGGGATTAAAGGTGTGCCACCACCGGCCAGCCTGGTTTTTGTTTTTTAATTACATTTATTTATTGTGTGTCCATGTGGAATTCACCAGAGCTTGCTGTTGGATTTCCACCTGTCTGGTAGGGCAGATTGAATTTAGATAGTCAGCCATGGACGCAGGTTACCCCACGAGCCATCTCCCAGGGATTTCTTTTTTCCCTCTCCATCTCACCTTACTGAAGGACCCTTTTCTGTTACCAAGGTGTTTTGTTTAGTTTTTGTCCTTTTTCAAATCACCTTGTAGCCTAGACTGTTCTGGAACTTACCATGTAACTGACCTTGAACTCTTGATTCTCCTGCCTTAGCTTTCTATGTGCTGAGGCCTCGGGTATAAGCCAGCTCTCCTGTCTGAGACAACGTGGCCCAAGGTCTGTTCTGACACAGGATTTCACAGTTTCCCACAGAGGCTAGAGTGATCCATCAGAACCTTCGCTCTGAGGGCCTGTCTCCGTTTCTGTACTGACCTTTGACATCCTGAATGAAAACATGGAGGGGTGGGCTGGAATCCCTGCGCTTGGGAGGCAGAGGCAGGCGGATCTCTTGAGGCCAGCCTGGGCTACAGAGCGAGTTGTAGGACAACCAGAGCTACACAGAGAAACTCTGTCTCAACAAAACCAAAAGATAAAAAACAACCCAGCACCCCAGAGGCAGAGACAAGCAGATGTCTGGGTTCCAGCCGAGGCTGTATATTGAGAAAACAAACAATGGATGGGTGGAGCATGAACGTTGGGCGTGTCCCTTTCCCATAAAGAGAGTGACTTGGTGCGACACAGACTGAACTCCTGGTCTGGCCATGCTCCACAGCTTATGTTGTGGGGTAGAGAAGTTGACTGTACTCCTAGGGCACCCGTTAGGAGGTGATCGTGTGAGGAAGTTACTACCACAGCTGGCCCTCAGGTGGGCGTGGCCTACTGAGCGGTCGTCTCAGTACATCTGGGCAGCTCTGGGAGCCGAGTACTGCCAGTCTGGCATCCTTCCAGCTGCCCGTGACCCCCATGTCACTCAGGCACCAATCGGGCACAGGCTGGAGCCCCAGAAAGCCAAGCATGAAGCCTGACTTAAAAGTCCAGTGGGAAAGTCGGTTATGGTGACACACACCTTTAGTGGCAGCGCTTGGAAGGCAGAGGCAGGTGGATCTCTGTGAGTTTCAGGTCAGCCTGGTCTGACCCCAAACATAGCAGGACAGCCAAGAGTACAAAATATTTCAAAAAATTAAAAGGCCACATAAGTAAAATAAACATAGAAGACTACATAGTATTTTATTTATTTATTTATTTATTTATTTATATTATTTTTTTATTTTATTTTATTTTTTAAAAAGGCCAGTGAGAAGTAGGTTAGGACTCATTCCCCTCTCCCTGCCTCAAGTCACAAAATTAGGTTTCATGCTTTCCTTAAAAGCCTGGGTTATGTTACTCTCTGTGGGCTCCCTCCAGCTCTGTAGGCCTCTCCAGCTTCCACAGCGGCTGCCTGGGGCTGGGGTCCATGCCCAGGAAACCACTGGCAGGAGTTTCTCTGGCCCCTAAAAGTAAACCACAGAGACCTAGAAGGTGCCATGGCGACTGCTTTTAACGTCCACATGTAAGGAAAAAAGGGTCCCGGCAGTGAGACTGTTTACAGAAAAATGAATGCTACCTTGTGCCTGCAGACTTCCTGAGGGTTCTGTGGTCTTGAGAGAGAGAGAGAGAGAGAAATAATTTAATGGAAAACTCCCGGAAGGAAGGCAGCCTGAGGGAGACCGGCCTCACCCACCAGAAGGCAGCTTATGAAATAGTTCCCTAAGCTGTAACTAGGAGTAGGGTGCATCATTGACAACTGAGAAATAAACCATTCCTCTGGGCTCTGGAGGCTGCAGTGTGGCTGGATGCGGGGGTTGCCTTAGGGAACAGTCTTCCTGTCACCCTTCAGATAACTGCTTTGGCAACTCAAGAGTTCTGACCTGGGGTGGCTGCTTGGGGGTCCCTGGCCCTTCAACCAGGAAGCTTATTCCCAAGCAATTTGCGATGAATGTGAACCGTGGGGGAGGTTTTCTGAGAGTTGGCTCTACAAAAGCAACTGGAGCATCACCACACAGGCTTCTGTTCCTGCCTTCCCGAGGCTGCGCTGACCTTCCTACCCAGGCATCTGGGTGACTCCTCCTCGGTCCAGCCTCCTTGGCCTAGAGGGAGGGAGAGAGGGAGTAGTCAGCCGCGGTCCAGAGGCTGCTAGCCAGGGACACAAACATTTCCTTTTGTGGTGCCTTGGAGAGCCGGGCTGCACCCAGGGGCCCGAGAAGGACTGTATAGCACATACCCTGGATGGTTGTAGTGACCTTGGCTCACGGAAACAGTGGCCCTGCCCATCAGGCCCTCATCCCTGTCTGCAGACGAAGGCCTAGCCTTCCTCGTTGTTTTAGAGCCCTCACAGGTGGTCCCAGGAGGAAGTGGTCACTGCTTGGCTGGGAGGCCAACTTTCCCCTGTGGTGGTGGGGGTGATCCTGAGGCTGCGGGTCAGCCTGACACCACAGGCTGTGCAGAGGGAAAAGACCGGGGATGGGCTGCTGGGCCCCCTACTCCCTCAGCCCTACGGCACCAGACACAGCACAGGCTGTGCAGAGGGAAAAGACCGGGGATGGGCTGCTGGGCCCTCTACTCCCTCAGCCCTACGGCACCAGACACAGCACAGGCTGTGCAGAGGGAAAAGACCGGGGATGGGCTGCTGGGCCCCCCTACTCCCTCAGCCCTACGGCACCAGACACAGCACAGGCTGTGCAGAGGGAAAAGACCGGGATGGGCTGCTGGGCCCCTACTCCTCAGCCCACGGCACCAGACACAGCACAGGCTGTGCAGAGGAAAAGACGGGGATGGGCTGCTGGGCCTTACTCCCTCAGCCCTACGGCACCAGACACAGCACAGGCTGTGCAGAGGGAAAAGACCGGGGATGGGCTGCTGGGCCCTCTACTCCCTCAGCCCTACGGCACCAGACACAGCACAGCACCCTCCTTTTCAAGAGCCTTGGAAGGTATTTTGGCCACTGCGGGGATACAAGGTGGAAGAGGAAGTTGGGGGCTGCGTGAATGGAAATGTGGTTTCTGTTCCAGGTTTGCTGAAGCTCCAGCCCTCAGCTGCGTCACACAAAGTCCACGCCTGGCAGGACTGCCACCCCTCAGGGAGGGACTGTCCATGCAGGCTCCCTGTGTCTGCCCTGGGCATAGGAGAGTGGCCCCCAGTGGTCCAGAGCCCACTGCAGGTCCTGCTACTCAGCTCTTCCTCGTCTTCCATCTCAGGTCCTGGTATTTACTGTGCCCTCCCCACCAACTGCCAAGGCCAGTGTCTCACTGGCCAATATAGCCATTTCAGCACAATGTTCAGTTTCACAAGTTACCGAGGGTTGTGGTTTGTTTGTTTTTTTTTCTCCTGGTCTGGAACTCCTATTTAGACCAGGCTGGCCTTGAACTTACAAAGATCCGCCTGTCTCACCTTCCATCCCCAGCACTGAGACTAAAGTCTTGCTCAACTACACCTGGCGGTGGTGGGGTACACCTTTAATCCCAGCACTCAGGAGGCAGAGGCAGGACAATCCCCGAGTTTGAGGCCAGCCTGGTCTACAGAGTAAGTTCCAGGACAGCGAGGGCTACACAGAGAAACCCTGTCTCAAAAACAAACAAACAAAAACCATTTATTTGAAATCGGATCCCATTATACCCCAGCCCAGTCCGGCCTCTTATTCACTGTCTAGTTGAGGATGAGTCTGAACTTTTCATCCCCCTGTGTCTACCTCTCAGGTGCCCGAGATGACAGCTTTCCACCATGCCTAATGTGATGCTGCCTTCAAACCCATAGACTGTTGCATGCTAGGTAAGCAAGCACTCAACCGGCTGGGCTACATCTGCATCCTGGTGTTTTATTTCTTTGTGGGGGAGGGGCAGGGCATGGTAGGGAGTCTGTTTTGGCACAGAACCCATGGCCTTGTACATGCTAGGCTGTCAATTATACTGGCACTAAGCTGTATCCCCAGTCCTCCCCCTAAGATGCTTTTTAAGCAGGGCTTTTAGGAGGAGCTTAGCTCCTGAGCATTTCCACCTGGTCTGATCTCAGGGAGCAGTGTTTGAAACTGCAGCAGAAACATGATCCGGGTCCAGGAAGCTTTTGCCCTCCATCCTGCCAGGCTCTGGCTGGCCCTCCCCACCAACACCCCAGGGATTCCCATCCCTTCTGCTTTCCCTTAGACTCTGATCTTACTCCTTGACACTGAAAAGTCACCTACTGCCTGAGCTTTCCCTGGGCCTAGCCCAGCTGGTGGCATCCAAATCCGTGAGAATGGACAAGACCAGCAGGTTGAGAGTCCCACGTTTGCGGGGCACTGTGTCAGATCTCAAACTGAGGTGCCCATTTTACATAAAAAAGTGGACCTGGCTTCCAGGTTCTCCCAGCATCTCTCAGAGTCGTCCTGGCTGGCATACCCCGACTCGGAACTCTGCAGCCCAGAGATTGGGCTGGCCCTTCCCCAGCTTCTCTGCCTTGTATATCCTCGACTTTTTTTTTTTTTTTTTTTAAATCTCTTTTCTGGACCACCAGCTGTCACAGAGGCTGTGGTAGATCTGAGCGGGGTTCTCAGTTGTGTCCTGAGCGACGCAGAAGTGAAGTGGGGGCCCTGTGCTGCGCCCCCACAGCCGCCCCCCGCCCCCCCCAGGCTCGTTCTCGGCACTGCATGTGGTTATTTTGGCCGTAGTAGTCACAGCTGCAGCATTAACTGACAGTTTCTTCCAATTTTTTTTCTTCTAAGATTTTTATTTTTATGCGTATATTTTTTTAATTTTATTTTTATTTCACGTGCATTGGTGTTTGATCTGCGTGTATGTCTATTTGAGGGAGTCAGATCCCCTGGAACTTGCTTTAGAGTCGGTTGTGAGCTGCCATGTGGGTGCTGGGAATTGAACCAGGGTCATTCAGGAGCGCGGTCAATGACCACTGACCCATCTCTCCAGCCCCATGTATGTGTATTTTTATCAGTTTATGGGTATGCAGGTGCCCTCAGAGGTCGGAGGGTTTAGGAAACCCTGGAACTGGAGTTACAGGTAGTTTTGAGTCACCAGGAATAAGGAACTGAACCCAGGTCCTCTGCATGAGCAGTGAGCACTCTTGAACTTGAGCCTCCTCTGCAGCCCTTGTCTATTTATGTGGCCTTGGCTGGCCCGAGTAGACCAAGCTGGCCTTGAACTCAGCGATCTGCTGGCCTTGCCTTCTGAGTGCTGGCATTTAAGCTGTGTATCACTACACCTCACCACTATCCTTGTTTGTTTGTTTGAGACAGGCTTTCATATAGCTCAGACTGACCTCAAACTTGCTTGTTATCTAGTGGAGGATGGCCTTGAACCCCAGACCCACCTGCCTCTATCTCTTAGGTGCTGGAGTTATAGGTATTCAATAGCATACCCTGTGAACTTTCAGTCTCAACCAAGGGGTGTCCTAGGAGGGTTCATGATGTCTGGGCCAACCTAGGAGGCCTGGAATGAGGAGTGGGCAGCCCCCGACTTTTCTGGGTGGACCCTTTAAAGGAGCTAAGATTCTAGTTGAGGGCAAAGAAAGCCAGAGTATGCTCTTGCTTAACCTCAGCAAGGAAGACCTAGCTTAAGGGTTCTTCCCTCTTCCCAAGCTATGACCTATAATTGGATAATCAGTAGGTACCTGGCCTTGGTTGTTGGAGGCACCTTAGGGTACCAGGCCTTTCAGAGCAGTGGTTACCCTCCCACCTGGTTGCACAGGTTTGGTGTAGCTGTGAATACATGGCTCCAGGTTACTGTTTGTTGACTGACTCCTGAAGCTAGGAGGAGAGGAACAGCCCCCACCAGTGATCTGTAAAGATCCCACATGGCCTGGGATTCTTGTTCCTCTGCAGTTTGGAGTTAGTTCAATTCATGTGTCTCTCTCTTGCTCATAGCTGGTAGTTCAGACCCTAAAGCTTTCTCGAACAGACTCAAGAGACCCACAGGATGACTTGAATTTGCAGACCAAGGACAGGAGGAGAAAGTCTTCCCGGGAGGGACCTGCAACCTCTGGCCAGAGAAGCTGTCCTCCTTGGAAAGCATTAAACCTCAGGCCAGGCCTGGTATAAGTGGGAGCCTCGGGCAGGGTCCTCGGGGGAGGGTGTCACAGGGTGTGGAGATGGGGGCTGGGAGAGTAGAGCATCACTGACTGTCATAGTAAGATCGCTGTGACAGCAGAAACCAACATGTCAGTGCAGGGCAGTGGAGAAGGCGCTGGAGAGAGGTCCCAGGAGGACAGCTCTCCCGATTCCTAAGCTCCCTTCAGTGCTCCTGTGGGCCGAAGTCTGCCCTGGGGGACGGTGGCTGGTCCACTCCAGTTCTGGGAAGACACCAACTCAACCCCTACTCTGATGGCCACCGTGTTACCTAAAGCAGAGCCCACACCTGGGTGACAGGCTTCCTTCCGGTCCATCCCCGGTCCCTGGCTCAGGAGACAGGTTCGCTCTGCTGTCTCCACCCAGCTTCTGCTTGCCCAGGGAACCACATGCAGCTCAGAGGACTCTGGATTCTTTCTGACTCCCCAGCACCTGCACTCCCAAGAGGGAGGCCACCTGAGTTCTGAAAGGGCCCGTGTGGACTCCCAAGGTCAAAGTTGAGGCCAGGCTCTGGTCCCAGCGGTCTGGGTGACCTTAGGCAATTCCTGTGCTGATGGGTCCCAGCTTTGATAGTTAGTCTGTGACTTTCTGAAAGAGCAGGCTGTCTGAGCTGGCCTGGGAGGGAATGTCAAGCCGAGAGCCCGGCTGTGAAATGCTAATGCAGCCTCATATGTAAATCAGTGTGGGCTCTTTTCTGACAATATGCAGCCACACCCCGAAGCCCAAACAAGTGCCCAGTGACCTGACACCAGTGTCCTCAGACGGTTGTGGGCTGGACACCTGGAGGGGAACCGTGGCGCTGACCTTCAGGTCACTGAAGTCCACATGGGTCCTATGCCATCCTACAGACTGCCATCCTTGACAGTCTCCCAGAGCCTGAGAGAATGCGAGCCTGAGAGTCTGGGGTGTAGCTGGCTCTGTGGGTAGGGAGCCGGCTGGCACCCTCTCTAAAGAGAACATAGATTCAGGCAGGGTAGGTCCATAGGGCTCCCCGCCCCCAATACCCTGGATAGTAGGGGGCCAAGCTTAGGACTCTGAAAGACGCCAGAGAGAACACCAGCGCTGTAGGCCCTGGGGAGCCCCAGATGTTTTCTCTTTCAGCTCACTGCCTCCTAAAGGGTTAGTAGGAAGATGGGGGTGGGGGTGGGGATGGAGCAAGGGGCTCCCCTGGGGTTTACTGTGGAGCAGCCAGGGAAGCCATCTGCTGCCCCGGCTTCAGGGGCACACTGGGCCAGGCGAGGGGCTCCCAAGTGCCAGCCAACACAGCCACTTTGTTCTGTGCTTACAGAGGTTGCTCCTTACCAAGGCAGATGGGAAGAAGGGGGGACCCCAGCTCCCTCTGCCTGTTAGAAGGAACCCAGGACACTCCGTCCCCGAACCACCACGGAGGTCCCCTCCACAGTCTACCACTCCGGGGAGTCTGTGTCTGCAGACAGGTCTCAGGACCACCACCCCCTCCACCCGCCCACCCCGTGGAGAAGGCAGTTGTAACACACCCCTCCCAGCAGGGCTGCGGCTGTGGAGCCTGGCTCCGCCCTCTACCGTCCCCACTCAAGGGCAACTGACTCTAACTCCAGGCTGTCTGCAGCCAGCCAGGTCCCTCTTTTGTTGAGTAATATGAGGTGCCACCCACTCCTCTTAGCACCACCTTTCCTCATAGCCACCCCCTCGAAGGGGACGACGGACGTCCAGCCAGTTGCTACTTCTTGCTCTCCATTCTTGGGACACCTGAGTCTTTTTTTTTTTTTTAAGTGTGCATTGGTGCTTTGCCTGCATGTCTGTCTCTGTGAGGGTGTCAGGTCCCCTGGAACTGGAGTTAGACCGTTGTGAGCTGCCATGTAGGTGCTGGGAATCGAACCCAGGTCCTCTGGAAGAGCAGTCAGTGCTCTTAACTACTGAACTATCTCTCCAGGCCTTTTTTGTTTTTTGAGACGGGGTCTCATGTATTCCAAGCTGACCTCAGACTCACTATGTAGCTGAGGATGCCCTTAAATGTTTGATTTCCCGGCCGCCACCTCCCAGAATGCTGAGATTGTAGGCCTGTTCTGCCGTGCCCAGACTGATGGGGTCTGGGGAATCGAACACTTTACCAGTTGAGCTGTGTCCGCAGGTCTCCGCCTAGGACCTTTTCTTTTGAGACAGGGCCTCAGGAATCTGGGGGACCCACAATCACGTCTCTCTGATGCCCTGGCTCCTAAGAAAGTCACCCTCCCAGCCCTAGTCCATCCTTATGTATCTTTGTTCAGAGTCATGTGTCTTAAGGGTGGGGGCTGACACAGATGGATTTCTGTTTCCACACACCCCCTCCCACTCCTCTGACTGAAGGGGACAGAGGGCTCCCCCAGGTGGCCAAACATGCCCAGGCTGGAAGCTGGAAAGAACTTGTTCCAAACTTGTGGCCCTTCGGCGCCCTGGGTACATGAGCTTACTGAGTAGATGATTCAGCTTGGAGAACAGGGAATCACGTCCGTGTCTGTGGCGTCTGCATGAAGCAGACGAGGCAGCAGCTAGGGGTTGTACATCATTCTAGACTAGGGAGGCTGCTGCCAGGCCCGAAAGATGCAGAGATTGGTCTTCCTGTGGCCATGGTCACAGGACACAGAGACATGGGGATGCGAAGAACAGGGCAGAAGCTGTGAGAAGCTGAAAGTACCCCAGAACGGCCACACTCAACTCAAGGTTTCCATCCTTCGTTTTTATTTCCTGTTTCTCATATATGTATAACATATATATATATATGTATAAATATATATATATATACATATATATATATATATATATATATATATATATATATATATATATATATATATATATATCTCAGACCCAGCGTCTCACACATAGGCAAGCACACTACTACTCACTACCACTGCACTGTCTCTAGACCTTTTTTCTTTCTTTTTTTTTCTTGAGACAGGGTTTCTCTGTGTAGTCCTGGCTGTCCTGGAACTCACTCTGTAGAGCAGGCTGGCCTCAAACTCACAAAGATCTGCCTGCCTCCTGAGTGCTGGAATTAAAGGTGTGCATCACCACACTGCCCCTTCTCTTTGAGACAGAGTCTCTATTGTCCAGACAGGCCTTGAATACGTGAGACTCCTGCTTCAGACTCCTAAGTGCTGGGATTACTGGTGCGTACCACTAGGCTGAGCTCTTCTCTGTTTTAAAAATAAGGTCTCATGCTGTAGCCTAGGCTGACCTGGCCTGGAATTCACTTTGTAGCCCAGGCTGGCTTTACACTCAAGATCCTCCTTGCCCAGCCTCCCAAGTGCTGGGATTACAGCCTGTGCCACCACACCTGGCTGGCCCTTCCCTCGGATTTCCCCTGTCTAGCAAGTGAGGCAACAGACTAAAAGCAGTCGAGCTCCTTGTCTACATCACACCACTCCCAGAACCTGCCTCATTCTTCCTTCCTTTCATGGCAGCCTCGGGTCAGTCACAGGAGACAACAGACGAGATAACCGGAAGACTGGGCAGATGTCTAAACCCGTAACTGAGGACATGTGACTTGAACTCCTTACCGTGGGAGCGTGCCCAGCAGGTGCTCAGGGAGGACAGACTGTAAACAGTGACAGGCCTGCCACACCAACACAGTAACTGTGAACTGTGAGGGGAAGGGAGAAAGCCAGCCATCCTCCAGCACCAGCAGCATGTCTGCAGTAAGACCGAGGACTTAGGTGTCGGTCCTTCTAGACCCCAGACACCTAGAACCAATGACAGTCGGACCTGTTCCAGTGACAGGCTGGCCGCCTGCATTCGGCTTACTGCAGACTGAGGCTCAGCATTCTCAGCCCCAGGTTCCTGGTAACAGTCTCACGGGCTGGGGACAGACGCATGAATGCAGGCTTGCTTGATCACACACAGCTCCACCCACATGAACATCTTCCGAAGGCAGAATCTGCTGCCGCCATCTGTTCAGTGCAGACACAGTTGAACACTTGGCCTCCTGAGCTCTCGGAACAGTTCACACTAACAAGTACATATGGGCATGAGTGTGTGCACAGGCACGCACACACACTGTAAAAGGGATCTCTGTGAGAAGGAGCTGAAGAGTCCTGCTGCTCCAAGTTCCTGTAGGGCCACAGCTCTGGGATCCTCTTGAGCGGCAGCCTGTTCGTTGGCCATGGGTAGCCTCCTACCTTCCCTAGCCCTGAGGCTGTCTTGTACTATCTCATTCTGAAGATTGCTAAGGCCTGGAATGCTCATGATGACCACCAGGGGGCGGGTGAGCACTGGGAAAGCTGATCATCCCAGCCTCCAGGGCCACCAGACCATTTGTCGTTTCTAAATATGCACTGATCCCAATTTTGTGACAGGCGCTGGGACACAGAGAGAAGGTGGAAGAGGAGACAGGAGGGGAAAAGATGGCTAGGAGACCGAGGGACGCATACACCTACAGATTGGAGGGATCGGCCTTAATTTTTGTTTTTTTTTGAAAGTCTTCTGTAGTCTGTGCTGGCTTCAGGATAGCCCTGAACTCCTTCCTGGTTCTCCTGTTTCTAGCTCCCAGGTTCTGGGATCACAGGAGTGCACACCAGGACACAGCTCAAGAGCATTTCATCAGAGAAGGGGCAAGATCTAGTTTTCACTTGACCCTGGTGGGCCAGGCAGTGGTGGAGGACTGGACAGCTCATGACATGGTCCAGCAGCAGTCACAGCGGTACCTGGGGGAAGACGGATCTGAGAAGCAAGGGAGGTAAATCAAAGGGCGTACAGTAGGGAGGCCAGAGTAGGGAGGAAGAAGAGGGCTGGTGTGGGGCAGGGGCATGAAGCATGCAGCCTCCAGGCCTGTCTTCAGATTACCTGGGAGAGGAGCCAAACACCCCCAGAGCTAAAGTAACCTCCATTTCCTCTACCCTACCTAACCCAGACAGCTTGGAAATGGTGTGAGAACCCAAACTCGCTTTCCTCTGTTAGGCTTGGGGGGCTCAGGGCTTCGCGGGACTTGGCTGGATACTACTGGCCGCTCTGATGAGGCCTGGCATCCTCTCTCTCTAGGATGGGTCAGGCTCTGAGGCCCACACTGGGTGGCTGCTGGGCTCTGGCTCCTAGCATGCATCTGGGCTCTGATAACATACTTCATACTTGAATACATGCAGGCTTCCCTTTAACAAAGCTTCCTCCGGGTTGGGGATTTAGCTCTGTGGTAGAGCGCTTGCCTAGTAAGGCACAAGGCCCTGGGTTCGATCCTCAGTTCCAAAAACAACAACAACAAAACAAAACAAAAACCCAAAAAACAAAGCTTCCTCTTCAGGATCCCACTTCATCCTCACAGGAGCAGGGAATACCAGCCCAGGTTATCTCATCTCACAGCTGAGGAACCATGCATCCTCAAGAAGCTTGTGTGGGGTCACATAGGCACACATATCTTGTGCATAGGGTAGCCCTCTCTTGGGGTTTAAAAGTTTCTTTTTTACAAATATTTACATACACGCACTCACCAGAGACCGTGTGGACTTCAGAGGTTACAGTTCCTGAGAGTCAGTTGTCTAATTTCACTATAAGTGAGTCCTGGGGAATCTAACAAGTTTGGCCATCTCAAGGCCTTCTTCGAGGATTTTTGGTACAAAGTACCTCCCACACCGACCTCCACCCCTGCAGCCTTGGTGGCCAGCTGCGGAGGAACTACCTGTCTCTAGTGGATTATGATCCCTACGCAAGGCTGGAATTTAGAGGACTGGTCCAGTCACCAGCCCTGCAAGGAAGCCCGACCCGAATCCAGCTTTAGTTTTCTACCGGGGGTGGGGTGGGAAGGAGTGCCAGGAGACGGGGGAACCGGCGGGACGGGGCTCTTGAAGGGTGGGGGTGGGGTGGGACGTGCCAGCGCAGACAAAGTGGGGACAAAGAGGGCCCCAGCACACCTGGCGGCCCGCAGCCCGCGCCCGCCAAGCCAGATTCAAAGCGGAGCGGAGGCTGTGATTGGTGGCCCGGCCCGAGCCACACCCCTCTCACCTCCTAAGCATCTGGGAAAGGGGAACCTTGTTGAGAAAGGTCCCTCAGCTCGTTTCTGACCACCATGCCGAGGCCTGGCTAGTCGTCAGCCCGGTTCGCTCCCCCTCGTGCCCCAAACCTGGCTGGGCTTCAGAACCCCATCGCTGCTCTCGGAGCCGCGGGGCTCCGGCCACCCAGGGCAACTCCCCTGACTTGACTTTCAGACTGCGGCTCCCTCCGCTTCCTCGTCCTCCCCTGACCCTCGAGATCCCTGTTCTCTGGCCCTTCTCCCAATCCAGCCTCCACCCTCGGGACAGCTCCCTGGGGTCCGCCCGGCCCCTTTCCACCCGTGCACCCGGGCACTAAAGTGGCCGTCGAGCCTCCGCGGGAAGCGGTGTCCGGGGCCTGCTCCACCAGCCCCGACGCCCCCGCCTCGTGCCCCCGGGCAGAGGGCGAGGGAGTTCGGTCACTGCTCCCCAGCTCTGGAGGGAGGCCGACCACGCCCGAGGCGGGCGGCAGGCGACCTCGCGGGTGCAGACGGCCGGGCAGGTCCGCGCAGGGGCTCTGCGGGGGGTGGGGGGGGAGATTGCGGGGGCTCCGAGTTTGGCCTGGAGGGGCGGGGCTGGGGCCGAGGCCGCAGCCAATCGTGGCTCGGCCCGGGCTCCCTACCAGCCGCCAATCACCGCCCGGCCAGCCCCTCTCGCCCGCCGCGTCCTTTGTTCCCGCTGGCCCGGTGGCCGCCGCCGCGGGTCGCCGGCCCGAGGACTTCCGCCCGCGCGGAGCAGGCCCCGTGCGCGCGTGTGCGGGGCCCGCTAGGGGGCCTCCTGGCCTCGCCGTCAGACGGCTTGCTCGTGGCCCTGCACACGCAGCCTCGTCCGCCGCGAGCGGCTCTGCAGGGTCGGGACAAAGCGCTTTGGGAGGCGGGCCTTGGCTCGAGGCGGTGGGCACGGAGGAGCACGGGACCTGGGCGGCGGGCCAGCCCTGGCTCCACCTTTCCTTCCTCGGCCTCGCGGCGGCGCTGCCCGTGCTGCGGGGTTTCCCCCGGTACAATAGCTTTCCCGTCCACCCGCCGGCCGACTCCTGGCCGACTTCGGGGTGTATCCTGAGACGTTCCTGGAAGTCGCAGGTGCCTGGCTCCCTTTGTCCTTGAGTCTGGGGTATCCCCTCAGCCCTGACATAGGGACCCCAGCTCATGGCAGAGCCCGCCCACAGTGGCGGCTCCTAGGGTTGCCAAACCTCAACCCCCGGCTCCCTCCTGAGACTGAGCAGAGGTGCTTTCAGTGACTGAACTGGAGCCACAGTTTTCACATCTGCAGAATGGGATCGATTACAGTGTTGTCAGCTTTGTCCTTTTTTGTTGGTTGGTTGTTTTTTTGTTTTGAGACAGGGTTTCTCTGTGTAGCTCTGGCTGTCCTGGAACTGACTCTGGCCTCTGACTTAGAGATCTGCCTGGCTCTGCCTCCCGAGTGTTAGGATAAAAGGTGTGCACCTCTATCTAGATCTACTTCTGACTCTTGGAATCCTGTTCTCTGCTGAACAGCTCCTGTTCATCCAGCTCCAGCACCTGGGTGTTGACAACTGGGTCCCTGGCCTCTAGCCCTGCCTGCCTTCATTTCATGTCCTAGCCCCAGGCAGGCAGGGTCGCTTTTGCTGAAGCCTTTGCCAGGGGTCAGGGGATGGCCAGGTGATCTCGCCTGTCCCCTTACAACAGTGTTGGGCAGTGTGGGGACAGTCAGGACAACTGAGGCAGGGCAGCAGACTGACTCTGTAAACATGCTCCGAAAACAGGCTCAAGCAGAGGTGAGGCCTGCTTCTTGCCTATGCCCACCTTATGACATGGCTTTGGTTCCTGGCCCTCTCTGGTTCTTACGGTGTTCCAGTTAGATTAACATCACCAAATTGGAGGAGAACTTAAGACCAAGAACACCAAGGCCTGCCCCGCCCCCCCCCAAGGAGTCCCCAGGGATCCAGCTTCTAAGTCACCTTGGGTGGGGGCATTGGAGGAGCCAGTTGGGAAGCATTTCAGGGAGGGGCAGGGAGGGTGGAGAGGTTGACAGAAGAGGCCAGCTGCTGTTTGTACACAAGCTTAAGTTGATAATGAGTGGAGCGGTGGGGGAAGGGACGGGCAGCCGGCTTGGCTGGGCCTCTGCCAGCTCAAGAGGCTGTCCAGAGCGTGACTGTCCCTCTGCTGGCCTCCTGCTCTGGCCGCCGCTCTTTCCCGTGCATACATCTGTCCGGAACAGAGCGCTGGGAGCCTGGGGCTGGGTGATGGTCAGGGGTTCTGCAGTTGAAGATTCACTTGCTCCGAGCACTCAGTCCTGAGAGCAGCCGCGAGGAGGAAGGAGGGGCCTCTGCCTGCTGGAGCACAGGTCCTTAAGGAGCTCTCAAGAGAAAACTGGACCATCCTCGGACAGAGGGAGCAAGAGACAGGGCCCCAGAAGAAAGGTCCAGAAAAGTCTCCTGTGAGGGCCTGGACTAGGAGCAAAGGGCAGAACCAGAGCTGGGGAGGTCGGGAGACTCCGGCTAACAGGGAAGCTGTTGGTAATGGCAGGAGACCCCAGGGTGACCGTTGGCGAGGGCATAGAAAAACGGGTGACGGAAGGCCAGCGGGGCCTGGGAAGTGAGGGCTAGGAACCATGCTGCCATGGCTACCTGCACATGGATAGTCCTGGGGACTGTCTTGAACTCAGGGCCAGTGTCACTAGGGTCTGCCTGTCTGGATGGCACACCTTGTGGGTAAAGGTCTGTGTCATGCCCACAGCCACTACTGCCATGTGGGCTGCAGGACACAGCAGACAGGCTGAGTGTACTGTGAGCATGCGCTCCTGCAGGCAATGCATGGACACAAGCGTGTGCATTCCTGCTGTCCTGTGTGCTGGCTTGGCAAAGCCCCTTGGAGCTAGGAGCTGCTGATATCAGGAGGGGCTGGCAGCTCCCTGCAAGCCCTACCACGGCCTGTTCCCTTGACTCCAGGGGAGAGGCAGCCTGGAGCGAGGGCTGCGGCAGCATGCAGGGCTGCGGCAGCATGCAGGACTCCCGGGGCTTCAGGCTTCTCCTTATCCCTAAGAAGCCAGAGCTGAGTTTTGTGGGGAGCAGCAGAGAGGATGCGTCACTGGGAGGAACAGGAATCCTGGCAGAGCAGAGCCCACTGGGTGTAGACAAGCGCAAAAGGCAGCCCGGGGTCGGGGGAAGCTGGGCCAAGGCTTGGGGCAATGAGTGGGGAGGGGAATTAGGAGGAGGAATCAAGGCAGGAGAAAGGGAGGACAGGAGATGTAACTCATTGGTAGAATGCTTGCCTAGCATGCATAAAGCCCTGAGCTAGGTTCCAGTACCGCCAAACTGTGCTTGGTGGCACATGCCCGTCATCCCAGTTTCAAGAGGCAAAGAGGAGGCTTAGAAATTCAAGCTACACAGTAAGTTTTGAGGCCAGCTTGGGCTACATGAAACTCAAATAAATACATAAATAAAAAGAGGGGTTCGTAGAGGAGGACAGAGAAGAGGAGGAAACACGAGGTTAGGCAACTGAGGGGCCTTGAACAACTCCATGAGTGGGCAGTGTACCCCGGAGTCCGTAGGAGCCGTTGAAGATGCTGAGCCAATCATGGAGAGCTAATGGGAAGGGCAGAGGATCGACAGGAGCCACAGTGCAGTGACAGGGGTCGGCCCCGGCCCCCAGTTTGTTGGGAGGTTTGGACAGGGTGACAGGACACTGTCCTTGGTGTGGGTGCCCTTGCTTATTCCCCCTCCAGGTGGTGGAGGGAGGGCCTTGGCCTGAGCGAGTGCGGGGGCTGGGCAAGAACAAAGGGGTCAGACCCGAGCAGCCTTAAGAACTTTCCAGTTGGGTGGGGCCAGGAGCTGAAGTTCTCTACTAGCTCAGAAAATCCACACTACCTTCCCCTACGCAGGTGTGCGCAGACACGGCCCGTTTGGCCGAGCTGGAATGGACGTGTATGCAGAGACCCCTTCCCCGGGCTCAGTTCCTTGAGCAGGGTCCTTCAAGGGCACTGGGCTCTAGGTTGGAGATTACCATGAGGAGCCCGAGGCTTGAGCCAAAGAAGAGGCCCGTCTGGTGCCACCCGGTGAGAGGACCAGGCTGGCCCAGGCCCAGGGCCTTTCTCAGGCCAACCTCCCGAGTCCACAGAGGAGGCATTGATGGTAGAAGAGGCAGCCAGAGGCTGTTGCAGCTGGCATGACATGATCAGCACTGGCTGCTGGATGAGCCCCCAGGCCATCAGTGGAAGGTTCCAGGTCTCAGGTGTGTTTGTCTGGGGTCAGCACTAACCTCCTGGCATTTTAGGATTTAGGGGTTTGTGTTTGGCAGGGACAGGCAGGGTACCCTATAGGAAAGTGGGTCTTAGTGGCTTATGCCTATCTGTTATTATTTATTTATATTTTACTGCAATTACATTTTATGTGCACAGGCACACATGAATGCCTGTGTGATGGTGTCAAATCCCCTGGACCTAGAGCTACAGACAGTTGTGAACTGCCTTGTGGGTGCTAGGAATCGAACCTGAGTTCTCTGGAAGAGCAGCCAGCAGCTCTTAACCACTGAGATGTCTCTCCAGCTTTTTTTTTTTTTTTTTTGAAACAAGGTCTCACTATATAGCTCTGACTGTCCTGGAACTCACTCTGTAGCTCAGGCTATCCTCAAAGTCACAGAGATCCGCCTGCCCCTGCCTCCCCTGCGCTGGGATTAAAGGTGTGCACCTCCACACCCAGCGTCCTCCCTTTTCCCACAAGACCCTGGGTGAACTTGAGAATGACGTGGACAATCTGCCGCCACTGCCTGTCCTGCAACCTCCCCAGCAAGCCCTGGTGGCTCTAGTCATGTCCACCTGGGGCCAACCCAAGTGGGCAGATGTGGGTATGGACATCTGTACTCCAAGAGATGTACACTCACACAGAGAGGTCATGCATCTAATACATCCACACTCAGACAAGAACAGGTGCAGATACACACACACAGTGAATTCATTGCACACACCGCATATATACATGGTCAGATACTCATACACAGGCGCAGGCACACTCATGCGCACACATGCCTACCGTCACACACACCACAGAGGCATCTCCACATCTGTCTGCGGACAAAGACCCAGCCACAGGCAGGCACACCTTCCCAGACACACACAGGGACTCACTGAGGAGCACCCAGCCAGCCCTGCCTTGCTGAAAAGGTATGGCCACTTCAGCCCTAAACTGCCACTTCCTCTCTCCAGGGGCACCCAGATCGGCAGAGGGCGCTCAAGTCACCTTCCTGCCAGGCCAGCCGCAGCTGGGAGAGCACGTGGTTGCCACCTGCCCTCCCGAGCCAGTTCCCCTTTGTTCCCCAGGTCCCAGGAGGAGGCAACCGTGCCTGAAGACCGCCCCGCCAGAGTCCTCCAGGCTGAGCTCAGTCACCCTGAGCTCAGCTTAGCTCAGGAAATGAACCTGGGGGACTGTGTGGAAGATACCCAGAAGCAGGATAGCAGCCACGGTAGCAGGATGAGCTACCTATCACCCACTATTTGTTCTCAGCAGGACCACCCAGCCCCGGAAGGCTGGAGGCGGCTCTCCCCTGGGAGGGACTGTTAAAGGTTGTGCAAACTGTTCTTGTCCTTCAGGTGCCTTGAGGGCCATGAGGCACCCTGACCTGGGTCCCCAGTAGGTAGAAGTTGGGGACTGTCTCTGGCACACTTCTTGAGTTGACTCCTCTCGGGGGAGGATTTGGGGCAGGTGTGGAGCCCAGCAGAAACCCACACAACATGTGGCCACTGAACCCCAGTCAGTGAAGACTGGTTCCAGGAGTACCACACCTGTGACGTCAGCAGACAGCCAGGGTCGAGGCCTGCAGAGACACTGGTGTCGTTCTCCAACTGATTTGTTTCTTTGGGGCTTCACTTGCTAGTCTTGGTAGGGCCCAGTCCTCCAAATACCCTGTGTTCAAAGTTCCTCTTCCTCCTCGCACCCGGGCACCCCACGTCCCTCCCACCAGGGTACCCCACGTCCCTCCCACCAGGCACCCCACGTCCCTCCCACCAGGGCACCCCACGTCCCCTCCAGCTATCTTCTCCCAGTCAAGTCCTTTGCAGCCCAGAATGACATGTCTCTCATGGGGATCTCTCTCTCTCTCTTTCTCTCTCTCTCTACCCCCCCTTCTTTTTCTCCACGAGTGGACAGTAAGATGGCCAGGTCTGTTGAGGGGGCTGCCAGCTTCCTACCAAGCCCCTCACCCACTGGTCAGCTGTGTGTGGGCTTCACAGGGTGGGGCAGCTGCCAGCTGCTGTCTTCATTAGCGGCCCAGCCAGCCCCTCTCCAAGTGAATTAGCTGGTCCTTAGGGAGCGCGGGATGAAGGCCTGCAGCATCCTGGCACCACCGTGATTCATTCACCATAGCCTCTGCCAGAGGCCAGCCACATCCCCACCCCTACCCCCCGGCCTGGCTGGCACTGGGCAGGAGGTCACTGGTGCCCAGGACAGCCCTGGCTGCCCATCCACCTGCCCCCAGCAGTCTGTCAATCAGGCTCCTTGCGGCCCTCTGCCCACCGCCCATCACACTCACCCTCCCCCCCCACACGCCCATCACACCCACCTCTGCCAGCCCCTCCCACACGCCCATCACACTCACCTCTGCCTGGCCCTCCCACACGCCCATCACACTCACCTCTGCCTGGCCCTCCCACACGCCCATCACACTCACCTCTGCCTGGCCCTCCCACACGCCCATCACACCCACCTCTGCCTGGCCCGACCTGCCAGCTTCCATCCTTGGCTCCTTCAGTCTTTTGGCATTTAGAGGGCCCAAGGCAGACGGTTTATGCTCCTCCCTTCCTTCCGGATCTTCCTGCCCTGGGACCCATCTTCTGACCTTGATGAAAAGGGGCTGCTGGGACTGGCTTCTGCTGGGATCTGGCCTCCGGCTCCGCCACCCTCAGCAAGGCAGCCGCTCGATTCCCGATGCTCATCGTACTCTCTACAGCAAACCCCATCCATTCCTTGCTTCTTTTTTTTCTTTTGTTTTTTTGAGACAGGGTTTCTCTGTGTAGCTTTGGCTGTCCTGGGACTCACTCTATATACCAGGCTGGCCTCGAACTCACAGAGATCCCCCTGCTCTGCCTCCCGAGTGCTGGGATTAAAGGTATTCGCCACCATCGCCTGGTCCTCATATTTATTTACTTGGCAGAAGGCATGTCTCAGTAGCAGGGGCTGATGAAAGAGAATGAATGAATGAATGAATGAATGAATGAGTGCATGCCCTTCCCACCACAGCAGTTGGCATCTCTTCATCAGCTCATACAATTTATATCTCATCATCTTCAGCTAGAAAGCTGGCTTCTGCATCCACAGAGGGAAAGCATCCACTATCTCAGTCTGCAGACCTGAATTCTAAACAGGGGCCCTTGTCCAAAAGCTGCTGGACTTGATCCCCTGACCCAGCCGGTTCTGGGGTACCTTTCTGATGCAGGGTACAGGGCACAGAGATACCACCCCAGTGGAAGCAGGGTTCTTGGGGGGAGGGTCCTACGCCTGTGTTCAATCTCCCCGGCATTGTTCTATAATCCTTGATGTGTTCTGTAATTGGTCTCAAATGGCTCCATCCTAATACACAGCATCTGCAGCTCTGTTTATTTTGCAAAGTGCTTCCTTCCTGTTTTGGTCCACCTTTACAGAAAGAGAAGGAGAGGGCCAGAGAGGTGCCTCAGTGGGTAAGAAGAGTGTTTTCTGTACCGTTGTGAGGGACCTGAGCTTGAATCCCAGCATGCACATAAAAAGTTGGGTGTGGTCTCCCACACGCCTGTAACTCCAGCTAGCCTCCAGCCTTAGTGAGAGACCTGTCTCTGGGGAGTGAGACGAAGGTGAGAAGAGCGGGTGTGTCCTCTTTTGGCCTCCACATGTGTGCACACTCATGTACTACCCCACACGTATAACACACACGCAAATCAAATAAATAAAAAACGTCAGCATCCTGCCGTTGAGGGGCACCTCAGCCCTCCCTCTTCTTTTCATTTTGAGAGTCTGTAAGTGTCTGCAGTTACCCAGGCTTAGCAGCCTTGAACTCACTGTGTAACCAGAGCAGATCTTCAATCTCAACCTCCAGTCTTCCTGACTCCATCTCCCAAGCACCTGGATTTCAAGGTTACAAACAGGTACCAGTAGGCCTAGATTTAATTTTTTTTTTTTTTTTATTTTTCGAAAACTCCTGGGTTCAAGTGGTCCTCCTACCTCCTGGTAGGGGCTACAGGCATATACCATTATGCCTGGATCTTCTAATTTTTTAAAAAAATTTTCAAAATAACCATGAATGTATATATGTCGACACACTGTGCCTCACTCAAGGAGAGCGGGAGAGCTGGCCCAAAGGACCACCACACTATGTACAGAGGGTCAGGCCAGGGACTGAGCTGTGACTAAGCCATTGTGGGGGCTTCCAAGGGGAAGCATCCTTCAGAAAGCGATCTCAGAGCCGAGGCTCTGCTTTGAGCAGCACCCGCACCTTTGGGGCTCCAGGCTACAGGGTTCTGGTAAATTGATCTGAAAGATTCCTCTGTGTGCCTTCTCTGAAGATCCAGATGTTTAGGCACCGCAGGTTCTGCCTCCCTGTCCTGCTCCAGCTCTGCAGCTTCCCCGCTCCTAGGATCCCTCACTGCCTCTCTTCAGCTCATCTCTCTTCACCCCACCATCTGCACGAGTTCACGCACCTTCCCGTTGCTGATGTGGGTAACTTTAAGGTCTCAAAAGAAAGAGTAAAAAGAAAGTATAGTGGTGGTGGCACACACCTTTAATCCCAGCACAGGAGGCAGAGGCTGGAGGATCCCTGAGTTCGAGCCCAGCCTGGTCTACAGAGTGAGTTCCAGGACAGCTAGGGCTACACAGAGAAACCCTGTCTTGAAAAATCAAAACTAAAACCAAGCAAGCAAGCAAGCAAGCAAGCAAGCAAGCAAGCAAGCAAACAAAAAAAGCTAAATTTATTGGTGCATACTTTTAATACCAGCACTCACGAGGCAGAGGCAAGGGAATCTCTATGAGTTCCTGGACACCAGCCTGGTCTACAGAATGAGAATAAGTCTCAAAAAAACAAAAAAAAAAAAAACAAAAAAAAACAAAACCAACAAAGTTAGAAGAGGACTAGGAGTTAGGAGTGTGGTTAGAGTGTGTGCCCTGGATTATACGCATGTACTAACAATGTACATCTACAGCTCAGACTATGGAGGAACCAGAAGGCAGCCTTCTCCAGAGAAGAGATGAGCTGAGGGACCAGGTGCGGCCCGTGTGTGCCTGCCCTCTGTGAGCTTTCTGGCGCCTGCCCTCACCTCTAGCTTACACTCTTGCTCTTGGCTTCTGTCTGGGCAAGTTGCTTCAACTATGGGGAGCCCACAGGTGAGCAGTGAGAGCTGGGGTCCCCAACTGTTTCCTAGGGTTATGGGTTGTGACTCTTGGCTCTTCTCCCATCCTTCCGGCCAGGGACTTTGCCATCACAGTCTTTGTATCCCAAAAGCAGACCTTGCCCCCCCACCCCCGGGGGGGGGCACTTCAGCAGAGCAGTCTGTGTGCACAGGAAGATGTCAATCTGAGAACAGAAGAGGGCTAACACCCGTGTGTGTACACACACGAAGCATTCCTAGAGAGTATCTTTTGGATGGGAATTTGGGGAGAAAGCTCAGGAGGCCAGCATGTCCAGCATCTGATGAAGCCTGGCTCAGGGCCCAGAGATGACTGAAGGCCCCTGGGAGGGGACCTAAGGCAGGGCTAGAAGCACCAGGGCAGAGCAAAATGACCTCAAGAGTTATTAGCACCAATCAGAGGGCCACAGTCTCTTGAAAAGCCGTAGTCATAGGCTGGGTGTTGTGGGGCATGCCTGTAACCCCAGTACTTGGAAGGCAGAGGCAGGATGGCCATGAGTTCAAGGTCTGCCTGGCTAACAGCGTGAGACCCTATCTCAACAAAACAAAAATCAAACAAACACCCCAAACAAAACAGAAACAAACAAACAAACAAACAAACAAAGCAAGGGTCCTGAGATTTGAATGTCAAGGAGGGTCATTACCATTGAGCTATTCATTGTGTTACCCAGCTGTGATGAGTTCCCAGAGAGGCCAGATGTTCTCCATGGGGCTCTGCGGAGCATTTTCCCCTTCCCACCTTGTCCGTGCTCCTGCTCACCTGGGTCCAGCTGGTGCACCCGGTTTCAGGGGCTCAGCTGCACACAGAGGCTGTAAGCTTCAAGGGCAGCTGGGCTTCAAAGTGTGAGTGTGTGTGAGTGTGAGTGTGTGAGAGTGTGTGAGTGTGTGAGAGAGAGTGTGTGCGTGTGAGTGTGTGTGTGTTTTCTGCATTGCACTGGGAATGTGTGAGCCTAACCAGGGTCTACATCCTACTCCAAGGAGCCTGTGCTAGAAACAAAGGGTCGTAGGCTAAGTAATAGGTCGCTCTTGTTAGTTCATCTGTGAGTGAGGCCTCCAGGATGCCATGGCAAGGTGCGCACGCGAAGGTCGGAAGCAGCCTTCAGGAGTGTGCTTTCTCCTTCCATCATGGGTTCCAGGAATCGAACCCAGGTCATCAGGCTTGCACTTTTACTCACTGGGCCATTTTGCCAGCTTTTTTCAGTAAGTTTTTTTGTTTGTTTATTTGTTTGTTTTTTTCGAGACAGGGTTTCTCTATGTAGCTTTGCGCCTTTCCTGGAACTCACTTGGTAGCCCAGGCTGGCCTCGAACTCACAGAGATCCGCCTGCTTCTGCCTCCCGAGTGCTGGGATTATAGGCATGAGCCAACAACAAGCCTGGCTCCTGATTTTTCACTCACTCTTAAATAATGAACTGTACAGTGTCTTGGAAAGTCCCCAGAGGGCAAGAGAATTGTAAGCAGGAAGTGGGGGCTAGGGACACAGCTTAGTGACAGGACAGAGTGCTTACTTAGCACGAGACACCCTGGCCTTGCACATGCACACACAGATACCAAAGTGTGGGGGGGTGGGGAAAGGGAACTGGACAGAAGGTGGGCAGGACAGAAGAAGGAAAAAGGGTTACAAGTCCCATCTGCACTCAGGCAGGGGGATGTTGGGAAGGGCACTGAGAACAGGACAGCCAGTTTGGGGGGCTGAAGGGCGTGGGATGACCCATGTTCACCCCCGCCAGTGCCTCTGACAGTCACATTTTCTCTTCCCTGAAATGGGGACACCTCTCCAGACTGGTGAAAAGCCAGAACGTTATAACCTGTGAGAAACCGCTTAGGTATAAAGGCTCCAGTTTGGTTAATGACCACTTTCATTAACTTAGGTTAGACTCTAAAATTTATAAAAAGGCTGAAAGGACAATGGAGAGAAAACCCTGGAGAGGTGGTTTTGGTTTCTGAAGATCACGTAGGACGTGTGTGTGTGTGTGTGTGTGTGTGTGTGTGTGTGTGTGTGTGTGTAAGACCAGCCAATCTTGGGATGTAAGGCTGGGTTTCTGGCACAGGACACTGAAATGCAATGAACTGGTCGTAGGACCCAGAGGGTCTGAGAAGAAAGAGAAGTGGCTGGGCTTCTGTGAAGCTCAGACTTTCGTTGGTTTCTTTTGTTTTAAGACAGGGCCTCTCTGCATACTCCTGGCTGTCCTGGCGCTCACTGCGTAGATCAGAAAGGCCTTGAACTCACAGGGCCAATGTTGCACAGTGAACAGCTTTAGCTAGCTTGGAGAGCTTGCACTAGGTGTTACCCACTGTTTCCTGAAGCCATGGAATGTCCCAAGGGACCATCCCATGCACATTTCTTTCTCAGTAAGCTTCCTTTTTTCTTCTCTTTCCTTTTTGAGACAGGATGTGATAGTCCAGGCTAGCCTACCACTGGCTATATAGCCTAGCCTAGCTTTGAACTTGTGATCCTATGATCTCTACCTCCTAAGTGATGAGATTATATGCATATGCCAGCATTTCTGGAGAGTAGACGGTTTCTGGTATGCTTTTGGTGGCAATAACAAAGTGCTCTTACTTTGTATATCACTCGGTTCCTCTACAAGAATCTTCTGTGTCAGACAGAAAGCACCTCTCTGGGAAGCCAGCCTATCCCACATCTTCTGAGGTGGATCCGCTGGGGGCAAGGCTTTGGTTTGTGAGAACAAAATGTCTTGCCAATGGACAAAACCAGGAGATCCCATCTTTAGTAGGCAGAGGGAGCAGGAATGAGGGCACTTCCTCCATGTGGGCAGGATTGCTTATGATAGAGGAGTTCCTTTGCTGGGAGGGCTGAGGGCTGTGTCTGCATCCCCACGTAACTTGGGGCTCTGGAGCCAGGCTACCAAGGGTTCAAATCCCAGCTCTGCCATTTACTGACTAGAAAGAAGGCTTTGAGCAATGCCTGTGCCTTAGTTTCCCTCTCCTAAGGCAAAAATTGAAAAGATAAATGTGTCTATGTCTGAAGAGATGGCTCAGCAGGTGGGTAAGGGCATCTCTTGCCAAACTGAGTTTGCTACCTGGGACCCACACGGTGGGGGGGGGGGGGGGAGGAGAATTGAAAATGTTCTCTGACTTCTATTTTCATTCTCTCTCTCTCTCTCTCTCTCTCTCTCTCTCTCTCTCTCACACACACACACACACACACACACACACATACACACACACACACACACACACACCCTCACACTCACTCACAAATAATTCAATGGAGAGCTTGGAGTGACCCGTTTTCCACGCCTTCGATAGGACAGAGCGAGACCCTGTAGCACCGTGGAAAGACACTTGATGTCTCCTGGGCTGCTGGCCCTTCTTGCTCTCTCCCCTCACACTGCCCTGCCTTCAGGTTTGGTTAAGCTTTTTGCGTGTGTGCCAGGAAGTACTCCTGGCCACTCAGGTCTGCTCTGGTCTCCTGTGATTTCAGAGCTGGTGTCAGCCACAGTCCCAGTCATTTAAAGACAGTGTGAGGGGCATGGTGAGCCGCAATCAGGGCACCAGGCTTGTCCTTCCATCCCCGGCTCTTCCTCTTTCCTCCCATCCCCTCCCTGCTCTGTAGCCCAGGCTGGCTTTGAACCTGTAGCCCAGGCTGGCTTTGAACCTGTGGTGACGCTCCTTCTTCTGTCTCCACAGTGCTGAGATTACAGATGGGGTGCCACCACACGTATTGGGCTCCATTCTCTACCCAGAAACTCTTTCCCACGCGCCCTGACTGTAGAATCGTGGGCTTTTAGTCATTTTCCCTTTTATCTCATTCAGACAGCGCATGTGCCATCAGAGGATACTTGGAGTGCGCGGGTTCCCTCCTCCTACCGCATGGTCCCAGGGACCGACTTACCTGGTCTGGTTTGGTGACATGGGTCTTACCTGCTAAGCCATCTCAAAGGCCACATTTTTTCCCTCTTTATGGTTTTCTCTTTTTTTACACTGCTCCTTAACAGAGGTCTCAGTACCCTGGGTAGGGGGTTTTAGTGGAACATCAAGCCCACCTAATTCCCTTTTATTCAGAGCACTTGGAAAGTTTATTTTTTTCTCCTCCACCCTCTCGCCATTTTATTATTTATTTATTTATTTATTTATTTTTTTGAGACAGTCCCATCCTATAGCCCAGGCTGTCCTGGAATTCTGGAACTCAGTTTGTAGCTGGTGCTGGTGTAAAACATTGGTAATCCTCCCTCTTCACTCCCCATCCTCGGCTGTAGCCTGGTGCTAGAAAGACAGGCATGAGCTACGGTGCTAGGCTAGAACTTTCTGTGCTGAGGACAGTCCTAGGTATTGGACCCAGGGCTTTATGCATGCTAGAGAGATGTTACCATCGAGTTACATCTTCAGTCTGAATAATCATTTCCTTTTGTTTTTTTGGGATGTGCCACAGGTGTGTAAGTGTACACATGTGCACATGTGTGGAGGCCAGAGGTTGATACCAGGTATCTTCATCAGTCACTCTCCACTTTATGAGGCAGGGTCTCTTGCTGGTCTAGCTAGGAGTTTGGTTTGGGTGGCCATCCATTTCTACCTCTGCAGAGCCAGGCCTTCAGGCAGGCAGCCACCCCCACCCAACATTTACCTGGATGATGGAAATCTAACTCTGCTCCCCGGGTTTGTGCGGTAAGCCTGTACCCACGGGGGCACCCCCCCCCCCATGATCGTTTCTTGATGAAACGTACCTGGAGCATGGGACACAGTTTCACACCAGGTGGAAACAAACAGACCCACCCTCTGTCTATGCCCAGCGCACTGTGCCCATGGCCTACTTAAGCGGCTGTTGGTGCCAGGAATCCCCTTTCATTCAGTGGGGAGCCAGGTGGCGAAGGGCAGAGAGCTGCTTGGAATCTTGGTCAACCAAGCCTGGAAATGAGTCCCCCAGTCCCCCTGCTGGCCCAGAAAGGAGGCACACGGAGGAGGCTGAGGCTGGGCTGGGAGAGCCCCTAGGACTTCTGCCAGCTGAGTTTTCCAAAGAGCTGAAAGCATTAAGTCACCTAAACTAGTGTTCTGAGACGATCCCCCGTCATCCCTCTCTGTGATGTTTGGTGTGTCTTTATAGACGTGTGAATGTGTATGCTTGGAGGCCCGACGTTGACCCTGGGATCTTCTCTGATAACTCTCCATTTCATTTATGAGATAGGATCTTTCACTGAATTTGGAATTCACTGATTAGGCCAGGCTGGCCGGCCAGTGAGCCCAGGGGATCTACCTGTCCCTGTCTGCATAGCAGGTATTTTACCTGGAGATTTCCTCAGCCACTTTTTCTTTTAACATTTTTCTCTCCCCCACTCACCCCCCCTTTCCTTTTCTGGTTTTTCGAGACAGAGTTTCTTTGTGTAACAGTCCTGGCTGTCCTGGAACTCACTCTGTAGACCAGGCTGGCCTTGAACTCACAGAGATCTGCCTCCCGAGTGTTGGTATCAAAGGCACGCACCACCACTGCCCAGCCCATTTTTTCCTATTTTATTTATTTATTTATTTATTTCAAGACAGGGTTTCTCTGTGTAGTTTTGGTGTCTGTCCTGGATCTTGCTCTGTAGACCAGGCTGGCCTCGAACTCACAGAGATCTGCCTAGCTCTGCTTCCCAAATGCTGGGATTAAAGGCGTGGGCCACCATCGCTGGGCTTCCTTTTTTTCCTTTTTAAAGACAGGGTCTCGCTATGTAGCTGGCCTGGGACTTACTATGTAGGCTTTCAGAACACATTCACTTCTGTCACAGATGTCCCCTAGCCCAGATTTAGTCTTTTTTTTTTTTTTTTTTTTAATAATTTTTATTTATTTTGATGGTATTTTGCCTGCATGTATATGGGTACCATATGCATGCCTGGTGCCCATGGAAGTCGGAAGCCAGAAGACAGTGTCAGATCTCCTGGGACTGGAGTTACAGATGGTGGTAATGTGCCATGTAGGTGCTGGGAAGCAAACCCTGGTTCTCTGAAAGAGCAGCCAGTGCTCTTAAAATTTTTTCTTTTTAATTTTTTGAGATAGATTTTCTCTTTGTAGCTCTGGCTGTCCTGGAAATCTCTCTGTAGACCAGGCTGGACTTGAACTCAGAGATCCACCTGCCTCTGCCTCCGGAGTGTGCAACCATGTCCAGTGCAGCCAGCGGTCCTAACAGCTGAGACGATTCTTCGGTCCCCAGACTCACTTTGATTGAGCATTCTGAAAAACATTCTGGAACATACCTAATCACCCTGAACATATAATTTGTTTGAGACAGGGTCTCACTATGTATTTCTGAATAGCCTACAACTTGTTATGCAGACCAGGCTGGCCTCAAACTCAGAGATCCTCCTGCCTCTGTCCCCTGAGTGCTGAGTTAAAGGTGTGCACCACAATGCCCAGCTCATGCTGAAAATTTTAAACAAGAAGGTTGATTTTTAATACTTTGGAGATCTTAAAAATATGTCTTGACCAAAAATTTTGTGAGGAGTCAGCCAGAGGTGGGATTCCATGCTGTTCTCTCCCTAGGAAGTAGGCCATATTCTGCTGTTCAACAAAGTGTGGATTGTGAGAATTTTCCAGAAGCTGTGTGTATGGGAAGCATCTGTCAGTGTTTTTGAGGTAACCTTATACATCACCTTAACAGACAGTACCACAACCAAAGTGAAAGCTGATGCAAGGAGCCAGTAATTGGTCACATTTCAGGGCCTGAGAGAGCGTGAAGTAGCTGACGGATGGCAGGGCCACCCAGTTCAGGTGTGAGGACAGCTCTTACCTTGGACTTCTCATGTATGGTGCACACACTTCTATAAAAAGGCACCCTCCAGGCCTTGCCCTCCCTGGCAGGTTTGAAGCTCGGTGAGGCCCTGTCTGGTTTTGAGATTTTCCTAGAGAGACATTCACCTGCCTCTTTCTCCCTGTGAAAATCACAGAACATGCCTGGAAGATCTAACTGCTCTGCAGAGGACATCTCCTCTGAGGGACATCTCCATGCTGGGCCCTGCCCAGAGGACTTTGCTGGTGGGGAAGCATCTCATCTCCATGGCCCTAGTTCTTCTGTGTGATCTCAGCAGCCCCCACTTGGGTCCCCAAGTTGGACGGTGCAGCAGGAAGGCAGAAGTGTGGAGTCTCTGCTGAATTTAAGGTCTCGTAGGGACCTGCTTCTTTGTCAGATGCAGCAGCTCAGAGGCCTTCGAAGGTGGTTACCCAGGCGTGTGGCTCATGGGCTCCTGCAGCCAGCATCTTCCTGTGCCATCCTGAGGTGAGGCTGGGCCCACTCACTCACCAATGTAACCAGAGCTTAAGCAAAAAACACCCACAAGCTCAGCTATGCAAATAGGTACACCAGGCGCTGGGATTCAGGGACGGTGGCCAGGAAAAGGCACAGCAGACACAAGATTCCTGGAGTCTCTGCAGGGGGCACGTGTACAGGAAGTCTGGCAGGACAGCGCTCTTGAACCCAGGGGTTATGGCTACTGTCTCTGCACACTCCCCTCTCCAGCTTCCTTACCTCACTTGGCTCCCGCCAGCACCCAGGCTCTGCAGGCTTTGGCCTCCAACGTCAAGCCATTCCCCACCCTCTCCCTGCTGGCAGGAGCCTCCCAGAGTGGCCAGACCTGTGTGAGTACCAGGAGCGGGGCCTCTAGCCCGGCTCCCCAGGGAGGACAGTGAGGGCGGGCAAGTCCAGGCCTGCTAGAGAGCAGCCATGGCGGGAGGGGGGGCACACGGGGCTGGGACTGCTCTTACACAATCCTGCCGCTGGCAAGGCGGGAGGGTTGAAAGGCAGCTGGCAGCTCCCCAGGCCCTGACGCCTGAGCAAGGAAACCACAGCCTGAAACTCCAGGGGCTCTGAAGGGCGGGAAGGCGGGAGTTTTTGAGGCCTGTTCCACTGTGGCTACCTCCCAGACTCCATCATTCCTCGGAGGCCAAAGGCACTGCCAACCATGCTGGGCACTGAATCACAGGCTTTAGAAACCCAGTGAAGACACCGTCCTCGTTTGCCACTGAATATGAGAAAAATCTGCTGAAGACGTTGTTCCTTTGGCCAGAGTCCTGCAGATACCCTTAAAGCAACACGCTTACATACAGATGGCGGACGGAAGGCGGCATCCCGAGAGCATGTTTCCCTGGATGTGCTGGACACTGTTCTCAGCTCTTTTTGCATATCTAGTTATTCAGTTCCCAACGGGAACTGTTATGCCATGTCTAGGTTTTAGAGGTGAGGAAATGGCTCACCTGATTTTTCACAACCAGCAAGCAGCAAGGATGGGGGTGAATCCAGGCAGTTTTATCCAAACATACATTTTAATTTAAAAATTTACATGTATATGTCTGGGCATGGTGGGACACCCCTTTAACCCCAATAGGAAGAGGCAGAGGCATGTGGATCTCTAAATTCAAGGCTAGTCTAGTCTACAGGGACAGGACTACAAAGAGAAGCCTCGTCTTAAAAAATCAAACCAACCAAACAGGAAAATGGCATATCACCTATCTCTGTGAGGAGGCACACATGGAGGTCAGTGGACATCTTGTGGGAGTTGATTCTCTCCTTATCACGTGGACCCTCGAGATTACACTCAAGTCCTCAGGCTTGGTAGCACCTTTATCCTGGGCACCATTTTGGCAGTGCCCAAATCTGAGCCAGCTCCCAAGTGTGTGCTTTGTCTGGGTTTCAGACAGAACTGTGAGATAACCAATAAGGAATACATAACCAATAAGGAATACGTATGCTGGAGATGGCTCAGAAGAAAGCCAGGCTGCAGGCTAGGCACCCACAGGGCCAGGTCGGTGGAAATAAATGAGTCAGGCTTACAGGGGAATGTGTACAGGAAGGAGAGGTGTGCCCAGGAAAATTCCCTAAAAGTGAACTTGCCCTGAGGCAATCTGGGCCACACAGAACAGCTCTAGGGCAGGCCCAAAACACCCCAGGTCTGTTTGAACTGACCCAGAGGAAGATACGTGGCCTACTAGAGCTCCCGAGCTTGTTTGAGAGATTTGGGCAACACCATGGAAATGCCTTATTGCCTCTGGAACAGCCAAATGCCGGAGATGCATGGATGAGTGGAGGTGAAGAGGAGGCAGGAAGAAAAGCTGAAGATGTAGACCAACCTGTCATGGACCCTTCACAGCCTCAATAACTGCAGCAGTTCTGATCCAGAGGTGACTTCTGTTCCGGGTCTTCTCAACCATAGATAGCCAGAGCTCTGACCATGGTTTACTTGGTGGTTCTAAGCCTCTTTCTAGAATCTCTGGGTTTGTCTTTGATTGCATGAGTCAGACACACTGTCGTGAATACAGTGGGTGGTTGGTAAGCGCTTGAATTTAGGTGGCTTCTGGAACCAGATGCCCGAGTCTCCCTCTCTCCCTTCTAGTAACGGCAGGGGCACAGGCACAAGACGGATAAAGCAGTTCTTCGAGGGAAATTCATACTCATCCGGCTGCTCACTGCTTGCCACCCCACCTCCCTCTGCTCCCCGATCCAGAACCTGGTCTGCTCTTCAGCTGTGAAGTCAGAAGTCACAACTGCTAAGACATGGCATAGGCCAAGCTCTTTGTGCATCTGGGTTTTGTAGATGGAATCAAACCCTGGAGAGTAGCGTAACAGCAGCCTAATGGAGAAGCCCCAGGTAGCAGGCTCTCCTTTCTCTGTTTACCACGAAGCACAATCCCTCCTACGAAGGAGAGGTCTTTGGCAGCCTCGGCTCAAAGGCCCTTCTCAGTTTATGGAAAGTGGATCCAGGTCCTCGGCGGTAAAGGCAGCTGGCGGGTGTGTGTGTGCGTGTGTGTGTGTAGGTTCGGACTCAGGGTCGGCCTGTGGAACCTGGGGCGCTCAGGCAACCAACTCGGGGCGATGCCTATCTGCAGCCCTCAGTGCGCGCTGAGAAGAGGCAGCGCCCGCGAGCGCAGTGGCCGAGGGGCTCCGGGACGGGGCGACCGCGGGACCCCGGAGTGCGAGCGGGCCGGAGGGCGGCGGCGAGGCCCTCTCCCTGCAGGCAGAGCCGCTCGCCGAGGCCCACACGGCGGGCGCCACTGGCACGTGCGCGGGGATCGGGCCGGCCACGTGCGGCTCGCGGGCGGATCCCGGGTCCAGCAGTTCCCCGACCCCGCGCGTCCCCACGCTCTCCCCGGGCTCAGGAAAGGGGCCTCTCGGTGGGGACCGGCCGACGCACCCGAGGGCGCCGATAAGGGCAGGTCGGGCCCTCGCCTCGACCTCAAAGCGCGGCGGAACTTGGCATCCATGCGCCCTCCCCGATTCCACGCTCCGGGTTTTCCCCGCGCCCGGGCGCACGGCCCCCCAGGAGACAGACGGCAGCACCGGCCAATGGCAGGACGCAAAGCGTCAACTTTGTGTTCGCCCGCCACTCTCGGCCAGTGCGCGCGGGTTTCGCCCAAGTCCCGCCTTCCGTGGCGGGCGCCCCCTCCTGGCCGCACGCGGTCGGACGCGGTCTGCCGCCATCTTGAGTGTGGCGAAGGTGGCGCCCCGGAGTCCGTCCGCGGCCACTCCAGCCTGTCTGCCCACGGGACGGACGGCTCAGCCCGACAGCCGACCGCGAGGGCGACAGGGAGGGAGCGACCCGGCGTCTCGAGGCCGCTCGTGTGAGCTGGGTGCCGCGCCACGCCACGCCTGCCGAGCGCGACGCCATCTTGAGTGTGGCGCCCGCACGGGTCGTCTTTCTCACGGCCCCGCGTGGCTCCTCGAGTGGCTCGGGTTTGAAGGAGCCCGCAAGGACGTGCCCCCGTGGCCGTGGGGGCGGGCCGCTCAGGGGCGTGGCGCCCGCGGCCCACGGGAGACCCTGGAGTGTGCGGGGCGGGGGAGACCCGATGGCCGGGCGGGGCCGGAAGGCGGGCGGGGGCCGCCGCGACGGCAGTGGCCGTCCAGCGGCCGGGGCCCGCGGGCCCACGCACGACCCGCTCGAGGGCGGAAACCCGCGCCGGGCACTGCGCCCCGCCGCACGTGGGGCCCCGAGTGTGTGCTTGGCTCGAGGCCCACGGGCCTGGACGGCGCGACTGGGGGCGGGCGGCGGGGGTCGGCGCCACCCTTTGGGGTGGCGGGGCCGGGGCGGGACAGCGAGAGCCCGCGTGCCCGCCGCGGACTCGCGCCCGCTTGCACCCAGACAGGCCCTTGGTCGAGGGTGCGGGCCGCCGGGCCGTGGGCGCGGGAAGCACGCGGGGCACCGCCCGGGGCAAAGCGCCGCCCCGCGCTCGCCCTCCCCTCCCCCTCCCCGCCCCGCCCCCGCCTTCCGAGCAGCCGCGCGGGAGGGGGGAGGACGGGCGCTGGGCGGGCGCCTTTGCCGCGCTTTGCTTCTCTGCGTCAGGAGCTTCGGCAAAACAGCCGCGGGGCGCGCGGGCGCGCGGGCGGGCGGCGCGCACGCGCCCCCGGCCCCCGGCCCCGCCGCGCCGCACGGGAGACGCTGAATGACAGCGCGGCGGGGGACCGCGCCGCGCGCGCCGCGCCGAGGCCACTGCCGCTTTAAGCTCGCTTGCCCATTGTTCGGAATCGGGCCAATGGGAAGACGCCCGCTCCCCGCGCTCGGCCAATCGCGTCCGCCGCAGGGCGGCCGAGCACCGCCCACTAATCTATATTAAAGGCTCCGGCGCCGCGTGAGTCCCCCACTGGCTGCTCCGAAAAGCCATCTTTGCATTGTTCCCGGGCCCTGCTCCGCGCTCGCTGCAGCCGCCTTCGCCGCCCGCCTCCTCCTCCTCCTCCGCGGCGGACTCCGGCAGCCTCCTCGCCAGAGTCCTCGAACTCGGTTCCTCGCCCCCCTCGCTGCAGCGCATCACCGGCGTGCCCCACCATGTCAGACGCGGCCGTGGACACCAGCTCCGAGATCACCACCAAGGTGAGGCTGGACGCCGCCCGCCCCCTCGGGGTCGGTCCGCGCGCCGTCGCCCCGCGCGGGGCCGGGCGCGTGGCGGCCGCGCTCAAAGGGCGCAGCCCGGCGAGACGGCCGCCCGGGGGACCTCGCCGGCCCCCCAGCGGCGCGATGGCCCCGGACACCCACTCTTTGTGTGCGGGGGAGGGGGCGCGACGCGGGCGGGCGGCGGTGCCGCCGTCGGGAGCCGGCCGGTGGCCGGGGCCGACGCGGAGCTCGGGGTGGCCGGGGAGGGCCGGGCTGCAGCCCCCGAACTTGCCGCCGGCGCGTCCGGCGGCCGCCGCGAGTCGCGGGGCCGGGCCGGGGTCGCGGGGCCGCGGCGCACGGAAAATAACTTTGAAACTCCGGCGCGTCGGCGGTCGGAAGTGCGGGGGGCGCGTGTGCGCCGGGGGCCGCGGGCCGCGCTGCCCTTTGTTCGCGCCCCGTAGCGGGCCGGCGGCGGGCTGTCCGGGGCGACCCGGAATGACGCGGATGGGGCGGGCGTCGCGGCCCCGGGGGTCGCGGGCCGGCCGTGCAGGGTGGGCCCGGCGGCGGGGACCCCCGCGCCGGGGCGGCCATCCGCGGGCGGCGGGAGGCTGGGCCGGGCGGCGAGCCCACGCGCCGGAGGGGGAGGAAGCGGAAAGCGCGGCGGCCGCACGGCGGAGCGGCCGGGGGCGCCCCCCGCGGCCAGGCTGCGGCGCCTGGGACGCGGCGGCCCCGGAGCCCGCGCGGACGCGGCGGGCCGGGTTCCCGGACCGGAGGCGGCCGCTCGCCCGTGGGGCGCCTCCGCCCTCGGCACGAGCCCTGCGGTCAGGCATCTCGGTGTGCGCGCTCTGCAGGGGACTCGGCGCGAGTCACCTTGGCGGGCGGCTCTCGAGGCCGTCGCCGGCACCTTCGCGCCCACGGCGACCCCGCGCCGAGTGCGGCCGGAGCGCTGCCCGGCGGCCCCGGAGCCGCCCCGCCGGCCGGGCTGGCACCCTCCCCCGCGCGGGCCTCGGCGGGAGTTTCTTTGAGGTGAATCCCCCCGAGGCCCGGCGTGCCGCTCCCCCGGGGAGTGCGCCCCCGACGGTCTCTGGCGCGGAGCCAGGAGCCCCCTCCCCGGCGCCCTCCCGCGGGACTTTGCGCGCGAAAACTGCAGGCGGGAGCCGCCAGCCGGCCCTCGCGCCCGCAGGGGACGTCGCGCCGCGGTCTTCCCGGCCTGGAGCCCGCGCTGCTCCGGGGCAGCGCGGACCGCGGGTCCCGGCAGCCCCGGGCGCACTCGGCGCCCCGGGCCACGTGCTCTTTGCGCGCGGTGCGTGCCGAGGCTCGCGCGCGTAGTTCGCTGGCGGAGAGTTATGCGCCTGCGCGCCGCGGCCACCCCGCCCCCACCCGCTCCCCGGGCTTCGGCCGCCAGGGGGCGGGAGCGGGTGCTGTGGGGTCCCGGGCGGGCTGGCGGTGGGCGCGAACCCGCCGGCGCCGACGGGTGACCAGGGCCGCGGGCGGCCGGCGGCGCCTTGTGCCCGTGCTGCCCCGGGCGTGCGGCCGATTGAGCCACGCGGGTGGAAAAAGTTAGTGCGCGGCGGGGCCCCCGGGGTGCCAGCTGCTTCCGTCCCGGGGCTGCGGGGGCCTCCGCCCGGGCTGCTGAGACCCGAGGCGGCCGCCCAGGGCTGCGCCTCCGGCGGCGGCCCCGGTGCCCGTCCGGACTCCCCGTCCACCCCAGCAGCGCCCCGCCATGGCGGGCTCCTCCCTCGCTACCTTATTTATTTATGGCCCTGTGGCGCGTCCCGAGGGTGGAGCTCCCTCTAGCTGGAGACTGCAGGTGAGGGCCACGGTCCCAGCCTGTCGGCCCGGCCTGGCGGGTTTGGCCGCCGTGCCATATGGCAGCTGAGACGCTTGTCGCCTCCCGAGTCCACTCGGGCTGTAGAGGATGGAGACCTTTCCATGCACCAGGCCCTGCTGCCTGTGACCCATGCTGCTGACATTTCCCAGAGAGCCGGAGACCCCCAACATTAGTCACGGTCGGCTCTGCCTGGTTCTCAGCAGCGCGCCTGTGCCGACTGCCGTCAAGTCTAACGGGTTTGCTCTTCCTCCTGAAGGACTTGAAGGAGAAGAAGGAAGTTGTGGAGGAGGCAGAGAATGGAAGAGACGCACCTGCCAACGGGAATGCTGTGAGTGTCCCCCGGCGGGGCGTCTGCCCCGGCTTCTTCGGGGGGTGGTGTCACCTCCCAAGTTTGGGGGCACGGTGTGCAGGACGTGCAGGCCCGCTTCGAGCCGGCTGACGCCAGGTGTGTTCTCTGTCGGCAGAATGAGGAGAATGGGGAGCAGGAGGCTGAAAACGAGGTAGATGAAGAGGAGGAGGAAGGTGGGGAGGAAGAGGAGGAGGAGGAAGAAGGCGACGGTGAGTAGTAGTCTTGTCTTCCCTGGCTGCCAGAAGGGAGGTTGGGGTCACCGCGGAGTCGGCCCTCGTCAGCACTTGACTGCTGCTGGACAGCTCAGTGGGGAGACGTGCTTTCTGGTCTGCCCAGGGGGCATGTCGCGGTGGTCAGGGTCGTTGGCGGCTGCAGGTAGAGGACAGCGGTTTACACAGCCCTTGATTCCTTCCCCAGGTGAGGAAGAGGATGGAGATGAAGATGAGGAAGCTGAGGCCCCTACGGGCAAGCGGGTAGCTGAAGATGATGAGGTAGGCCTCGGCCTGGGGTTTGGGGCGTGTGAGGTAGTCTTTCCCAGGCTGGTTCTGACACCGCACGGCTGGCGGGGAGGTGGGGAGGGACCCGAGTTCTGGACCGGGTCTTGCCCTGCAGCCGACCCTGCAGTGACAGACAGGGCTGATGGGTGCCTCTCTCTGTGCAGGATGACGATGTTGACACCAAGAAGCAGAAGACTGACGAGGATGACTAGACAGCAAAAGGAAAAGCTAAACTTAAGGCCGCCGTGACCTATTCACCCTCCACTTCCCGTCTCAGAATTTAAACGTGGTCACCTTCGAGTAGAGGAGCAGGCCCGCCCGCCCACAGCGGGCAATGCCACCCACACGACATGGCGCTCTCCACCACCCCACCAAAACCACATGAATTTGCAACAGGGGAGGAAAAAAGAACCAAAACTTCCAAGGCCCTGCTTTTTTTCTTAAAAATACTTTAAAAGGAAAATTTGTTTGTATTTTTTATTTACATTTTATATTTTTGTACATATTGTTAAGGGTCAGCCATTTTTAATGATAACGGGTGACCAGACCAGCCTTCAGAGCGTTCTCTGTCCTACTTCAGACCTTACTTGTGGTGTGACCATGTTCATTATAATCTCAAAGGAGAAAAAAAAACCTTGTAAAAAAAACAAAAACAACAACAAAAAAACAATCTTATTCCGAGCATTCCAGTAACTTTTTTTGTGTATGTACCTAGCTGTACTATAAGTAGTTGGTTTGTATGAGATGGTTAAAAAGGCCAAAGATAAAAGGTTTCTTTTTTTCCTTCCTTTTTTTTTGTCTATGAAGTTGCTGTTTATTTTTTTGGCCTGTTGATGTATGTGTGAAACAACGTCCAACAATAAACCGGGGTTTTATTTTGCTGAGTTTGTTCTAACGGTGGTGTCTCCAGCCTCGTTTTTCTGCGTGCGTGTGGGGACGTATGTACGTGTGGACGTATGTACGTGTGTGTTCAGTTCTTTGGGAATGTCTCCTGTCCTCTGACCCCTGAACCTCCTGAGTGATTGTATACCCTGACTTGTTGACCACCTGTTTCTGGAGAGGGGCGTGGGTAGTGCTGGGATTAGGGCACTGGTCTAGAAAAGGTGAGTGTTAACCTTGTATCTTAGTCTGACCACAGGACATCGAGGTTCCCGTGGCCTGTCCTTTCCAACCACGGTACCAACATCTCTAGCTGGGGGTTGGACTTAGGTCACTGGCTGCCAGATGCGGACTGCGCTGGATGTGGAGTGCCGAGTTCTCACTGGCTGCTGTCCTAGTAACAGCACGGTTTAGTGGTTGCCCCTAGTGGCGGCCCGTGGTACTTGCCAGCTAAGCCTTTAGCTCCCAGTGTCACACAGACTGGTCATTCGGGGGCTGGCCTCACCTGGCAAACGGTCTTCACCTTTCGTTAGAGCGCATTGTAGAGGTGGTTGGGATTTTTCAGACTTGGGGAGAGAAAAAGCAGCCCCTAGGGGTTGATATTGTCAGGTCGAGTTGGTCAACTCTGGGAAGTGGAGCACCTTGGCCCTTCAAGGTGAGGGGAGATGGGGCTGTGAGTGTAGGAGATGAGCTTTACTAGTTTGCAGCCAGGAACTGAGGGAATGGACGTTCTTTGACCTCGTGGTGGTGGAGAAGGAAGTGGAGACTGAAGGACACTGGCCACAGCTCTTGAGACTCAGTTACATAGCTATTTGGGGAATGGGTCTGGGCCCCGAGTCTTCTGACTGCCAAAAGATTGCACCTCAACTCCTGGGACCCGGCTCCCAAAGGAAGCATTGTGTGTTCAATGCCCTCACCTGCAGTTGCTCTCTCCATTTAAAAGGAGTCATCTGATCTGGAGAGGTGTCCAGAGGAGCAAGCAGCAAGCCAGGACATAAATTTAAAATCCCTGCGGGTGGTGGTGGTGCACACCTTTAATCCCAGCACTCTGGGAGGCAGAGGCAGGCGGATCTCTGAGTTCGAGGCCAGCCTGTGCTACAGAGTGAGTCCCAGGAAAAGGCGCAAAGCTACACAGCTACAAAGCTACCCTGTCTCGAAAACCCCCCCCCCCAAAAAAAAAAATTAAAACGCCTGGCTGGGTGTGCTGCCATACAGCTTTAACCTCAGGACTCCGAGGCCAGCCTGGTCTACAAGTTCCAGGACAGCCAGGACGTACACAGAGAAACCCTTGTCTCAAAAAAGCCAAAAGTTGTTTAGTGACCCTGGACCCCAAATGAGGACAAGGGAAACCGAGTCAGGGAGGGCATCCCAGGAAGGGGAGAGAGGGGAATTTGGAAGTGGGAGGGGAAAGGGCTGGGAGATAGAATGGTTGGGGTTAAGGTGAGGGAGGGAGGGAGGGATGGGACACGGGGCAGCAGGAGAGACAGATCCAGCACCTGCCCCTGTAGTATGGATCACTGCAGTCTGCCCTTCCACCCCGGAGCACACAAGGCCTGGCTCATGTCACCTTGTGGCCAAGAGGACTTTTGAAAGCTGTAGCTCTAACAGTCCTGCCCAGCACCATTCAGCAGGGATGTACCCCAGAGCGGAGACAGGCTTTGGTGGAACCCTGTGCACCCGGTCTTCTCTCTGCGGGTTCCTCCAGGAAAGAAACCCAAACTCATCCCAGGACCGTTGGTCATTAGGATGCTTGCAAACCCTGAATCCAGGAGGGGAAGGTCTCTAAAGCAGGCGGAGGGCTGTGCGCTCCACATGGGACAGCCGTGCAGGAAGCTGGGAGCAGCTGAACTTGACCCCTGAGGCTGCAGTAGGAAATACTGATCTGACAGCCATGTTAGCGGAGCCAGTGAGTGAGTCTTGCTGCGGCATCAATCTTGTCTTCTGGAAAATGGGGACAATAGTGAGGCCCGCTCCCTGCCGACTTCCTGGTTCTGAGACACTCACATGTACACTGAGTCTGCATCCTATTCTCTGGAGATCAGTCCTGGGAACTGCCACCCTTGGTATTCTTTCACCTGGGGACCTTTCCAAATGGTTCAGGGTCACCAAGATCCTGCTGCCTACATCGCCAATGCCTAGGCAAGGTCGGGAAGATTCGTGAACCACGGGCGCCCTCTGGTGGGCGCAGGGCTGCAGGGGCTCGCAAGATTTGTTAGGTCTCGGCAAGGGCCCTTTCAATGGGCCCGGTCCGGGGAGGTACCTTCCCTTCCGTTACACTTGCCTCCCTCTCTCTTGCTGGAACCTTAGTCAATGTGGAGTCAGCGTCACATCCCGTGCAACCCCCTCAGGGCGGTTAATGTCTCATTCCCAGGATCTGCTCCTTTTTCTGGAGGGGGACAGAGCTGAGGCCCCAGAGGCTTCTCCGGTGCCCTCGGGGACCAGCATTGCAGTCACATGCCCTGTAGTCAGTTCACTGCAGATGATCTACGTGCACAGCGCCTCGGGGGCCAACCCAGCTCTGGGTCGTCCCTGTCTGCCTCAGGCTTCTGACCTCTCTGTGGTCCCCTCCCGGTGGAAAGTGTTTTTTGAAGACTGAAGGCCTGTGCCCAGCCTTCTTTAGGGCTTCTCTTAGTCTGGTCTCACAGGCCGGTCTCCGACAAACGCGGCCAGCAGCCATGCCCTGATACAGTGTACTCCGATTCTGCACCATGGCCAGCTTGTTTTCATCATAAGGATAGGGCCACCCAGGGATGGGTAGAAAGCTGTCACCTGAGACCTTCCTCTCTGGATACCTTAGCTTTGAACTCGTAGGAGTTATGGATGCCTAACTTGGGAAATAGCTGAAAGGGTTAATGCCATCTGCCCTGCTGTGCTCTTATGAATGGTCTGTAAGTGCATTTCTTGAAGAAAACGCGGCCAGCTGATGTCTGGTGTGGATTCCATGATGTTCTTAGCATAAGCAAGGGACCCAGCTTGGAGCATGCATGCCCAGAGGCTCCCCATCAAAGCTGCTCCCATAGCAACAATGAGTGCCAGCTGGTCACTTGAGACACTTGTATCCTCCATCCTTTTGGTGATAACTGCTTGAAATAGAGTGCGCCAGCACTGCCCGGTGGCCCCCAGATTTTTTTTAATTTTTTTTTTTTTTTTTTTTTTTTTTTACATTATTGCTTGGCAGTGGTGGAGCACGCCTTTAATCCCAGCACTTGGAAGGCAGAAGCAGATGGAATTCTTGAGTTCAAAGCCAGCCTGGTCTACATATTGAGTTCCAGGACAGCCAGAGCTACACAGAGAAACCCTATTTCAAAACAACAACAACAAAAATTACATTCTATTTGTTTATTTATTTATTGTTTTTTCAAGACAAGGTTTCTCTGTGTAGCCCTGGATGTCATGGAACTAGCTCTGTAGAACAGGCTAGCCTTGAACTCACAGAGATCCACCTGCCTCTGCCTCTCAAGTGAGTGCTGGGATTAAAGGCGTGCACCACCATTGCCCAGCCATGCTATTTCTTTTTAATTAAAATATTTTATCTTGATATGTATGGGTGCTTTGCCTACCTGTACGTATATGCACTATGTGTGTGTAGTACCCACAGAAGCCAAAAGAGGGCAGCAGACCCCCAGAACTGAAGTTACAAATAGTTGTGTGCTAAAGTGTGGGTGCTGGAAATCCAACCCCGCTCTCTGGAAGAGCAGTCAGTGCTCTAAACCACTGAGCCCTCTCTCCAGACCCAACTTATTTATTTTTAAGCATTTTTTTCTTCTTTTAAAAATATTTATTTTTAGCTGGGTGGTGGTGATGCACATATTTATTGGTATGGGTGTTTTGTCTGTGTACCACTTACATATCGTGCCCTTGGTGGTTAGGCCAGGGCGTTGGGTCTCCTGGAACTGGAGTTATAGGTGGTTGTGCTGGGAACCAAACCCTAGTCCTCTGAAAGAGCGTTCTAAACACTGAGCCATCTCTCCGTGCTACTAGCCCCCATTTTTTTGAAACAGGGTCTCACTCTGTGGCCCTAGCTGGCCAGAAACTTGCAGAAATCCACCTGGCTCTGCTTATTGAGTGTTGAAATTGAAGGCCTGTGCCCCTGTGCCTGACTCCAACCCCTGTTTGTTTTTCCTAGGCATGTATGCTCATGTGCTATGCATGTGCCTGTTGCTCACAGAGGCCAGAAGAGGTGTAGGATCCCCCAAAACTGGAGTTACAGATGGTTATAAGCCACCATGCGGGTGGGTCCTAGGAACTGACCCCAGGTGCTTTGCAAGAGCAAGAATTGCCTTGGTCACCAAGCCATCTCTGACCTCCAAAGGCCATGTCTTAACAGGATTCTAGTTCCTCTCAAACCTTTCTCAGTAGATGGGTTGTGGCCAAGGCCGTGGACTCCCCACCTTGTGCCCTCTGCCTGAGCTTCTTTTCCTCTCTTCAGCCTCTGGTGACTGGACTTCATAGCTTTATTATTCTTGCTTTGGAGAGGGTAACCTCATCCCTCAACTAACTCAGTTGTTTGGAGGGGCTCCCAGAAAGGGGGGGCCCTCCACCTCCCCATGGTCAAGCAGTTTGAAAGCTGGCACACCTGAGAAATGGGAGGTGAGAGCCATCCTGTCTGTTGAGGTGATAGGAAAAGGTTCTTTTCCCCCCTTGTAAAAGGCCCCCTGGGCCTTTAATATACCCAAGAGTGCTGAGTCTCCAAGAAGGCTTAACATCTAAATTTATTTGACCTGGATTTTTTTCAATGGAGCTTATTAACATACTGAAGGACACTGGTGTCCAAAAAAAGCTGATCTTGCAGAACACAGACCCTCGCCAGGGCTGGGGAGTATGTGCTGAACTAGGCAGGAGGTGGATCCCTTGGGGATTGGTCCCACAGTCTAGCTTAGAACCCTTCTTAGGCTGCTTCTTTCTGTGGGCACAGGCAGTTTGGGGTTGTGCTTGGCGTGGAGAGGAGCCCGTGTGCCCTTGGCCAGGGACCTAACTGGCAGTGGCAGGCTGGGGAGACAGCAGGGGTGGAGACCGATAGAGACCTATCTGGGAGCCTTCTGACCCTCTTAGGGGCCAAACCCCACATTAGGCAGGGTGGTTCACGACCATAATCCCACACTCAGGAGGGAGTTTCAACCCATCCAGGGATATATGGTAATACCTAGTCTCAAAAATAAAACAACAAAAAAGAAAAGACACACATAGAAAAGCACATGCATGTTCTTAGATATATTCTATTTTAGTTGTGTGTGGGCATGCACTCGGGTGCACACATGGAGTTGTGTGCCCAGGAGGCACGTGTGGGTCAGAGTTGGTCCCATGGATGGAACCTGGGTCAGCAGACTTGGCAGCAAGCACCTTCATGTACTAAGCCCTCCTCCCACCCCACATTATACTCTTTACCAAGAAATGCACTACCATGAAACCACTGGAGGGCCAGCAGAACAGCTGGGTTGGGCACTAGACTCAAGGCTGTCCATAGCGACATTATTCACCAGAAGGGCTGAATGCTGCAATGTGCAGCAGGTAGAAGAGTGTTTGCCAGGAACACTGAGAGATTGCTTTGCAGACCTCAGTCCTGACTCAGTCCAGAAACAGCACGGGAACTGGGTTGATTTGAGACAGGATTTCTCTGTATAACAGTTCTGGCTGTCCTGGAACTTACTTTTGTAGACCAGGCTGGTCTTGAACTCACAGAGATCTGCCTGCCTCTGCCTCCCAAGTTCTGGGACTAAAGGTGTGTGCTACCCACCACTGCCTGGCCACTGTTTGCTTTTTTAGCTCTTCATGCTTTTCTTCTTTTTTTTCTTCTTCTTCTTCTTCTTCTTCTTCTTCTTCTTCTTCTTCTTCTTCTTCTTCTTCTTCTTCTTTTTTTTTTTTTTTCTGCCATGTATGGCTGGGTACTATGTGCATGTAATACCCTCAGAGGCCAGAAGAGGGAGATGGATCCTCTGGAACTGGAGTTAGAGAAGATTGTGAGTCACCACCTAGGTGCTAGGAATCAAACCTGGGTCCTCTGGGAGAGCAGCCAGTGTTCTTAACCACTGAGCCATCTCTTCAGCCTTGGTTGGTTTGTTTTTGAGACAGTGTTTCTCGTGGTCCAGGCTGGACTTGATCTCCTGATCCTTCTGCCTTTACCTCCTGAGTGCTGGGATTATAGGCATGTGCCATTATGCCTGACAAAGAACTGTCAATGTGAGACATGTGCTCCTCTCTCTCTCTGTCTCTCTCCCCTTCCTTCCTTCCCTTCTTTTTTTCTTTTTCTTTTCCTTTTTTCTGAGACAGGGTTTTCCTGTGTAGCCTTGGCTGTCCTAGAACTCCCTCTGTAGATCAGGCTGGCCTCAAACTCACAGAGATCTGCCTGCTTTTACCTCTCAAAAGAGTACTGGAGTAAGGTGTACGACACTACCATCCATCCAGCCAGTACCCTTCTTTCTAGGATGACACATAAGTTCGTTTTTCAAACATTTTTAGATTTATTTTATGTGTTTTTTTTTTTTTTTTTTTTTTTTTTTTTTTTGTGTGTGTGTGTGTGTGTGTGTGTGTGTGTGTGTGTGTGTGTATCACATGCATGCCTGGTGCTTGCAGAGACCAGAAGGTATCAGATCCCCTAGAATTTGAGTTAGGGATGGTTGTGGACCCCCATGTAGGTGCTAGGAATTGAACCCGAGTCCTCCACAAGAGCAGCCAGTGCCCTTAACTGCTGAGCCATATCTCCAGCCCCAATACAAATGGTTTTGAACAATGTGGGGGAAAGCTCCTTTTAAAATATCAAGAGAAATGGTGTGGTGACACACGCCTCGAATCCCAGCACTCGGGAGGCAGAGGTGGGCGGATCTCTGTGAGTTTGAGACCAGCCTGGTCTACAGAGTGAGTTCCTGGACAACCAGGGCTACAAGAGAAACCCTGTTTCAAAAAATAAATAAAAAAAAAAATTAAAACGTCAAGAGAAAAGTTGATACAAAATTATGTATATAATATAATCCGACGATAAAATAAGACCTGGAGGGCTCGGGGTGTGGCTGGGTAGAACATGCTTGTATAGATATGCCAAGGCCTGGGTCTGAATCCCAGGACCTCAGAACCAAAACACAAACGGAAACAAAGGGGCTGGGGAGGTGGCTCAGTGGTTAGAGCACTTGTTCCTCTTACGGAGGACCAGGGTTCAGTACCCAGTACCCACACGGTGGCTACCAAGCATCCACATTCTATCCAATAGATCCACCAACTTCTGACCTCCACGGCACCATGCACGCATGTTGTGCCCACGTCCATACAGGCCACACACTCACATATAAAATAAAAGGAGTAAATAGCTAAGGGAAAATCTTTCACAGTGAGAATATCGACGTTTTCATTGAAAAAAGGGAAAGTGTTACTCAGTGATCACGGGGAGGGGGGAGGCAGGGAGAAGCAGATAAAGAACAGGGAAGGTGGTAGGTAGTTCACAGGCCCGTGAGGACCCGAGCTGCCGCCTCCACCTCCTTGGTGTAGACCCCGCTGCTTGACAAGGGTTCAGGAAGACCATGTCGCTCGGGGAGCTACCAGGAGAACTAAAGGTTTGTGTGGTGACGGAGGAATCCGTGAGGGGACAGAGGGCGAGGGGCGCCAGGGTCAGGGCACTCACACCGTGCCTGACTGCTGTGCTTCCCTGCCCTGTCTGTCCTGGTGTGAGTGGAAAGATATTCGCTGAGGTTTCTCTCTTAAAAATAGTTAACGTTTATTTATTTATTTTTTTTCTGAAAAAATTGAGGGGTGGCGAGAGGTTGGCTCAGGGGTTCAAAGTACTTGCTGCCCTTGCAGAGCATTGGAGTTTGGTTTCCAGGACCCAGGTTAGGTGGCTTAGAACTTCATCTCTAGGGAATCCAACATCCTCTCTGGCCTCTGCAGGCGCTCACATACACACACCTGCCTCCACCCATGCTGTGGCCACACTCTCACACACACACACACACACACACACACACACACACACACACACACACACACACACACATTGTAGAAAATAATCATACTCTGTACCCTGGCTGGCCTGGAACTTGCCATGTAGATTAGGATAGCCTAGTGCTGGGATGGAAGGCGTCCGCCACCATATCTACCAGAAAAGAACATTTTTGAGACCGAGTCTCACTTATGTAGCTTAGGCAGGTCTTGGACTCCGATTTTCCTGCCTCGGCCTCCACATCACACCACACCACCTGCCTTGTGTTTTGAGATCTCTGAAACAACAAGTGCTAAAAGTGAACTTGACAGACTGGGCAGAGGATTTTGCCTCCAGCTAAGGCCACAGGAAAGTCCCGTAGAAAGGACTGGTGACCAGTTCTGCATCTAGGTTATTCTTTCAGGCTGTCGTCACCTGCAGTATGAATGGGGATGGGTAGGAGCGGCCAGTTCCTGGTCCCCAGTTGGCTATGGGGGACCAGAGTAAGGGCTGGAGATGATGTTTATAGAGCGAAGTCGATGCTCCTGAGTCTACCTTAGACGGACATGGAGGATGGAGACCGCTGCTCTTGAAGCCCCCGCCTGTCCACGTGGAGGTGGTGTCCATCTGAGTCTGTGGGAAGGCAGAGCCCCAGGACCCCCTCTGCCCAACTCCCCCCTTTTTCCTGTCAGCCCAGCAGTGGCTGCTCTCCACCACAACCAAGTTCTCTCTGATCCAGAGGCAAGTCAGGTATATACACTCTTGCTGCTACTGACAGCAGTTTCCACAGACTTTGCAGAGGAAATGGGGGAAAAGCTGGCTTTCCAGGCTGCTGGCTGCTGGGCACCCACCAACCCTGTGGGCCTGGTCTGCCACTGCTGCAGGTTCTGCTTCCTAAGTGTGTGACTCGGAACGCGAAGCTACATCTTGGCTTCCTGCCTCTCCCCACTGGAATCTATGGGAGGTGAGGGCCTCACTTCTTCCAGTGCCTGCTGCCTGAAGACGTGCTCAGGAAATGTGAGTCAAGGTTTAGGGCTTAACGAATTGACACACAGTATGTTCTTGATACACAATAGTTAAAAAAACCAAAAACTAAACACTTGGGTCAAGGAAGCAAGAAGAAAATGAAGACTACATTGTGTGTGTGTGTGTGTGTGTGTGTGTGTGTGTGTGTGTGTGAAATTGCCGAAGATTTAAGTTATTGAAGAAAAAAGAAAGAGTACCAAAGAGCCAGGAGTAGTACACACAGACAGGAGTTCTTGAAACAAAAGATTCTCCATGGAAGGCAAAGGGTCAGGTGCAGTCGAGAAGCGAGGAGTCTGGGAGGGGCCACTGGGGGAGACAGAGGGGGGGCAGAGGGGAGACAGAGGGGAGACAGAGAGGAGGCAGAGGGGAGGCAGAGGGGAGGCAGAGGGGAGGCAGAGGGGAGGCAGAGGGGAGACAGAGGGGAGGCAGAGGCTGTGGAGTAAGGAGGGCATGGGGGGGCTAAGACACTTCCAGAAAGCCTGAAATTTAGAGTGACAGGACGGGGAGGTTAAGCCAGGGCTTCCCCCTCTTCCTCTTCTCCCTCCCTCCCTCCCTCCTCCTCCCTCCCTCCCCTCTAAAAAGAATTCTTTGGATGAGTATCTTGCCTGCATGTATGTGTGAGCTCTATGTGCAGGCCTGGTACTAGTGAAAGCCAGAGTGGGGGTCTGACTCCCTGGACTGGAATTACAGATGGCTGTGAGTTGCTGTATGGATGATGGGAACTTTTAGACTGATTTGTTCTAACACGCATGCATGTTTGCCTGCGTGTGTGTATGCGCACCATGTCCGTGCCTGGTGCTTGTGGAGGTCAGAAGGTGTGGGATCCCCTGGAACTGGAGTTACAGACAGTTACGAGCTGCCAGGTGGATGCTGGGAACCGCACCGGGTTCTTTGTAAGGGCGGTAAGTGCTCCTAACTGCCAAGCCATCTCTGCAGTCCCTCACTTTTTAAATTTCGTGTATGTGAGTGCAGGTACCTGTGGAGGTCATACACATTAGATAGCTTGAGCTGGAGTTCTAGGCAGCTGTGAGGCGGCCAGTGCTGGTGCAGGGAAGAGAACTTGGCTCCTCTGCAAAGGTCTTACTCTGTGTTAACTGCTAAGCTATGTCTCTAGCCCTCTTTTTTTCAAAAATATGCTTAGCATGTGTAAGACCCATCCCCAGCATCTTAAAAACAAAACCAACCAACAGCCAAGCAATCGGTGAGCTGAGTGAGGACAGAGAACCTCTCTCAACTCTGTTCGTCCTCCGGGCGTCTCTCCTATAAATGCCCATCTTATGAAAACCATGTCATATTCTCCTCCTGATGGGGTTTCATCAACGCAGGCAGACATAGAGCACAGCCTCTTACTGATTGAATGGTCTCTGAGTATGGCCTGAAGGGGGCATGCACCATGCAAGCCAAACTCAGTGCCTGGTACATCCCTCACCACAAAAGACCACGTGGGATCCTCAAAGATGCTTGCTGCCAAGCCTAACAACGGAAGTTCAATCCCTGGAACCCACATAGTGGAAGGAGATATCCAGCTCGCTCAAGTAATCTGACATTCACACTGGTGCACACATACAAAATAAATATTAAAAACTTAAAAAGAGGGGCTGGAGAGATGGCTCAGAGGTTAAGAGCACTGCTTGCTCTTCCAAAGGTCCTGAGTTCAATTCCCAGCAACCATATGGTGGCTCACAACCATCTGTAATGAGATCTGGTACCCTCTTCTGGTCTGCAGGGATATGTGCACTCTATACATAATAAATAAATAAATTAAAAACAAAACAAAACAAAACAACTTAAAAAGAGCCAGGCAGTGGTGGCGCACACCTTTAATCCCAGCACTCGGGAGGCAGAGCCAGGCAGATCTCTGTGAGTTCCAGGCCAGCCTGGTCTACAGAGTGAGATCCAGGACAGGCACCAAAACTACTACATGAAGAAACCCTGTCTCGAAAAACCAAAAACCAAAAACCAAACAAACAAACAAAAAAAACCACCACCCCCCCCAACCCCCAAAAAACTTAAAAAGAATAATTTCAACTGGCGTGGTGGCCACACCTATAATCTTAATAGGAGGGAGGCAGAGTCAGGAGGGTGAGGAGTTTGAAGCCAGCCTACATGAGACTCTGAGACATTGCCCCACAAATAAAACACAAAAGCAATACCCCAAGACTTTTTTCAAAGGGCTTAAAATACTGGCAAGTGACACACTGGGGAGGTGAGAGGTCCACTGCACGGCACACGGCGAAGCTCTGCCAATGTCCTCCGCCATCTGCTCTCACTAGGATCTGCCCAGGGCAGTGCGGTCTGGGACTCCCTCTCTCCGCAGTGACCCGAGCTAATTCTTCCCCTCAGTTTGCTCAGGGCAGAATGGGTCGCCTCTGCCCAGCAGCACACTGCAGAGACCTGGGCCAGCCTCGGGCCGTCCTCATGTACGCGTCTGTGTCTCTAGCAGTTCAATGGCCGCACTAGCATGCTCCACAGTAGTCCACAGCTGTCTACACCAGACACCAGCACGCTCTCCTTTTCCTGCACTGCTGGGCACTGAACCCTTGGGCTCTACTGCTGAACACAGCCCCAGCCTGAGGGGTGCTTCTGTGTGCAAGGGTGTCACGTCACATACTTCTGGAATCAGACCCTCTGGGGATCTGAGCAAGTACCTACCAATTTTGGAAAACCAGTGGCCACATCCTGTGCCAGGCTTTGTCTACATGTTTCTTCCAATAAAGTTTCAGAGTATCCAGAAAAAACTCAAGCCTTCAAGCAACTGGGTATCAATTCCAACTTCAGTCTTCACTCACCCTCTAAAAGCTGACCAGGGGGCTGGGGAGGTGGCTTCCTGGGCTAAGGTGCTCTTGCTCTTGCAGAGGACTGGAGTTGCATTCCCAGCATATCCCTATCAGGCCTGGAACTAGCCCGGGGCACCTGCACTCACCCGCACACACTCATCTGGGGTCTGTGTCAGCCCCCCTCCCCTCCAACCCCGCGGCGTCCTTTGTCCTGTTGGCGCAGACCTCATAGCATGGCTGCATCGCCAATGCTGTTTCAGGACAGCCGTCCCTGAACATATACATTCTACCCTAGAGAGAACGACTGGGATGTAATTCTTTCTGTTTTTCTCAGAGAAGCTGGCAAAGGGTTCAGTCTGAATGTTTTGTCTGGATGAGAGAAGGGAGACTCATTTTCTTTGGAGTCAGGGTCTCATGTAGGCCATAGCCTCAAAACTGCTATGTAGCTGAGGATGACCTTGAACCGACCTCTGCCTTTGCCTCCCATGTGCTAGGTGAGTCATCATGCCTGCCCTGGGGAAGCATCTTCCAGGTATTACTCTCCACTGCCACGTGTCCAGCCCTGGTAAGCATTCCCTGAGGGAATTCGGGGAGTGCGGATGGTTCAGGAAAGCAGAGGAGAGTGGGCTTTCAAGAAGACAAGAGGAAACCATCCAGTTTCATCTTTTTCCTGTGCGCGCGAGCGAGCGCGTGCGTGAGCCAGTGCGTGTGCGTGTGCGTGTGCGTGAGCCAGTGCGTGTGCGTGAGCCAGTGCGTGTGCGTGAGCCAGTGCGTGTGCGTGTGCCTGTGCGTGTGCCTGTGCGTGTGTGTGTGTGTGTGTGTGTGTGCCTGTGCGTGTGCCTGTGCGTGTGTTGCGGGGGAGGGGGGGCAGGTCTCTTGTACCCAGGCAGTCTTAAACATACCCTGTGACTGGAGCTGACCTTGAACTCCTGATCTTCCCGTCTCCCCCTCTGGAGTGCTGGTATTAAGGTGTGTCCGCCACTAGGCGGTGGTGGCGCACGCCTTTAATCCCAGCACTTGGGAGGCAGGAGCAGGTGGATCTCTGTGAGTTCGAGGCCAGCCTGGTCTATAGAGTGAGTTCCAGGACAGGCATCAAAACTACATGGAGAAACCTTGTTGGGGGGGAAAAAAAAGGTGTGTCCACCTCACCCAGCCCCTTACCCTGTATTTTCTAATTTAGTTTTGGATATTAGAGAAATAGTTCAAATAAATAAAAATAAAAATAAAAAAAGAAAAAAAGAAAAGGAAAAAAAAAAAAGAAAAATAGTTCTCTAAGGTAGGGATGTAGCTCAGTTGGTACAGTGCTTGTCTAGCATGCAAAGAAGCCTAGACTGGAACCCCAGCACCCCATAAACTGTACGTGGTATCACACATCTGTAATTCCAGTACAGAGAAGGTAGAGATAGGATCACAAGTTCAAGGTTATCCTTGAAGCTACAGCCAGCTTGAGGCCAGCCTGGTGCTACACTGAAACCTTGCCTAAAAATAGAAACGAAAACCAAGCTTTCCAAGATAACAGGACGAGAGAACTGTCCCTGAAAGTTGCTACTGGCACGATCAGAATGTATGGTACCTCCTCCTCACCCACTCCTCACGAGACAGGGACTAGGAAAGACCAGGGAACCTGGGAACTAGGCGACACCAAAGAGCCAGGTAGTGCCCTCCGGCCTCAGGTCTACCATTCTGGCGGACAGACAACCTGAAGTTGTTAACATTTGGTAAAGGAGAACAAAGGTTACTGTGGCCCAGAGCTGGGTCCCTGTCAAAGAACTCCTTTGGTTTGTGTCAGAGCCCCGAGCACGGCAGAAGGTCTGTGTTCCTCCCACGCGGGGTTCCTCTGACGTCACCCTAAGCCTCTGAGCCTTGTCCCAACCCGGTGTGTCCCCAACACCGTCTTCTGATGTCCACTTTTAGAAGCAGCACTGGGGGCATTTGGGAATGAGAGCTGTCCATCTACTTCTGGAGTGAAAGAGAGTTTGTAATCCTATAATGTGAGAATCAGCATCTTTCTTCCTTCATGAAGACAGATTCACAGTCCAGAAAAGAGGAGAGAAGGAAGCAGTGCCATGCTAAAGACTGTAGGAATATTTTAATGCTTTAATTACATTATGTAATAATAATATCATTGTCTATTTTACAAGTTAAAGGTAGGAGAATGTATGAAATAGAGGTGGTAGGAAAAGAACTAAATGGGTCAGAAAGGTAAATTTTTTTCAAAACCAGAGGCCAAAGAAAGCCTGTAGGGCCCAAGGAGGTGGGGCAGGAGACAGACGCATTGTGGCTCCTGGTGTGTGTCTGTCCCCATGCTCACACCAGGAAGGAGTCAAGGCTGGTCCCTGCCCTTGGCTGGGGTTAGGAGTTTAGTCTTGTCAGTGAAGATGAGGTTTTGGGAGAAAAAGTCAACTGGCTACCTATACAGAGCTGGTTTCCTGGTGCCACAGGTGGGTTCTGTGTTGAAGGAATCAGCTGGAGTATCAAAAATCAAATGTGTGGAGGAAAAAAGTAATGCTTCCTCCTGCCCCCATTCCAAATTCTTCAAGTGCACACAAGTTCTTCTCTCAGACATAGAAAAGCCTCACCCTGGACGTGCTGACAAGAAGGTCGTCGTCAAAGAACTTTGTCTCTATGATGACATTGCCCCTGTGGGAGAGAATTAAGAGGGCAAAGACATTGAGTACCACAGGCCAAGGCACCACTTCCACAGATGGTGTCCATCTGGGTTCTCCGGGCTGGGTACACATACCACCTAGAGCCTTAGTTGGGCATCACAACTTGTTCAGAGTCAGGTGTGGCGGTGTACACCTATGATCCCAGCATCCACAAGGCTGAGACAGGAGGATCTGAGTTCAAGGTTAGTCTGGACTATACAGTGGGCTATCTCAGAATGAAAACAAAACCAGGCATGGTGGTGCATACCTTTAATCCCAGCACTAGAGAGGAAAAGGCAGGTGGATCTCTGTGAGTTCCAGGTTAACCTGGTCTATATGGTGAGTTCCAGGCCAGCCAGGGCTGCAAGTGAGACCCCGTCTCAAAACAAAAGCAAAGCAAAGCAAAGCAAAACAAAATTAAAAAGTGTTGTCTACTTGGGTTAGATTCTTACACGGTGTTTAACTTACCTGACTTGTTTGTTCCCATCAAGTGCAGAAGTCAGAAATAAGAGTATGCCTTTGAGCTGGGTGGCGGTGGTGCGCACACCTCCAGCACTCGGGAGGCAGAGCCAGGCGGATCCCTGTGAGTTTGAGGCCAGCCTGGTCTACCAAGTGAGTTCCAGGACAGGCTCTAAAGCTACACAAAGAAACCCTGTCTCGAAAAACCAAAAAGAAAAACAAACCAAACAAAAGAGTTTGCCTCTGTCTTGGCAGAGCGCTCTGTGTGCAGTCCCATGGACCTCTGGCTGGATTACTAATGGATGGCTGCAGGTCCTGGGCCAACCTTAGGGAGGCATTTTCTCCTGCAGTACTAACTAAAGCAGACAGCTAAGGTACCTTGCCCTGCCGCACTCTTCCTGACTTTGGGTAGTAGCACTGTGCTCTCTCTTCCTTTGTGGACAATGCCCTCTTCTAGTCTCTGGGTCAGCTGAAGGGCCTCTCTCACCTTGCATAGGGGGTCACAGCATTCTATCCATGCCAATCGGATTCTTTCCTGAGGAGCACCTCCCTCAGCTACTCCTTAGGAAGACATCACAGACATCTCTTCCAAGCTTCCAGGTCTCTGCTTGGTCTAACTCAGGTCAGGGTTTGTCTCTGTGGTTTCCAACCAAAGAGCCTTAAACGAGGCACCTGGACTATGAGAATGGGGCTAGATGGTTATTTCAGTGGCCCATTCTGCTTGCTTTTTCCTTTCCTAGTTGTGCCAGAGAGGGATCCCAGAACCTCATGCATGCCAGCAAAGAACATTCCCACTGGGCCATAAATGGCAGTGCTCCCATTTATAAAATGGAGTATTACTGCCATACCAAATCACCTGAGGGTTTTTTTAAAATATTTTATTTTATTTATTTATTTTTTGATTTATTTATTTATCATGTATACAGTGTTCTGCCTACATGTATGCCTGCACACCAGAAGAGGGCACCAGATCTCATTACAGATGGCTGTGAGCCACCATGTGGTTGCTGGGAATTGAACTTGGAACCTCTGAAATACCAGCCAGTGCTCTTAACCTCTAAGCCATCTCTTTAGCCCTTATATTTTATTTTTAAAAATAGTTATTTTAAGACTGGGTATGGTGGCACATGCCCTTAATCCCAGAAGTGGGGAGGCAGAGATAGGTAGAACTCTGTGAGTTCCAGGCCAGCCTGGTCTACGAGTTGAATTTCAGGGCAGCCAGGGCTACAACAGAGAGATCCTGTCTCAAAAACAAGACAAACAAACAAACATATTATCACCCAGAGACAAGTCTTCAGAGTGAACTGGAAGTTTAAAATGTGGTTTAAGGTTTTGAACCTGCTATTTTTCATAGGACAAAAGTCAGTAACCTTGACACACGCCTGGGAATTCTGCTCTTATTGTCTCTAGTTCTCTGCCTGAGAACAGGACCAGGAGTCCCACCTGCCTGAAAGCCTGTTTTGAGACACATGTTGAAATTCCCTGAGACCTCACTCACGTTAGGACGCTGGCGGGCATCATCTGGGACTCAGGTGCTGCTTCTATCAAGGACTGCCAGGTATTTGTGGAGTTAGGGATCACAAAGCCAAACTCGAAGAACCACTCTGAAGGAAGAAGGAAAAGCCAGTGAGCAGGTGCTATTTGTGGGCACGGGGAACCATAGGCTCTTTGTCCCTCTCCTTTAGAGTGGGTTCTTCCTGTGCAGAGCCATGAAAGGAACCCATCAGATACCTCCTAAACCAGAGACCTGCTAAAGGACACAGAGACCTTTACACACTCTGTTCTGATTCATGCTACAGACTTCTTCTTTTTCTTCTCAAGTCAGGGTTTCTCTGTGTAGCCTCAGCTATTCTGGAACTAGTCCTGTAGACCAGGCTGGCCTCAAACTCAGAGATCCACCTGCCTCTGCCTCCTGAGTGCTGGGATTAAAGGTGTGTGTCAGCATTGCCCAGCTAAGCAGTACTTTCTTAGGAGTAGCAAGATGTGCACTAAAATAGAGGCAGAAAGGCCTTTGGAATTTTAGCTTTATAGTGCCCACATGTTCTCTTACATTTTGAGAACTGAATGCAAGGAGTCCCTACTAGTTACAGCTTATGATGTGTAGGTACAGCCCTAAACTACACTTCCTCATAGCTGCTTCTTCCAAGACCACACTGTAATACCACACCAGGTACAGGACAGGCACAGGCACCCAAGCTTCCAGTCTCAGAGAGCTCAAAGTCCCTTTTGTGTCCAGCCTTATTTTGTCGTCACTGGGTCCCCAGTGTTGCGGAATGTAGAAATTCTATTAGTTATCCAATTAGTATTCTCAAAGCATTGCTTTGCCTTTTGCCCCTATTCTTCTACACTCTGGTTCCAGGCACACACGTAGCAGAATACCTTCTAGGCATTGCCCTTTGAAGTAAACTTTTTGTTCCAGGCGGAATTTTTCCATTTGCTCTGCAGAAGAAAAGTTCAGTTCTCGAGACACTGCCTTGCACTTGAGGATTTTCTTGGGCACACGGGCTGATGAGAGAGAGAGAGATATTGGTACCCTTCTAAATGAGAGCCACAGGACTACGATGCTCTAGGTTCCCAGGAGTTCCTTTGCCTGCCTTAGAGAATGTGTTATGTTTATGAAATTTCATTAAATGCCTTGGTAACTGCATTACATCCAGCTGAAGGCGGCAGAGATCTACTGTGTCAACACGTGACATGTTGCCAAGGAGCACGAGACCTGGTGTCTCTGTAGGCCTCACCTAGCTGGTCTTGGCAGGCTCAGGCTGTAGAACATCCTCTCTCTACTCAGGCTGTGTGGGTGCCTTCTCTATATTCTGATTCCTTGAAATGCTTTACCTTTTCTTTTTTCCTCCAGAGAGATAAAAATGAAAATTTTCTTTTGGAAAAAGTTTAAATCTTAGCTTATAGCTTTTCTTTTCTTTTTTGAGACAGGGTCTCATATGGTTCAAGGTTGGCTTTGAATTAACTATATATAGCTGAGGCTAGCCTTGAACTCTTTATCTTCCCATCTCACTCTGCAAAGTGCTGGGATTACAGATAGGAGGCACCACATCCAGATCTGGGTATGGTCCAAAGCTAAAGTGGATTTGGGGAAGTGAGAGAAAGAAATGTAAAAGTGGAACAAGAAGTGTTCTTCCTGTTTGCCGGTAGGGCTCACCTGTCTACTGGCTGTTTACTTAGCTCCCTGATGCCAGGGTCTGTTCTGGCCCTGGGCACAGCTCGTGCATTCAAGGGACTGCAAAGTACCTTCATGCTCCACACCAGGGACAGACAGGTCTTCTGTTCCTTGCCAGAGTATCTTCCCTGTTTCAGCATCCCGAAGGTTCATCCAATTTCTGATCAACTATGATTAAGGAAAAGTAAGGCTCCAAGAGTGACTCTGACTGTGCAGTGGAGGGGTCTCACTTTGCTCCTATCAACTCTGTTTATTTTATAGCAAGTCTGCCAAACTTCCCATGAAAGCAGGTAAGAATATGTAGGAAAGTCCAAAAGGTACCTAAGGGAAGAGATAGAGACCGCCAGAGAGATTTTTATCGATATCATCTCACATAAGGATTCAGAGCAAAGGGCTTCAATGTAGCTTAGTGGTGGAGAGCTTACTTAGCATTTTCAGGGTCCTAGTTCAATCCCCAGTATTGGGAGGAAAAAAAAGAACTCAAAGATAGCAACGAGAAATTGTAAGCAAGGACCAGAAAAATGAACAGTGAAAAAGAAATTGAAATGTGTCAAAGGAATCTCATCAGTCAAAATAGTAAACGACGTAAGAGGTCAGACAACAGGGGTCCTGCCAGAGAACTGAGTCATACGAACTATAATGAAGATCACAGCCATAGCCTCACTCACTGGCATGGAATGCTCAAATAACTTTCAGTGTCCTGCTTTTAAATGTGAGCAGACAGCCAGGGGCTGGATTGATCCTGCAGGCCCAAGTGCTTGTGGTAGGACCCTGACAGCCTGAGGGGGATCGCTGGATGTCAAGGTCAAAGCGCAGGACAGAGCCCCCAAGTCTGTCCTCTGACCTCTCTGACCTCCACAAAAGTGTTGTGGCATATGTGCCCATGAACACACACACGTGCGCGCGCGCGCACACACACACACACACACACACACACACACACACACACACACACCAGCCAAGAACCATCAAAAATCAAGAAGACATTTACTATGAAAGACAAACCAAAACAACTCAGAGAGAAAGAAAAGGGACTGCAGATGAAGATTGAAAAGAACATCTAGAACGAATAAAAGACCGCACTGGAGAAGGGCTCAGCGGGAGGAGCAGGGAGGAGCACTGACTGCTCTCTTCCGGGAGCCCTGGGCTCAGCCCCCAGCACCCACCTACACGGCAGCTCACAACTGTTCGTAACTTATTTCTGGGGACCAGAAACTCCCCATGGTGAAACACCAATGCACATAAAAAAAAAAAAAAAAAAAAAAAAAAAAAAAAAAAGAAAGAAAAAAGAGTGTTTACCATTAAAAAAAAAAAAAAAAACACTCTTGTTTGCTCCCCCTACCCCACCCCCAGACAGGATTTCTCTGTGTAGCCCTGGCTGTCCTGAAACTCACTCTGTAGACCAGGCTGGCCTCAAACTCACAGAGATCCACCTGCCTCTACCTCCCGAGTGCTGGGATTAAAGGCGTGCGCCACCAATGCTCAGCTCTAAACAATCTTTAGAAAAGAGAAAGACATGATATAACCCAAATGCCAACTGTAATATATAACAGATTTTGTATACATTATGTGATTTTCTGTGGTTCATGGCTGCTACAATTTATAGACTAGTCAACTAATAATCTTAATCAACTTAAATATGGCTTCTAACTTAAATATGTTTTTTTAAACTTAAATATGTTTTCTATGTTCTGTGTTTGATAAGTTAAGTGATATATTAATAACACATCCAGAGAACAACAACAAAAAAAGACTACCAGCAAAACAAATTTTGGTGCCAGAGTCAAGAAAGCTAATGCAAAAGTTGGAAGAAAAATTGAAGAAAGCTAAATTTAAATGCAACTTCAGTGTATATATTTCTACTTAAGTCATAACTTACAATTTTAAGTATTAAAAATCTGCCTCTTATCCCTGTATACATGAGAAAGCTTCTTCATTCTAAGATGGGGAACAACTCAAACTGTTACCCTGTCAACCCATTCTGAGATCAGATTCGGCCTAGATATCTGAAGCCCCACATCTTCAGAAGATGTTCTGCAAAAAGGTCACAGTCATGTTCTATGTACTCGCTACAGCAACATGCACATCAGACTGTCTGGAAACTAAAAAACATACCCAAACACAAATGACAATTATCTCTGTAATTCTTGACTCACAGGCAGGAAAGACATTCTTAGCAAAAAACTACAGCCAGAAAAGCCTTAAAGAAACAGTCTCAGCTCAAGCTGTATCTGATGAGAATATACCCCTGGCACAGGTCAGCAAGAAAACTTTGGGATGCGAAAGATTTATTTCTACTATTTAAAACGCATATCTAGGGGGCTGGAGAGATGGCCTAGCGGTTAAGAGCAGTGGCTGCTCTTCCAGAGGACCCGGGTTCAATTCCTTGCACCCACATGGCAGCTCACAACTGTCTGTAATTCCAGTTCTAGGGGATCTGACACCCTCACACCAATGCACATAAAATAAAGTTTAAAAAAAAATTCTTGCCGGGAGGTGGTGGCGCACGCCTTTAATCCCAGCACTCGGGAGGCAGAGGCAGGTGGATCTCTAAGTATGAGGCCAGCCTGGTCTACAGAGCAAGTTCCAGGACAGCCAGGGCTACACAGAGAAACTCTGCCTCAGTTAAAAAAAAAAAAAAAGAAAAGAAAAGAAAAAGAGGTCATGAATTTGAAAGAGAGCAAGTAGGGAGGAACACGGGAAGGTTTGGAGGAAAGGGAAGGGAGATATGATGTAATTATATATAATGTCAACAAATAAAATTATGTGTATGTTTGGGTGTCTGTGTGTAGGTATCCATGCAGGCCAGGGGTATCTCCACTGGGGTTAGTGTTAAAGGTGACAGTGATCTGCCTGACATGGATGCTGGGAACTAACTCAGGTCCTCTGGAAGAGAAAATCTGTGCTCTTAATGGCTGTTAATTCTCCCACACCTTACTTGTGATTAGGTATTTGTGTGTGGGCTTCTGTGTGGGCTTGTACATACAAGTGCAGGTGCCCACATAGGCCAGAAGACATTGGCTCTCCTAAAACTGGAGTTATAGGGTGGCTCACAACTGTCTATAACTCCAGTTCCAGGGCATCTGGCACCCTCTTCTGGCCTCCACAGGCACTGCGCACACATTGTGCACATACATACATGCAGGCAAATACTCAAACGCATAAAACATTTTCTTGGTTTGCTCAACATTTTTTTCATGTACCCTAATCTGAAAACTGCCCATGTCTAGATCAAGTGCTTCATTCCAAGGTCATAGGAACTTATTATATCGAATCTACTATAAACAATATGAAACCAGAGAAATACAAGAGAGTTCTATCCAAGTTGGTGGTGGTGGCGGCTGGTGGCGGCTGCGCATGCCCTTAATCCTAGCGCTCGGGAGGCAGAGGCAAGTAGATCTCTGTGAGTTTGCGACCAGCCTGGTCTACAGAGTGAGTTCCAGGATAGCCAGGACTGTTACACAGAGAAACCCTGTTTCAAAAAACAATTAAAAAAAAAAAAGAGTCCGGGTGGCAGAGTGGAAGAACTAAGGCCTCCTTAACGTCCTGTGACTTTAGGAGTAAAAGAAAGGCTGGGCCTCTGGTGGGCTGGTTTCTCAATGTCCTGGGTTCCGGGGCTTGTTCTCAGAATTGAGGGACACACACACACACACACACACACACACACAACACACACACAAACACACACACACACACACACACACACACACACACACACACACACACACACACAGATAGACAGACAGACAGACAGAGACAGGGACAGAACTACCCCAACAAACAAACACACTGATTCCCAGGCCTGAAATCTTAGTGTGCACAAGGCTGAAGCAGGATTGAGTGTGAGGCCCTGTCTCAAAAACAAAAGCAAAACAAGCTAAAATAAAAACCAACCAAATAAAAATTCCCCAAATGCTGGCTTCCAAAAGTGAAAGACAAGATCTGATGACTGGCCAAATGTTTGAAAACATTTCTGCTTTGGGGCTGGAGAGATGGCTCAGCAGTTAAGGGTACCGGCTGCTCTTCCGGAAGACTCAGGTTTAATTTCCAGCACCCACATGGCAGCTCAAAACTGTCTCTAACTCCAGTTCCAGGGATCCAATGCCCTCTTCTGACTTCAGTGAGTCCTGCATACAAGTGGCACGCAGACATACATGTAGACAAAACACCCATATACATAAAATTATAGAATTTTTTTTTGCTTCAACAGCATTTTGTTATGCAGAATTTTGAGAGAAAAAAATGACCTGAGTTTTAAGGCTCAAAGGTCAAGTCACCTCCAATCTAGAGAGAGGATTAGGGAGACGGGCTTTAAAGGAGGGGTGCCGGGTACTATTTATAAACACCACCCTCGGGTCAGCCAGGCCATCTCTTCTAAAGGCTCCCTGGTGTTTGTAAGGAGGATGAGCAGAGGAACACTCCTTTGCTCTGGAAGATCCTCTTGGTATTAGGACTCCCTTAGTCAGGACCAGCCAAGTAAAATGCTCTCACATGTAAGAAAACCAACGGCTTTAAAATACGCTTCAGGGCTGGTGAGGGGCTTACCACCACACTTGATGATCTGAATTCAATCTCTGGGGTACCCACATGGTAGAAGGAGAGAAGCCACTTCCGTGAGTTGTCCTCTGACCATTACATGTAAGCTGTGGCATTCACATGCTCACACATACATGTACAAACACAAATACACACATAAATAAAAAACAAAACATTTTAAGTTTCAGAGTAAAATGATAAGTTTCAGCTTGCAAAGTATTGAGCCTCCAGAAAGATGAAAGAAAGAAATAACAAGACAGAATGGGAGGCTCTTAGCTTAAAGGGAAGGTTTTATGAGTCTTTTTATGCTAAGGAATCTATGTGGGGGCTGAACAGGTAGCTCAGTAGTTAGGTGAGAGAACTTCCTGCTCTTGCTGAGAGCTCGGGTTCCCAGAACCCACACGGTGGTTCACAAACGTCTGGAGTGTCAGTTCCAGGAGATCCGAGGCACTCTTTTGGCCTTTTGTAGTACACATACATACATGCAGGGACAACACTCATGCATAAACTAAAAACAAAAAAGAACTTAGATGAGCTAGTACAGGAGCTGGAGCCAGAAGTGGATGCAGAGGCATTGATGAAGGAGGCAGCAGAGTGGAGGGGCTGGGGCTTGGGGAAAACCAGAGAACCTGTCTGAGGAACGGGAAAGAACTAAAAGACTTAAAATATCATCCAGCAACCACATAGAGGCACTGGGGATGAACACTCTGGTTCCAGGAGTCTTAGTTTTAAATGGGAATGGTCAACATCAACTTCTCTACAGTAAGCAGATTGACTGTACATGCCAGAACCTCAGTGGCCAGGTGAAGAAGGAAGAATGAGAAGTTAGAAAAGAGAAGAGAGTATAGAGAGAAAGTGGGGGTCAGAGAAGGAAGAGAGAAAAGAAACACACTCCACACACAAGGGAGTGTGGAGACGCAATGGGGGGAGTGAGGGGTGGGGGTTGGGAAGAGGCAACTAGGACGCCTTCTATGACTCAGAATGGAGACAGGGCCAGGGCAGAAGAGAACAAAAGGAAGTCTCGGGAAGACCAGACTGCATAATTCTTGTTTATTTTTATGCTACTTAAGTATTATATGATTGTCTTGGTAGATAAGATTCTTAGAATGGGCAGAAGAGGACTCCTCAGAAAACCTTAACTGGCAGATACAATTTCATGTAACTTATCATGTAAATTGTGCTGCTTTTTATTTTATTTTATTTTATTTTATTTTATTTTATTTTATTTTATTTTATTTTATTTTATTTTATCCTTGCTAGGTAGACCAGGCTGGCCTCAAACTTAATGATCCTCCAACCTCTGTCTCCAGGGTGCTGGATTATAGGCATGAACAACATTCAGCTAGAATTTGAAATAGTAAGCAATCTCTTTAAAAGTATTTGAAATTGCCAGGCAGTGGTGGCACATGCCTTTAATCTCAGCATTTGGGAGGTAGAGGCAGGCTGATTTCTGTGAGTTCAAGGCCAGCCTGGTCTACAGAACAAGTTCCAGGACAGGCTCCAAAGCTACAGAGAAACTTCTGTCTTGGACCCCCCTGCCCCCCAAAGAGGAAATATCTACATAAAAAGTCACAGGCTTTTATTTGTGTTAGGAAGACACAGATGGAGACCACAGGGTATGTTACTGTACAGTGACAAGGAAAAGCCAAGAGAGAGACACGAGTGCACTACAGAACACCTGCCACACAGCAGTCATGGGATCTCTAACCCAGCCCAGTACATTTTAAATACATTATTTTAGTGTATTTTGTATTTAGTTGTAAATACAAGAAACATATAAAACCAGGGTCTTCAGGTTGGGACAAGATTACACAAAATGCTTAAAAAAGCATTTATATATTATAGAACACGCTGCAAGTGTGGGGTACTATAGTTATTTAGTATTAAAAACTCCCCAAAGAATTCACTGAACATAGTAAGCCATGCCTTTAATCCCAGCAGAAGCAGGTGGATCTCTGTGAGTTAAGCTAGTCTAGTCTATATAACAAGTTCCAGGACAGCCAGAACTACGTAAGAGGAGACTGTCTCAAACCTGCCTGTGATTTCAACTCCAGGTGATCCAACAGGCACCAGCTCACACACATACATATGACTAAAAATAATAGTAATAAAAACAAACTCAACCAACCAATTAGCCACCCCTCCCCCAAGGAGATCAATTGTTTTCAAACAGCACACATCACCTTCTTCTGTCTTCCTGGCTTTTTATTTGTTGGGGAGCAAGGGGAGCAGAAAATGAAAGGCTCTTGCTATGCAGCCCTGATTAGCTCAGAACAAGGTGGGCCAGGCTAGCCTTGAACTTGTGACAACTGTCCTGACTCATGAGTGCTGAGGTACTACGTGTGTACTAACATACCTGGTTTTTAATCTAGCTTTAATAAAGTAACTAAAAGGTGATTTTAGTGTTTGGTTTTATGCATTCAGTCCCTCACGATTCCCAGAAAACTTACTGTGGTCCTCCATGTTGTTCATGTGTTAGCTTTCATCCTGTCTCTCATTCTCATCTACTGAAGAGTACAGCTGAGAGACTTCCAACTTTTAAAGAGACTTTATTTTCAGAGAGATTTCTGAATATTTTAAAGAAACTTTGGACTTTTCAGTGTTTGAATTTTTAAAGAGCTGGAATGTTTCATATTGTGGTGCTGTTAACATTAAAATGAGATCTCAGGGACAACAAGAAAGGAAAGGGTATGTCTCACTAAGTGCTGAGCTTGTGTGTCAAGCTGGTTTTTACATCAGCTTGACTGAAGCTAGAGGTACCTGAAAGGAGGAACTTCAGCTGAGAAATGCCTCCTTAAGATGGGGCTGTAGGCATTTTCTTTCTCTGTTTTTATGTGTAGAGTGTTTTGCTTGCATGTAAGTATGTGCACCATGTGTGCCTGATACCACAGAGGTCAGAAGAGGGTATCAGATACCCTGGATCAGTTGTGAACCACCATACAGATGCTGGGCATTGAACCCGGGTCCTCTGCTCTCAATCTTTCAACCACTGAGCCAACTCTACAGCCCCTGTAGGTCATTTTCTTCATTAGTGATTGATTTGGGAAGGCCATCCCATTGTGGGTGGGGCCACTGTTGGGCAGGAGGTCCTGGGTTCTATAAGAAAGCAGGCTGGGCAAGACATGAGGAGCAAGCCAGTACGTAGCATCCCTTCATGGCCTCTGCCTCCAGGTTTTTGGCTTTCTTGAGTTCCTGACCTGCCTTCCTTCAATGACGGACTGTGATGCCAAAGTATAGGTCAAATAAACCCTTTCCTCTCCAAGTCCCTAAATTGCTTTTGGTCTCCCCCCCCCCCCCTCAGACAGGGTTCCTCTGTGTAGCCTTCCCTGTCCTGGAACTCTCTTTGTAGACCAAGTTGGGCTCAAATCTAGAGATCCACCTGCTACAGCCTCTCAAGTGCTGGGATTAAAGGCATGTGCCACCATGCCCGGCTTGGTCATGGTGTTTTTTTGTGTTTTTTTTTTTCCCCCCCAGACAGGGTTTCTCTGTGTAGTTTTGGTGCTTGTCCTGGATCTCGCTCTGTAGTCCAGGCTGGCCTTGAGCTCACAGAGATCCGTCTGCCTCTGCCTCCTGAGTGCTGGTATTAAAGGAGTGCGCCGCCGCCGCCCGGCCTTTTTCTTCCACATTTATTTTTTCCCCATCAGATCTCTTCAATAAATTGCATTTTTTTTCTTCTTTAAGCAACAGCATCTAAATTGCATCACCGCTTACAAAGCGCCCTATATGATAAGCATACTCCTACTCTCAGGACCTCCTCGTACAGCAAGACAAAACTATCTGTATCTGAAACTACTTCCAGGATAACACTAACCGTGAAACCAAAGAGCTCGAAATTCTATGGTAACTTCATGGTGTGGCCCCTGTCAATTTGTCACGTTATTTCCCTCTGCTGTGAGTCAGTCCCAGGGGAGGGCTATGGAGCTGGTGGCTTCTGATTGGAAACAACAGCAGAGGCTGTGGATTCCCTCCCTGCTCGTCCCCTGGAAACAGTGAGCCAAACAGCAGAGGAACCCAAGCAATCCGAGAGGCCCCGAAACTGGCAGGTGCTGCTTGGCAAACACGGAGTTATCACTAAGAGAAAGGGAAGAAGGAAATTCTGTAGATCTGGCTTGGGCAGGGGACTCTACAGAGTTCCTTTCTCACTTCTGCTCAACTTCTAACTCCCTCCCTTCTCACTTAACATTCTTCATTTAAAAGAGCTTATGGAAGCCAAGTCTGAGTCTTCAAGTCTGTAACCTGTGGTCACCAAATGAACTTGTGGGACAATTATAGGGCACATATTATTCAGGTAAAACAGTATTATTTATTTTTCCTTTAAGCCAGGCATGGGGGCACAGGCCTTTAATCCCAACACTTGGGAGGAAGAGGCAGGGAATCTGAGTTTGAGGACAGCCTGGTCTACGGATCGAGTTCCAGGATAGCTAGGGATACACAGAGAAACCTTGTCTCTGGAAAAAAAATTCTATGTGTGTGTGTGTGTATGTGTGTGTGTGTATATATATAAAGTTGCTGGATGTTGTAGTACATAACCTATATAAATCTCAGCTCTGGAGAATATGAGGCAGAAGGATTACATGTTCTGGCCAGCCTAGGTTACGTAAGGAGATTATGTCTCAAAAAACCAAAAGCTGGGCTGAAGAGATGGCTCTGTGGGGTAATGGTGCCAGCTATGAAAGCCTGTGACCCAAGATTGGTCCCCAGAACTCACATAAACCTAGGAGGAGAGATCTGACTCCACAAATTGGTCCTCTGACCTCTACAAGTATGTCCTACCACAAACACCTGAGCACATGCTTAAGCACACATGCACATAAATGTAATTTTAAAAATTATGCTACGTATGGTGGCATATACCTTTATTCCTAACACTGGGGAGGCACAGCTGGATCTCTGTGAGTTTAAGGCCAGCCTGGTTTACATAGCAAGTTCTAGGCCAGTCAGGGTGACATAGTGAGTGAGACCCCGTCTCAAAAACCAAACAACAAGAAAGAATTTTGGAATCAGAGAAGAGGGTTCAGAGGTTAAGAGCACAGCTGTTCTTGTAAACAACCCAGTTTGGTTCCCAGGACCCGTACATGGTGACTCACAACCATCTGTAACTCCAGTTCCAAGGGATCGACACCCTCCTCTGGCCTCCATGGGCACCAGGAACACATGTGGTGCGCGGACACACACACAGGCAAAAAGACCCATGCACAGAAAACAAACAAATAAACAACCAAAATACAAAAAACACCTAAAAATTGCCAAGGAGAATGTATTTGTTTATTACCTGAGTAGGCAACTTTAATTTTGAAAGTACTTCAGAAAGTAAAAACAGAAAACCTGTAAATTAAAACCATAAAGTTAAATCAAATGAAAAATGAGAAAAATATTTGGGATGTGACAGGCAGAGGGCCAGTGCTTTACTGTAAGAACACTTTCATAAGAAAGAACAGCACGAACCTTAGCCCAGACATGGGGAAGTGCCATCTCTGCTGTTGCAGTGAGGGCGGGCAGGTGTAGCAGGACTCGTGAGCTGGAGAGGAAGGGTTCAACTTAAATGGAAATTTTGATGGGTGCCACTGCCCAAAGCTACTTTTGGGGGAGTGGTATGGCACCCAATGTGGGGCACGAACCCACGACCCTGAGATTAAGAGTCTCATGCTCTACCAACTGAGCTAGCAGAAAAAAAAAAAAAAAAAGGACGGCAGCGGCAGGAAGGGTAAGAAGGTGGTTTTAAGTCTCAGCTCTCAGCTACTGCTCTGACCTCTTGGGCTTTCAACTCTGCATTTGGCTCTGTGTTTCTTATTTAATAAGATTATTCATCTACAGTGGAATCAGAAAGGACAGTGGCCTAGAGAGGCTGGCCCCTGGGGGTATAATAAGTTTATGGCAAGAGTAGTTATGATCATGTGTTAACTGTTCTACTAAATGAGAGGAAACTTATGTTGGTGCCCAACTCCTCTCTGCACTTTCTCTCTGGTTGCTGAGTGGCCTCCCTGTGACTTCCCTCCTAGACAGCACCAGGCCCTGACGTTTCTCCTACTGGAATGGCTGTCACATTTCCATGTCACCACTGGGTTTTTCAAGAACGTCTAACTGCTTCTGTTCCTTCATTCTTCCATTTCAACCCAGTGCCGCCAGAACATTCTTTCTTTGTTTTCTTGAGACAGGGTTTCTCTGTGTTGCCCAGTCTGTTCTGGAACTCTCTCTGTAGTCCAAGCTGGCCTCAAACTCACAGAGATCCACCCGCCTTTGCTGGAATTAAAGGTGTGAGCCACCACATGGTTGCTGGGAATTGAACCCAGGTCCTCTGGAAGAGCAGTGCTCTTAATCACTGAGCCATCTCTCCAGCCCCAGAATGTCTTTCTTAATCACCACCTGCCTAATGCTAGTTCAACGTTCAGAACCTTTCAATGCATTCCCTGGCCCTTTCTCTAGATCAGGTCTAGATTCCATAGGTTAATGCCCTTAATGAGGTTGTTTATACCTCAGCTCAAAAATTATCTGTTCTAGCCAACGATGGCTAATCACTGAACAGTCTCACTCCATGTGACCTCCCTAATCCTTTTTATACTTCTCTAGTGGTGATTTCTCACCCTTTCTGTTCTCTCTATTCATTCATATTCCAGGGTTCTCACGTTCAGCTCTACTTTATCTCTTCCATCAGATACAGCAAAATGTGGAGTTTTAGTTTTGGGTACAATCATGGCTCCACCATTTAATAGTTTTGTGATTTGGGAGGGTTTTTTTTTAATTAAAATTATTACTGTGTGTGAGTTCACCACATGTATCTGGGGGAGCACATGTGAGGCCAGAGGACAACTTTATACGTCTCTTCTTCCACCTCTGTGAGGGTTAGAGGGATGAACTCAGGTTGCCTGCCTTTTTAAAGCAAGTGCCTTTACCCACTGAGTAGCTCACCAGCTTCAGGCCTTAACTTATTTAACTTTTTTTTTTTTTTTTAAAGATTTTATGTGTATGAGTGTTTTGCATGCATGTGTCTTCGCACCATGCATGTGTCTGGTAAGAAGAATGCATCAGATCCCCTGGAACTGGAGTTAGGGATGGTTGTGAGCCACCATATGGGTGCTGAGACAAAAACCCGGGTCTTCTGAAAGAGCATCGTGTACACTTAACCACTGAGCCACCTGTCCTGCCCCTTAACTTTTTGATACTTAGCTTGCCTAAACTCTAAAATATAATAAATACATGACTTTTGTGCAAATTAAACAAGACTCAATGTATTAAAGCTAATGAAAGCCTGGGGATGTGGCTCAGTGACAGAGCACTTGCTCAGTATATGCCAGATCCTAAATTCCAGCCCCAGGACTGCACTGTTCAAAACAAACACTAAGAGTGCCTGGAACACGGAATGCACTCATTCGCACTGTACCGACACAAAGCCTGCCTTATTAGCTTGTCCAGTTATTTTTCTCTTACATTTAAAATCTAACGTCTACATTCTAAGTCTTGTTTCCTACTTTATGCTCATCTCTTTAACAGATGCTGTACTAAACTCTGCATCAGATGAATTACAAACACAAAAATCTTTGAGGTTTTATTACCTTTAGCTTTAATTTCTGAACAAGAAAATTAGGTTTTGGAGATATTAAAACTTTGCCTCCTACTAAATCTAGTAAGCAGTGGGAGGAAGATGAAGGGATACTTTAGGTGGATTTATTTCCAGGTCGAAAGTGCCCTGGGTCTCTATGAATTAGCGTCAGGAAATCCCAATGGGCCAGCTCTTCTGTTCTTCCCTTCCAGGATTTCCCCAGGGAGAGCTGAGCACCGTCACCAGCTCTGGCTCCACCACCACTCCCCAGAGAGCCAGAACCCAGGTTTTCCTCCAGGGAGTGCCACTGGCCTCTGACTTTCAGAAAGAAAGCATCCTGGAAGCCCTGCATTTTGTTCTGAGAAAGATCAGTTCAGGGTCAGAAATGCCACTGGGCATCAAGATGAAACCCACATTTCTGTCAGCAAAGAGCTCTCTGTCCTTCCAGTTTCCTGAGGGAAAGGGACAAGCTCTTGTTAGAGCCATGCCTCCTGAGGACGGGCGAGGACAGCTCTCCCCAAAGCAACATTTCACAGAACAAACCTCCAGAATAGGGCAGACAAAATTGAAAGGACATGGGAAGACATGCCGAGTCTGGTCTGTTCTAGAACCCTTTCTGAAATGAAAGGAACATGAAACTAAACTGTCAGAGAATACATCTATGTTCATAAACTGATTTCCAGTCAGAAGTCAATATTCAAGAGATATAGACATATATTTATAGGCAAGCATGCCAGCCTATCTCTCTCTCTATATATATACCTATATCTATACATATACCTACCTATCTATCTTAGCCAGGGTCTTACTATGTAACTCTGGCTGGGCTGGCTGGGAACTCACTGTGCATAGCAACAGGCTAGCCTTGAATTTACAGAGATCTGCCTGTCTATGCCCCCTCAGTGTTGAAAAGAAATACACATACACCATCACACCCAGTTTAGGTGCTTATAAATTTCCAAGCTTTGAAAAAAGTTTGGAAAAACATGGTCTCTGAGCTAAACCTCTTAAAATATTTGAGTCTGAAGCACTCTTCCAAAACAGTCAACCAAAAGAAAATAAACCACAGTTAAGACAAAACAGCAATAAAAAAGTAAATTTCTCTTGTTGAGGAAAATCAAATGCTTCAGAGATAGAAGACAACAGGTTCAAGTTCTTGGGAATTAAATAAACACGGCTTTGATGTACTGTGCTTCTTTTCTTTCAGTTTATTTGAGATAGGGTCTTTCTACAAAGCCCTGGCTGTCCTAGAACTCACTATGTAGACTAGGCTGTCCTTGAACTCACAGAGATCTACCTGCCTCTGCCTCCAGAGTGCTAGGATTAAAGACCTGTTCCACCATCATCCAGCAAGAACTGTTTAAAAAGAAAAAAAGAGCTGGGCGGTGGTGGCGCACGCCTTTAATTTTAGCACTCCAGGAAAGGCTCCAAAGCTTACACAGAGAAACCCTGTCTTAAAAAAAAAAGACAAACAACAAGCAGGTTATATGTTGCACACCTTTAATCCCAGCACTCAGGAGGCAGAGGCAGGCAGATCTCTGAGTTTGAGGCCAGCCTGGTCTACAGAGGAGTTCCAGGACAGAGAAACCCTGTTTCAAAAAACAAACAGAATATCAAAGTTTTGACACAATTTTAAATTTCACAATTTTCTTCCATTTTTTTTTCCTCTTGAATTCCAGAATACTTGCCTACTTTACAGTTGTTAAACCCTTACTGGTATAAAGCTATGATTGGTACAAAAAAAGGTAGTATTAATCCTGATTTGAAACTGACCAAATCCTGTTGTTAAAGGTTAATTAGGCATTTCATTCATCTAGCATTTACTAAACAATTATGAACATTGAGCTCAGGACTAAGGCCATGATTACTTGATCTGCTATGGGCCTTAGAGTCTCCTCCAGGTAGAGAAAGCACCAAGTAAGAGAGTAATTACAAATCGATGTGAGAAGCATGATCTATCTATAAGAGAGGCTTGTACAAAGTACCATCTTTGGCTTGCCCATGAGGAGGCCTTGTGAGATAAGATAACTATCAGTGTCTAAAACACGTCTCTGAGACTGAGTATTCACTCACTAACCTGTATCACCTTTCAGGCCTGTGCCACACCCAGGTATCTCCTCTTTTCCCAATTTGCATATCTGGACAAGATAGCCAAGCTGATAGGCTACAGTTTCAGGCAAAGACAGACTCAGCCCGAGCACTACTCAAGCTCACATCTTGTCCACACGTCCTACAACAGGTACAGCTGCACAAGTCTCTGCATTGAAATGGAGACTCTTTCTTTAAAAAAGAAGCCAGGCATGGTGGCTTATGTCTGTAACCCCAGCACTGGGGAGGCTGAGGCAAGAGGACTGTAGTGAATTTTGGTTTTTTGTTTTTCAAGACAGGATTTCTTTGTGTAGCTTGACTGTTCCATAACTTGTTCTATAGACCAGGCTAGCCTCAACTCAGAGATTCACCTGCCCCTGCCTCCCAAATACTATGATTAAGGCGTGTGCCACCACTGCCTGGTGAGGACTGTTGTCAATTTTTTTTTTTTTTTTTTTTTTTTTTTTTTTGGTTTTCGAGATAGGGTTTCTCTGTGTAGCTTTGCGCCTTTCCTGGAACTCATTTTGTAGCTCAGGCTGGCCTCGAACTCAGAGATCCCCCTACCTCTGCCTCCCGAGTGCTGGGATTAAAGGTGTGCGCCACTACTGACTGGCCCGACTGTTGTGAATTTAAGGCCAGTCTGAGCTACACAGTGAGAACATGTTCAAAACCTTTCACACTTTTCTTCAACTACCGAGTGAGCTAAGGCTGCCAGCTGTGGTTGACCACACCCTCAGGAGGCTAAGGCTGGAGCATCCTAATGTTCTGCAGGAGAGCTCTGAGCAAGCTCCGTGGGTGAAGATGATTGCTGCAGAAGTCTGATGACCTGACTTTGACCCCGAGAACCCATGTGAAAAGGCAAAAAGAACTGACTGTCACAGTGTGCTGTGACACGCCCTCACAATATACACGATGCATGCTTAAGTACACACAATAAAACCGATTTTCTGGAACTGCACATTTCTGAGAAGTGTGGAACCAGGACTTATATATACTCTACCACTGAGCTATAAAGCTATCTCAAAATAGCTTTATAAGTAGATCATTGTTTCCTTTCTTTCTTTTTTATCTTGGCTTTTCAAGACAAGGTTTCTCTATGTAGCCACGGATGTCTTGGAACTCAATTTTCAGACCAGATTGGTCTCAAACTCCGAGATCTGCCTCCCTCTGCCTCCTAAGTGCTGGGATCAAAGGTGTGTGTCACCACACCTGGCAGCAGATCAGTGTTTTTGAGGCTGACACTTATTTCTAAAGATTTGCCAAACCCTTATCCTTAATTTTTTTTCAGTGTCAGAGCCCTCTGCAAGCTGGGCAAGCACTCTATCACTGAGCTGTGTTGATGTTTGAGGATCACCACACAGTTCAGCCAACCACAAACTGTCAAGGTTTTCATGATGTCTAGCTTGGAATTTTCTAGCTTTCTATGTGAGAACTCAAATGATGACATATTTCTGTTCTTGAACACAATTCTAACTAAACTGAGGACTTAGAAGGGAAAATTAGAAACACAGTGCTCCTGATGACACACAGGTGAAAACCTAAGGGTCATCAACAACACCTGGGCTGGGGATAGAGCTCAGTGGTAGAGCATCAACACCCAAGTTCAATCCCTAGTACTGCAAACAATAACAACAGAAAAGAAAAACTTCCAAACTAAACACTTTTGTTGGATGTGGTATAGCATACTTATAATTCCAGCAGTTAAGGTAGAAATCAGGACTGCAAGAACATCCCTGGTTATATAGCAAGTCTGAGGCCAGCCTTGGTCACGTGGGACATATTTAAAATTTTGATGAATATCAATGGTTCAACCCTGGCTGCTTTTACAATCTACTGCTCGTGCAGAGGACTTGGTTTGATGCCTCTTCTGACCTTAACAGGCTCCTGCACTTACACATCCAGGCACATACACATACAGTAAAAGTAAATATTAGCTGGGTGGTAGCATACATATACCTTTAGTCCCAGTACTGGAACCATAGGCAGGTGGATCCCTGAGTTCAAGACCAGCCTAGTCTACAGAGTGAGTTCAGTACAGCCAGGGCTACACAGAGAAACCCTATCTTGAAAAATAAAAAGCAAAACCAAATATATATGTGTATGTATATAAATATAAATACACACACACACACACACACACACACATTTAAGATACCCCATATGATTCCACTGAAAGCCAGGTTGGGAACTACTAGTTGACAGTAGTTTTTCCCCTCTCTGAGCAAAGGTGATTTCCAGTAGAGCTAAAATCCCTGAGTACTGGGGATTGATCTCAGAGTCTCCGTTTGCTAGACAGGCATTCTACCATTGACTGAGCTAGCACTTATCCTTTCTTTATCCTTATCCACAGTTGATTTTGAGACAGGGATCTCCCTAAGTTGTCCAGGATGGCTTGAACTTGCCATACCCCTGCCTCATATTTCTGAGCGGTCGTAGGTGTGTTATTGGGCTCCACTAGGGCTGGCTTTCTTTCTTTCTTTCTTTCTTTTTTTTAAAGATTTATTTATTTATTATGTATACAGTATTCTGCCTACATGTGTCCCTGCAGGCCAGAAGAGGGCACCAGTTCTCATTACAGGTGGTTGTGAGCCACCATGTGGTTGCTGGGAATTGAACTCAGGACCTCTGGAAGAGCAGTTGGTGCTCTTAACCACTGAGCCATCTCTCCAGCCCTAGGGCTGGCTTTCTTAAACTCTTATGTTCATAGGAATCACCAGATTCAGTGGGTCTCAGTTAGGAACCGTGATTCTTTATTTCCAACCAGTTCCCAAGTGAGGCTAAAGCTAATAGCCCAGAAGCCAAATTCTGAGTAGCTGTGTGGTTCTGGAAGGAAAATTATCTTAATGAACAGAAAGAAACATTACAGTCACTGAAGTCCATCCCACCAGACAGGGAGAGAGGTCATGGTGGATGAACGGAGTGGGGCTACGGAATAAAAGATGTTTCTAGGAAGGAAGATTTTAAGGGGTCAGAAAAGTTTGGAAGGGCATATTGTTCTGAGGGAGCATGGAGAGCAGTCACTGTGGGTTTTATACTTGTGTATAAAAAGAAGGGCAAGCTGGTATGGGGAAGAGGAGAGATGGGCAGTGAGGGAAAATGATCAAATGTCCAAAAACATAGAAAAAAGCATGCCCTCGGTTATCAAGTTGGCAAGGTATAGAGGAGTACTAGTAAGAGGCCTGCAGGAACCTACTCCCTGTCAGAAATGTATCTAGGAACCAGTCCAGCTAGTTAATAAGCTGAAGATGGGCTAGACTAACATCATTCCCTCCTGAGGACACAGAGACCCAGGAGTACCAGTCTCCCCAGGCAGTGCTCTGGGAACCAACAACAAACTGAACCTCTTCTCTTCTGTGTGCACAGAGAACACCCAGAAGCTTAAGTGCGGGGTCCCTTGGCAGCGTCCAGGCAACACGACCTCCTGTGATTTCTAAGCCTCTAGACGTGCTTGACTAAACTACAGCAACTAAGAGGAAAAGAGCCCACTCCCTGGGCTTCTCCACGGAAACCAGGGACGCTTAGCACATACTTACAGAATAACAAATGGTATAAAAATGCTTGAAAGTACCAGAAGATATTATTCCTTTAATTTCTTTTCTCTTTTTTTCCCCTCAAGACTGTTTCTCTGTGTAGTCCTGGCTGTCCTGAAACTCACTCTATATACTAGGCTGGCTTCAAAGTCAGAGAGATAACTGCCTTTGAGTGCTGGGATTAAAGGCGGTTGCTACCACTGCCCAGCTTCCCCCAATTTCTAAAACAATTAAGAAAACTTTCCTGAAAAAATATCCAGAGAAATTACATGACATGGTTAGCACATGTTATTAAATAGTCCTGATCAAATGGGCAACACCTAAGCAAATTTCTTTTTTTTTTTTTGTTTTGTTGTTTTTATTTTGGAGACAAGGTTTCTCTGTGTAACATCCTGGCTGTCCTGGAACTCCCTGTGTAGACCAGGCTGTTCTGCTTCCTGCGTGCTGAGATTGAAGGCATGTACTACCACTGCTCAGTGCAAATTTCTGTTTTAATGAACATAAGAAACTGAAAAAAAAAAAAAAGAAGGAATTCTGTTATCAGGTGATCTATCCTGTGCATTTCTTTGATGATAAGAATCCTTGGCATCAGAGAAACCCTGTCTCGAAAAACCAAAAACCAACCAAACAAACAAACAACCCCAAAAAAGAATCCTTGGCAGAAACAGATGTCTTTCAAGTTTCTATTGACTATATAACGATGGCTAATAGGTACTTTATGTTGCTAAAATGCTACAAGCTTTATCCATATTTATAAGAATCCTATGAAATAGGATTATTATTATCCCTATTTTGATGAGCTACTTTTGGTTCCAGGATGAAAGTTCAAAGGTTTCAAACCAGTTAGTGGTCAAGTTGTAATTATTTACTTTTGGTAGCAGAGTCTCACGTAGCCCAGGCTGGACTTGAACTTCTGGTCCCTTTGCCCTATCTCCTAAGTGCTTTGATTATAGGCAGAAACTACAACACCCAGTTTTAGGTGGTGCTGGGGACTGGACCCACGGCTTCACTCACGCTAGATAAACACTTTGTTAACTAACCCAGGAGATTAGCTCTAAAGCTGGCTTCTCACTGCCTGACTCCAGCGGCTAAGCCTTTAGCATCTCTGGCACTACCAGCTCTCCTGCATGCCATTGGTCCCAGAGAGAAACTATAGTACAGAATCGACTGCAGCTCAAAAACAGCACAGGGGGCACTGAGTCTGTCCACACTGAATACTCCAGGGAAGAGAGTGGCAGCTGCAGGGTCCTGGGTCTCTTGGTGAAGACAGGCCACCAGAGCTAAAAAAATTGATCCAAGTAAGAAATGCAAGCAGACCCCTAAATATACTATGGGGATGGTTCTCTACCCTTCCTGATGTCATTCTTTTGGGATATGCTTAGTAGAGAATAATATGAAATTACTGGGGGCTGGAGAGAGGGCTCAGGGGTTAAGAGCACTGGCTGCTCTTCCAGAGGTCCCGAGTTCAATTCCCAGCACCCACATGGTGGCTCACAACCATCTGTAATGACAACTGGTGCCCTCTTCTGGCCTGCAGGGACACATGCAGGAAGAACACTGTATATGTAATAAATAAATCTTTGAAAAAAAAAAAAAAGAAATAAATTACTGAAGCTGTACAAATTCACACAGGTAATAAAATTCTACTCACAGCAATAAAACTTTCTTATTATAAGCTGTACTTAAATATTTGAGTTTAAATATTTCAAAATAACAATCTCCTTTGAGTATTATTGTGTTTGGTGTTTAAATAGTAGTTTTCTTGCTTTTCTATACACTGAATAAGACCATGAATTTATTTCATTTCAAGGGGATTCAAGAACTTACAAGTTCACTTTTAAACTGAAGATTTAATGTTGTAAAACAACCTGAAATTACTATGTCAACTATGTCTTTAGTTGACATAGAGGTTTGCTTGTAACGAAGATTTTGGTAAAAAAACGACCTCTTAGTCTATTTGGATACTGTTATGAGAAGATAAAGAGATAGGAAATCTCAGGAGGAAAGCATCTGGCAGAATGGGTCATCTTACACATGGAGAGGTGTACTGGTCCAAGAGGGGTCAGTATCTGAAGCCAAGCCTGGCCAATCGTAGGTCTGCCACAGAGAGCTAGTTCAGATAAGCAAGTGGGCTCTTTCTGCACTCACAGCACTGCAAAGCCAAAACTGTTTCTCAGGAATCCACACAGGCATAGACTATATTATCTGTCTGGCTAAGAAAGTCAAAGGGATGATGTTAAGAATGATGAGAAAAGTCTCCTGTGGGATAGCCGTCTCCAGCCTTCACCTTCTCCATCATTTCCCTCTCAGTCCACATTTCCACTCTCCTACCTGGTCATCTACTGTGATCATGCTGTCCATCTCATTCACACATTCATTTCCAGAATATGGACAGTGATGTTACTATGTATCAGGTGCAAACTGTTTGGGGATTCCATAGTTGTGTACCCAGAATACAGTTGGTAGACTGGTGTTGATCTGTGAATTCATTTGCCACAAATTTATGATGTGTTTATTATTTTTTGGATTTAGGGTCTTACTATGTAGACCTGGTCGGCCTGAAACTTGCTATGTTGACCAGTCTGACCTTGAACCCACTGCAGTCCTCTGCTGTTGCATCTTGAGGATTGCAGACAAGTCAAGTATTTAAAAAATGAATGGAGGGGCTAGAGATGGCTGCGTGGTTAAGAGCACATGCTGCTCCTGCAGAGGACCAGAATTTGGCTCAAAATTACCTGTAACTCCAGCTCCAGGGGATTCAATGCCCTCTTCTAGCTTCCATGGGTACCACACACATGTGTATAAACCCACACTCAGACATACATGAACATGTAACTGAAAATAGAAATAAATCTTTAAAAAAAATCTAAAAATTGGGTGCTGGAGAGATGGCTAAACAGTTTACAGCACAGGCTGCTCTTCCAGAAGATTCCTAACACCCACATGGTGTCTTACAACCATCTGTATCTTCATGAAGTTAAACTAGTGGCCAGGGCAGGCGGTGGTGGCGCACACCTTTAATCTCAGCATTTGGGAGGCAGAGCCAGGTGGATCTCTGTGGGTTCGAGCCAGCCTGGTCTACAGAGTGAGATCCAGGACAGGCACCAAAACTACACGGAGAAACTCTGTCTTGAAAAACAAACAAACAAACAAAAACAAGTGGCCAGGGTCAATGGAGCACTGGACCAGACAGTGCTCTGGATGGAGAAGATGTCAGAGCCTGGGCTCAGTGCCTTTCTTCAGAACTTCACTGCATTATCCAGAGTGCGTTTGTTCCAGTGCACCGATTACCCCGGGCCTTGTTTTCTTGCATTGTAACTCTAGGGCATCTGATGTCTTCAGGCCTCTGTGGGCACCAGGCATGCACATGGTTCACAGACACATATGCAGGCAAAAAACCACACATAAATAAAACAGTAATTAAAAAAACTAATAGAGCCGGGTGCTGGAGGGGCACACCTTTAATCCCAGCACTTGGGAGGCAGATGCAGGAGGATCTCTGTGAGTTCCAGGACAGCCAGAGTTACACAGAGAAACCCTGTCTTGAAAAACCAAGAAAAAAATTAATGGAGACTTAGCAGAATAGTTGGAGATTCTAAAAGCCCTTTTCACCATTACTTGTATGTTACCTTTTTAATAATTTGACAAAAACATCAGCTTGTGAAGGGTAAGAAGTAAAAAGAAAAGCAGATTCTCCTCTAGCAATATGGTTTTAAGTAGCACTGTTCTAGGTAATAGGAAAACTGAGACTTCTGCTCTTGACAACGTCAGTCTAACCTACGGCAGTATCTAAGGAACACACGGAGTTTAGGCTTTGTAAGTATGTTGAGAGAATATTAACTAAAATTTATTTGCTTGTGTGTGTGCGTATGTGTGGAGATTAGAGGACAATCTGCAAAAGTCAGTTCTCTCCATTCACTAGGTAGGCCCAGGCTGCTGAGGCTGGCACACTGGCAGCAAGTTCCTTTACCTGCTGGCCATCAAGGGAATTTTATTTATTCATTTATTTTTTGAGACAAGTTTCTCTATGCAGCCTTAGCTGTTCTGGAACTTACTATGTAGACCAGGCTAGCCTCAAACTCACAGAGCTTGCTTAGCTAGCTGTTTCCTAAGTGCTGATATTAAAAGCATGTACCACCATGCCTGACTTTTTTTAAACAAATAATCATAGGTTAAAAAGACAACAGACGCCGGGCGTGGTGGCGCACGCCTTTAATCCCAGCACTCGGGAGGCAGAGCCAGGCGGATCTCTGTGAGTTCGAGGCCAGCCTGGGCTACCAAGTGAGCTCCAGGAAAGGCGCAAAGCTACACAGAGAAACCCTGTCTCGAAAAAACCAAAAAAAAAAAAAAAAAAAGACAACAGACAAGACAATAACAATAGGGAGGTAGTGCCAGTGAAAAAGAGGACAGTTTGGCAGACCGGTGTGGAACAGAAAATCACAGGCGACAGGAGGGCAGCAGGTTAAGAGGCTGCTATAAACCAGGGCTGGAGAAGTCAAGGCAGAAAACGCAGTCTTACCGAAGAACCAGTGAGCCCAGGTTCCGCCACACACTCCATTCTCCAGAGGGGTGTTCCAGCAATCTGCTGACTCTGGTCAACTGTTTTACTGCACTGTAGTAGGTATGTGTGTGCTGTGTATATCTAAGTTTATAAATCAAATTCCACCCAGGTTTATTATCATCTTCTCAGTACTCAACACAATAACACTCAAATATGTGTTGAGCCACAAGTGAACATCAGAGAGCAAGTCAGATGGTTGACGGGAACTCTTCTGGTAAACAACCAGAAAGCAAAGCTTACTAAAGAGTGTCTAAGAAGCAGACCAGGCAGCAGCTCCCCCAGGGATCAGCAAGTTGTAGAAGGGAAAAGTGAGACTGGTGTGCCATAACAACTAACTAAGGAGGGGTGGGAGAGACAACTTACTGCTTTAGCTGGGCGGTGGTACCGCACACCTTTAGTCCCAGCACTCAGGAGGCGGAGGCAGGTGAATCTCTGTGAGTTCCAGGCCAGCCAGAGTGAGTTCCAAGACAGCCAGGGCTTGCAGAGAAACCCTGTCTCGAAGAAAAAAAAAAAAAAAAAAAAAAAAAAAAAACAGAAAAAAAAAAATGAGTGCATACTGCTTTGCAGAGGACCAGAGTTCAATTCCAAGCAGGAAGCTCACAACTGCCTATAACTCTAGTTATTAGTTCTAAGAGCCTCTGACCTTTGTGAGTACCTACACACACATGTGCATGCACATATACACAATTAAAACAATTTTTAAAGCCAAAAGTCCTTGAATACTCACTGTCTCTAAAAAGAAAGCCAAATAAGTCAGCTGAATTGTAGGTAAAACACATGAGAACTTAAAGCCTTTTCTGCATTAGGCCTGAATTCATGACTTGGCAGAGCACTTGTAAATTATATATGGGCATGTGGCTCTGAGTGATTTCAAGGGAAGCAGGTTTTTTTTTTTTTTTGCAAAATCACTGACTAAGCATATAATGATATATGCTAATGTCTACCACTGCAGACCCAAGCAGTGTGAGGCAAAGCTTCCACACCAAGGTCACTGGCCTGAAGAAAACCTTTCTGCTCATTCCTTTGGGGTGGAGGCAGCTGCACCGCCCGGCAGTGAACAAGGAGGCTTCTATGGCGGCATCCTGAGCATTTTCTTTATAGGGATGCTTTTCTTTGCTCCGCTTTTCTACTTTCTGGTGGGGATGTTTTCTCCACCTGCATTTCTTTGTTTTCAAACCTACTCTCTCAGTGCCTCATGCTGCTGCCGCCTTAGGGTTTGCTACACAGGGCAGGCCCTTTAGTATATTCTTTAAGGATTTACTCTATTTTTAAATTATTTTGTGTAGCGGCATTCTAACTGCATGTATGCTGTGTACCACATGCGTGCCTGGTGTGGTACCTGAAGAAGACAGAAAACGGGTCACATGATCTGGAACAGGGGGCACAGAGAGCAGTAAAGCCACCATGTGGAGGCGGAGACTTGAACCTGGGTCTTCTAGCAGAGAAGCCACTGAGCCATCTCTCCAGGCCCCAGCCCCACTTCTTTTTTGGGGTGGTGGTGGTAGTTTCAAGACAGGGTTTCTCTGTAGCTTTGGAGCCTGTCCTGGAACTCACTCTGTAGACCAGGCTGGCCTCAAACTCAGAGATCTGCCTGCTTCTGCCTCTCGAGTACTAGGACTAGAGGCGTGTGCCACGACCGCCCGGCCCCAGCCCCACTTCTAAAAAAGTTGAAAGTTATATTCATTCATTCATTCATTCATTCATTCATTCATTCATTCATTGTGTCTGTGCATGTGCACACACAACAGAGGTGGAATTAGAGGACAACTGTGGGACTCATATTTCCTCCTCTACACGGGGACCAAGCTCAGATGATTAGGCTTTGGTAACAAGTGCTTTAAACTACTGAGCTAGCCAGGCGGTGGTGGCACATGCCTTTAAGCCCAGCACTTGGTAGGCAGAGCCAGGTGGATCTCTGTGAGTTTGAGGCTAGCCTGGTCTACAGAGCTAGTCCAGGACAGGCTCCAAAGCTACAGAGAAACCCTGTATCGAAAAACCAAAACCAAAACAAAAAACTACTGAGCTATCTTGCTGGCCAACTTTTAGGTCATTCTCAAAAGCCAATTCTAATTGACATATTTATTTATTTTGATTTTCTGAGACAGGGTTTCTCTGTGTAACTGTCCTGGCTGTTATAGAACTTGATTTGTAGACTAGGCTGGCCTCGAACTCACAGGGATCTACCTGCCTCTGCCTCCCAAGTGCTGGGGCTAAAGGCGTGTGCCACCACCACCATACCCGGCTAATTGACACATATTTAAACCATTTTTTTCTAAATAATTTCTCAGCAGTGTTCACATTTATAGGAGACATGATGAGAAAGTATAACAAGGTCCCTGAGAACCCAGGCTTCAGCATCTTTGAAACTTAATACTCAGTAACAATCGGTGATATCACTGTGAAATAATACTCTGCCTCTGGCAACGCTACTGTGCTTGGAAAAGAGACAATCAAAATCCAGACTGGCCTGGGAAACAGTGCAGGTAAGTAATTTAGTAATGAGAAAGAGATCACCACTTGAAACATAACACAGTCTTCTCAGTAGCAAAGTCAAACAAAGAACAAACCTTTCTTTTTCTAGAGTCCACTATTCTACTGATCTGCAGTTAAGGCCCTGAAGCTGGCCTCAGACAAGCAAGCCAGAAGAGACACATCTGAGAGGTGTTTAGAGACTAACTTTGCCTTCTTTGCATCCAGCACCTCCTGATGGAAGAGACGACAGCAGGCCCCCTTTCAGGGGCATACTCCCCAAAGGTTACTATCCTCTCACCTTATTTGGAAGCACAGAAATATGTTATTGAATTCCATCAAAATCTATATTCAGGGATTCTTGAACTTCACCTAATTTAAAAAAAAAAAGGAGCTACAGTACTGAGAAGGGAATCAATTTCCTTAAATTATAACTGTTAAAAAAGATAAACAGAGGGGCTGGAGAGATGGCTCAGTGGTTAAGAACAATGGCTGTTCTTCCAGATGACCCAGGTTCAATTCCCAGCACCCGTAAGGCAGCTCACAACTAATATCTGTAACTCCAGTTCTAGGGGATCCAACTGACATACATACAGGCAAAATACCAATGTTCATGAAATAAATAAATCTTTCAAAGGAGAGGTGAGTGTGGTGGTTCACAATTGTACTCAGCACTTGGTCTAGGAAAGTTTTGCTTCACCCCTCAAATAAACAAACAAACAAACAAACAAACAAACAAATACAGAAATACAAAAGTGGAAAGTGAAAGATGATCTTGTGGTTCTTCTGTTTTCACAAAGACAATTACTTCCCAGGTTGAACAGAAGCTTTCAGAGGTCTAAGACTGTGTAAGAGAGTCTCTGGCTTTTCTGGCTCCTAAAACATGAAACTTAAAAATTTGTAAAAAGCAATTCTAAACTTTAAAGCAAAGTTGAATAAATGTCTAATATGACAACAGGAGGCACCCTACATTTAAAGAGCTGTGGTTCTGGAGTGGGATGGCATGATCTCATAACACCCCTGCGAGTCAAACGGAGAAAGCGTCGTCTGTGCTTCCAGATAATACACGGTGAACACACTGGACAGCTGAGAGTGGACCTCCCTTTTCATTGAATCCTCTTGATTTCTTCAAGGAGGGAATCCCTGGCTTCATGCATGCTACTCTAGTGTTCTACCACTGAACTTCACGCATACTCACCCGCCAGTCAGGACAACTTTATTCAACCTACTTCCTAAACTTTATTTTCCGTCACCAGATTTCTTGAATAATGTATTTTTGCTGACTTTATTTCCTCTATTATCCATCTTCTACTATTGGCAGGTTATAGTTAATCTTGTTTCCTTAGATAGTATTCTTAAGATCACTACCGATGGATAAGCTGTCAGACTCTCAGTACAGTCAAATATTCACTGAATGAAATTCAGCACTCCAAGGACTTTGGATTTTATGCTCCCTTGCTCAATTCCAAGTCTCTTCCCACTGTTCATTCCATCATTCTGCTGTTACTCCCCAGTATCTGAAAGACTGAACTCCTTAACTCCTACTCATATCTTTCAAGATTCTATTTAGATGACAATTCTGAAGCCTTCCACAACGCCTCCAGAAGTAATCATTCTTCTGAGTTTCTACTGCACTTATGATAATGCTCTGCACTTATCACACTGTATCCTAATTGTTATTCTTTCCATCTGCCTTATACAAGTCTCGAGGAGGTCAGAGGTTAATGTTAAGTATATTTCTCAATCACTTCATCTTATTTTTTGGGACAGGGTTTTTCCATGTAGCCCTGGCTGTCCTGGAATTCTCTATGTCATCAGGCTGGCCTTGAATTCACAGAAATCTACCTGTCTCTGCCTCCCAAGTGCTGGGATCAAAGGGGCATGCCACTCTGCCTAACTAATTTGCCTTTTTTTTTTTTGATTTATTTATTTATTATGTATACAGCGTTCTGCCTGCATATATGTCTGCAGGCCAGAAGGGGCACCAGATCTCATTACAGATGGTTGTGAGCCACCATGTGGTTGCTGGGGATTGAACTCAGGACCTCTGGAAGAGCAGCCAGTGCTCTTATCCACTGAGCCATCTCTCCAGCCCCCTTATTTTGCCTTTACCTCTGGAGTGCTGATATCACACAAATGCACACCACACCCAGCTAAGAAATCTTTGGACATGAAGACGTGTTTATGATTTTTACATTTCTTAGGTTTAGCAGAAGACATGCCACTTAGAACTGTTGTAAACAAATGAAGCAGAATCCAGGAAGTGGCTACACAAAGACCTTCTCTACTTACTCAGTGCAGAAGACAGCTCACGAGAAATTGAGGCTTACTTCTCACTTCTAGTTCCATGACAGTGCTAAGATTCCTTTCCCTTAATCTTTCACAAGGCATGACTTGACAAGAATCATGCTTCCCAAACTGAATTATCTGTAACCTACTAGTTAAAAATATACTATTGCTGGACGGTGGTGGCGCATGCCTTTAATCCCAGCACTCAGGAGGCAGAGCCAGGCGGATCTCTGTGAGTTCGAGGCCAGCCTGGTCTACAGAGTGAGTTCCAGGAAAGGCGCAAAGCTACACAGAGAAACCCTGTTTCTAAAAACCAATACACACACACACACACACACACACACACACACACACACACACACACACAATTTTATATGTATGAGTATTTCACTTGCATGTATGTATGTATGTACACCACATGTGTTGCCTGGTACCTGTGGAAGTCAGAAGAAGATGTCAGATTCCTAGGAACTGGAGTTACAGATGGTTGTAAGCCACCATGTAGGTGCTGGGAACTGAACCTAAGTCCTCTGCAAGAGCAGTCAGTACTTGTAACCACTGAGCCATTACTCTAGTCCTTACCACATTAAAAAAAAATCAGGAAATTATAGAAAACATAGGTGTGGTAGCGCATGCTTCTAATCTTAGTAATCAAGCTGATTCAATCTGGTCTATACAACAAGTTCCAGGCCAGCCAGGGCTACATAGTGAGACCTTATCTCAAGAAAACAAAACAAAAGGTTATGGTCTGTTATATTCTTATCTCAACCTATATTTTTGGAGTTTTTTGAGACAAAGTTTCTGTGTGTAGCCCTGCTGTCCTCAAACTAGCTCTGTAGACCAGGCTAGCCTCTAACTCAGAGCTCTACCTGCCTCTGCCTCCCAAATGCTGGGATTAAAGGTGTGCCACACCATGACTGCCCACAAGACAGTTTTTATCTGATACTTTTCATAGATTTTTAAAGACAAGATTCCAGAGTGAAGTGGAGATAACTTGAGCTATTTACAAGGTAGTCTTCTAAATACTACCACTATGCACTCATTTATTTATGCCAAGGTCCAAGGGGATCATGTGAGGCATTTTCTTTCCCATAAATAAGATGGTCTGGGTTGCTCATCTGAAGACTACTTCCTTGTGGGACACATTTTATGAGTAACTTTGCTGTGAAACCTAATGGCCCATAATGTTCTTATTGGATCTGAGTAACAGCCTCCTATATATCATCATGATCCAAGCTGCTAATTGTATTCCTGTGAGTAGTCATTTCTTTTTTTTTTTTTTTCTGGTTTATTTATTTATTATTTATTTATTGCTTTTTTTCATTTAAGAATTATTTTATTTTATTTTATTTTATTTTATTTTACATTACCATTCAGTTCTACATATCAGCCACGGGTTCCCCTATTCTCCCCCTCCCACCCCCTCCCCTTACCCCCAGCTCACCCCCCATTCCCACTTCCTCCGGGGCAAATCCTCCCCCGAGGACTGCGATCAACCTGGTAGACTCAGTCCAGGCAGGTCCAGTCCCCTCCTCCCAGACTGAGCCAAGTGTCCGTGCATAAGCTCCAGGTTTCAAACAGCCAACTCATGCAATGAGCACAGGACTTGGTCCCACTGCCTAGTTGCCTCCCAAACTGATCAAGCCAATCAACTGTCTCACCTATTCAGAGGGCCTGATCCAGTTGGGGGCCCCTCAGCCTTTGGTTCATAGTTCATGTGTTTCCATTCATTTGGCTATTTTTTTTCAATAATTGAGTAAAACTGAAATTTATTATAAGCCACAGTCATCCTAGAGACCTCCATGCTATATATATATAGCCTCCATGGTTCTATGGGTCGTGGTCTGATTGTTCTTTATTTTATATCTAGAATCCACTTATGAGTGAGTGCATACCATGGAGTAGTCATTTCTTTACTACAGAATGTTTAAGATGTAAAAACATGTGGAATCAAGAATATACCCATTTAGAGCTGGAGAAATGGCTCAGTGATTAAGAGTGTTTACTCTCTTCCAGAGGACCATGGCAGCTCACAGTTACTTGTAACTCCAGTTCCAGGGGGTCTGACATCCTCTCTGACCTCCACAGGTTCCTACATTTAGGTGTACTTACACATACACTCAGGTATGTGTGCAAATACACATACACAATAAAATAAATATTAAAAAAAAAACCTATTTGCCACTTAAATACTTTCTGGGAAGTATCTTTTTTCCCCTTCAGGCAACTAATCATTAAAAACCCTGAATTTGAGAGATGAAGAAAAACTAAAAACAATATACAGGATATACGTACAATAGAAAAGAATAATTCCCAAATGAGCGATGAACCTGGGGACTAGAGAGATGGCCCAGCAGTTAAGAACACTGCTGCTCTTGCAGAGGGTACAGGCTTGGTTCCCAGCACCCACATCAAGTGGCTCACAACTGCCTCTAATTCCAGGTTCAGGGGACTGGACCTCCTTTTCTGGTCTCTGAGGGCACCAGTATGCACATGGTGCACATATATACATGTAGTCACTCACACATATACATAAAATAGAAGTAATTTAAAGAGTGGAATTCTCAGGGGTGGGGAGATAGCGCAGCTGGTAAAGTGCTGGCCAGGCAAGCATGTAAGAACCACTTAAAAAAGCTGGGCATGTGGCACAGGCTTGCAATCCAAGTGCCAGAAGAAGGAAAACAGGTGGCTCCTGGCCACCTAATATATGCCAACTGGTGAGTTCCAGATCCTGTCTCAAAATAAGGTAGACTAAGTCTGAGGATCAGCTCCTCAGACTGGCCTCTACCTGTGTTCACACACATGTATACCTGTACACTTGAACACACATGCACAATCTTAAGTAATAGATAGACTGGAATTATATTCCACTCAGTGTGACTAACAATTTCTCAGAGTCCATGCCTGTCCCAGCTAGTTTTATGTCAACTTGACATAAGCTGGAGTCATGAGAGAAGGGAACAACAATTGGAAAAATGTCTTCATAAGCTCAGGCTGTATGCAGGCCTGTAGAACATTTTCTTAATCAGTAATAGATGTGGGCGGGCCCAGCCCATTGTGGGTGGTGCTATCCCTGGGCTGGTGGTCCTGGGTTCTACAAGAAAGCAGGTTGAGCAAGCCACGAGGAGCAAGCCTGTAAACAGCACCCCTCCCTGGCCTCTGCATCAGCTGCTGTCTCCAGGTCCTCCCCTGCCTTCTTTCAAAGGAAATTCAAGTGAAATAAATCCTTTCCTCTCCAAATTGCTTTTGGTCACTGTTTCATTATAGCAATAAAAATCCTAATTAAGACAATACCTGAGGAAGTATGAGTACATCATAATCTACAGGGAACACACGATTAGACAATCTGTGGTCAGTGTTCATTGGTTGTATGGCTAGTATATTTTGGTTGCTCTCCAAGAATTTGACAGATTTTTAAAAAATCGTTTTAGGAAATCATAAATGTCAGTATCATTTCTAAAACCTGGACTAGGCAATTATTATAGGCAACACTGACATGGGCAATATTAACATTAAAGAGAAATAAAATGTTCTACTATTTCTTTTCTTTTTGGGACTTGCTATGTAGACCAGGCCTTGAGCTAATGAGATCCTCCTGCCTCTGCCTCTGAGTGCTGGGACTAAAGGTGTGTGCCACCATGCCTGGCTTTTATTTTTATTTTGAGACTGTCTCACTGTAGCCCAGGCTGGCTTGAACTTGCAGCGATTCTCAGCCACACAAGTGTTAGGATTAGAGGTGAGAGCTACCACACCTACCTAATAGTATACTATACTTAGTAAGGAAGCCTAGTGAATAAATGGAAGATGCAGACTATTTTTGTTTGGTGGTAGGAGTTGAACCTAGGCCCTTATACAGGCTAGGCAAATGCTTTACCACTGAGATATACTACCCAGCCCAAGACAACTGTTTTTGCCTGGAAGCAAAGACCAAAGTGTAATAAGAGGCCACGGAGGCTTCAAGACCAAACTCTGAGAGAAAAGCAAGGGAACAAGTTCAAACTGCATCAATTTTTTTTTTTTTTTAAATTTTAGCTATCTGCCATCAACTAGAATGGCATTCTTAAACAACACCCATTAACTAAATTATTTCTTCAGACCCAAAAGAGAAAGGTTATAGTTCCTCAGATCAAAGCATAACCATAGTATAGACATTACTTATATTTCAGAGGACTAAGTAGCTTTATAGTCATATTAGCACTAATATTACTATTACTTTTTTGAGATAGAGTCTCTTGCAGCCCATGGTGACCTTGAATTCAATATATAGCTGGGATGATGACCTTAAACTTCTGGTCCTCCTGCCTCCCCCCCCCCCCCGCCCCCGTTGGGGGGGGCGACTTATAGGCATGTGCCACCATGCCCGGCTTTTGTGTACTGGAAACCAAACCCAGGGCTTCATGATCACCAGGCAAACATTTATTAACTGTGCTACAGCCCCAGTTCACTACTCTCATTATTAATAATTATTAATAGATTGAATAACTGTAGTTAATATTTATTACTATATGCTGGGTACTGTGTTATATTTAAATTTCATCTAATTCTTATAACAATCCTCTGAGAATACAAGTTATGGAAACTGGGGCATAATGAGTTGAAAGTCATAAGGCTTCAGGTAGCAAGTCTGAACCTACAATTTTACAGTCTGCTCTATTTGCATAGCAGTTACACACACAATTTGGATAGTTATTAAGTACTCTCTATAGAGGCTCCAAACACACACACAAGAAAGCAAAGTAGTGTTCCTCTCCCTCCAAAGTTGTTCAAAATGAGTTAATGTTCAATAAGAAGACAGTTTTAATAAAGTTGATTATGTCTTCATTTATTCATTGTTTTTTTTTCTTCTGGGAAGTATTCAATACATTCTTTTTCTACTCTGAGTCAAATGTTTATTTTCTTAATTCATATTCCATCTGAACATTATATTAATATCTAGAGTATTAATAAATGGAGATAATTAACTTAAAAAAAAGAAACTACATAGTTGGGCATGGTCTTTTAATCTCAGCACTTGGGAGGCAGAGATGAGGCAGAGGCGGGAGGCTCTCTACGAGTTCAAGGCCAGCCTGATCTACATAGTGAGTTCCAGGACAGCCAGGGCTGTGTAGAGAGACCCTATCTCAAAACAAAAACAGAATTCTATATTACTTCTACAGAGATTCTAATAAAGCAAATATCCAGTGGATTAAAGATAATAAAATCATAAAACATAATCTTTTCTGACAGTCTTTTTCCTTATATTAAAAAAAAAAAAACAACTTTAAAAACTCTGGCTTGGCAGCACTGAGCCATCTCACTGCCTCCCTCCATATTCATTTATGAAACTCGTTTATGCCAATGAAAAACATTACTCAAATAGGTAAAATAATATAGAAGCCATATGAGAAACCTAGTAGTTTAAGAGTACTATGGTGAACTAGGCTGTAGTTTCAGCTTGGGATGCTTAAGAGGGAGTGATGTCTTATGTTAGGACTAGCCTAGACAACACAGACCCTGTCTCAAACAAAAAAGCACTATGATATCATTGAAAGCAATTGACAGTACCTATCTTTGGAAATTATGAACATGATAAACTTGAGTAAAAACATTTCAAAACAATTCTCTAAGTTTTTTTTTTTTTCCTCTTTCGAGACAGGGTTTCACTGTGTAGCCCTGGCTGTCCTGGAACTCACTCTGTAGACCAGGCTGGCCTCGAACTCACAGAAATTTACATGCCTCTAACCTCCCTAGTGCTGGGATTAAAGGCATGAGACACCACCACCTGGCTAATTCTCTAAGTTTTACAAAAGCAAGTAACAGTAAACATTAGTCACATTAGTAAACTACACTAAATATATTAAAATACTGTGATAAAATGTAACAGCAAAATAAGACAATATTTAAAATTTTTTTTTCGGTATTAAAGATTGAACATAGGTGAGTATGCTTTTACTGTCCTCTTTTTTATTTTATTTTAAACTTTTACTTTGAGACCAAGTTGCCCTGGAAGGCCTTGAACTTTCAATGCTTCTCTCTTAGTCTCTGAGTAGCTGGGATTACAGGCTTGAACCACCAGGCTTAGCTAGTAAAATCATGTTAAAAATACCCCTTCTAAACAGAAATAAAGGAGGAAATCATTCATTTTGTAGCCTTCAAGTGTTGAGTACCCTGTGTATAACAGCCACCCAACAGACCTTTGTTAGATGTAATAAATGGGGAATGTGGGATTCATAACCTATCAGCTGTTTAAAACAATCAAATCCAAAATCTATGCAGAAGAATCACATTTGCCCCCAAAATATTTTATTCGTAATTTTCACTTACAATTAGGAAATGTTATTCTTTTAACAAACAAAAAAATAGAAGACTCTTAATGTGTATTGTATGAGCTGAAAACAGGTAAGATGGGGTGGGATAGAGATACTAAGAAAATGAAATCCTGGTAAGTACTTTATTTTTCATGTAACATAACAAATATGAAACCTTCCATGAATTCTCTCAGTTACAGCTGAGTTTTGCAATATTATTTATGCTTACTGAATATCTATAGTGGACATATGAGCAAAGCTTTGTATGAATAAAAGGGACACAAATATTTATGACTTTATAGATACACACTCATGTCATGACAAGCCCACTGAAACTATATTAAACCATATCGTGAAACTAGGTGATTACCCAAGCACGGAGGTATGCATGGAACAAGAAATAAGTCAATGAAACAATATTCTAAAAGTAAACCCATGTCTTATGGAAGTCTGTTATTTGACAAAGACAGTGTTCCAAAACAATGGAGGAGGGGTGGTCTAAGCAGTCAGTAGACAGCACTGGAGAGCTGGCTTTCCAGACAGCTTATCTCACCACACACTGTAAGCATAAGTACGCTTTAGGTAGCTAAAGGGTTAAGTACTGAAAACGAGAAAACAGGTCATTTGATTAATCTTAGGATAAGAGAGATCACCAGCACCTCTGTAAAGCCACAAGCATTGTGTTATGATTCAACTGTCCCTCTCTACAGGTAAAGTATTTTTATGAGCTGAACCAGAGTATGAGGGAGATCTTCCTAAATAAGACAAAAGTGCAAAAGCCAAATGGAAAGTATAGATACATTTTAAAAAATACTTTAAAAGAATTCCGTTCAACCAACAAAAAGGAGATAAGCCAGACACGGTGGCACAGGCCTGGCACCCCAGTTTCCAGGAGGCTGAGGAACAAAGATTACTAGTTCAAGACTTGCTGGGGCTACAGAATGAGTTCAAGGTCAGTCTGGGCAACTTCATGTGACTTTGTCTCTAAGTAAAAATTCCAAAAAAAAAAATTTAGGGAGATACAATGGGCTGTTGGGGAAGAAGTTACTGTTTTCAGTGCTGGAGCCACTGATGAATTACTCACACACCAGTGGACCAGTGGAGGGCTCCACAACCATGCCCACTGGACGACCCCGGTTATACCCAGTGAGTCAGTCACAAAGCAACTTGATGAGACTTGATGGGAATGGGAGGAAGAAAAGAGAAGGTGGGGAGGAATGTGACTACTACGTATTCTATACACAGTATAAATAAATGAGCTGGGATATCCTTAAATGGCAGAGTGCTTGCCAAGCATGTGATTCAACCTTAGGTCTATCCCTAGTGTTGCAGAAACAAAAACCCAAAACCAAAATCACAGAAAAGGATTTGAACAGTATACTATTACAAAATACTTAAATAGATACATTAGGCAAAAGGCTAATATGAAAAAATATAAACAACATCAGAAAGTGGCAAGAAAACAAACCATAGTAAAATAGGTAAACTAACGAATAGTTCGGAGAAGAAAATTGAAAACGTTTGCAGCTTCATTGCTAAAAACACTGCCAGGACGTAAGGCTCAGTGTATATTAGGCACCTTTCCACAAGTTTAGCTATCAATTCATTTCACGTCACTACAGACCTAAGACAGATACTGATGTTAGTCCTACTTCCTACCTAAGAAGACTGGGGTGAAACTGCTCAGGAAAACAGGACTAGAATCCCAAGGCGGGCAGTGCAGCTCCTCAGTTCAGTATAGCTTTCCTCTGCCTTTTTCTGAGATGGTGCCTAGAATTTGCTATATAAATCAGGTAAACTAAGCTGGCCTCAACTCAGAGATCTGCCTGCCTTCGCCTCCTAAGCACCGGGGTTAAAGTTATGTGCCACTACCACCTAGCACTTAACCACTATGGCACATTATTTTTCTAGAGAGCTGGAGATGCAAGAATACAAATTTTAAAAAGATACATTTTTCTTTTAAAATGAAACAAGATTTTCAATAAAAAAAACAAGCAAACAAGTCAATGTGCAAAACTGAGTACTCTTGGTGGGAGAATATAATTTTTTTTTTTTTTAAATAGTAATGTGGCATTTTGAATGAGAATAGCCTCCAGAAGCTAGCTCATATATTTGAATGTTTGGTCACTCACTAGTTTGTGGAACTGTTTGGGGAGGACTAGGAGGAGTGGTCTTGTTAGAAGTGTATTACTGGGAGTGGGCTTTGGGGTTTCAAAAACCTTCAACCTTCCCAGCTAGCTCTCTCTGCCTAGTATTTGTGGATCAGATGTGAACTCCAGCACCATGCCTGACTACCTGCACTCTCTGACCCTCTGAAACTGTAAGCTCAACACCCTTTCTTCTCTAAGCTCCACTGGTCATAGTGTCTCATCACAGCAACAGAAAAGTAATAAGACAAGTAGTAAGCACAAAACCTTTTTCAGAAACAATCTGAAAACAGTTCAGAAAAAAATTCCAACAAAAGGTGTCGAGTGATCAAGTTGTTTCTAACATAAAATTATTTTTTAAAAAATGACAGTAGAAGCCTGGGTGGAATGTGGTGGCATCAGAGGCAGGCAGATCTGTGAGTTTGAGGCCAGCCTGGTCTACAGACAGAGTTCCAGGGCAGTGAGAGACAACCAAAGTATAAGTATACTTTGTATATTTTTGTCTTGAAAACCAAAACCAAACCAAACAAACAAACAAAAAAGAGAGCAGGTAAACCATACAGTTATTGTTTTCTTTCTCTCTCTTACAAAGACTTACTAATTATGTGTATGTGTGCCTACATGAATTTCTGTGTGCCACATGTGTGCAGGTGCCCCAGGAAGTAAGAGGATGTCAGATCCCCTGGAATTCAGCTACAGTAAGTTGCCAACCGCCTGGTGTGGGTGCTAGTAATCAAATCCAGGCCTTTAAAAGAACAATTAACATCCTTAAGTTCTTAACTGCTAGCTAATCTCCAGCCCCATTTTCCTTCTCTTCACTTCCAAATGTCAACAAAGGACACCAGAGGATGCCCACTTCATCCCTCCCATGCTGATTGTTTGGCTGGAACCTCCAGCTTGCTCCTGCAGAGTCTGAGAAGACCCATTCCCATCTCTCCAAACTCTGCCCACTCAGAGAGTCTCTGAACAAAGGGAAGGCACCAAAAAGCCCAGCTCTACATTCTCGGTGGTCACAGCAGCTCCTCTCCTGAAGTTGCCTGCAGCCTAAGTCCCCCACCTACACATTCAGTTTTTAACCATACTTGGGCACAAACCCAGCCTGTGGAGGACAAATCATCATCCCTCACCTACTGCTATATAATCTCCCTGCTTTAGTTCAGGCGTGTGGCTTCTCCGGCCTCCATCTCTGGGACTGGAGAGCTCACCAGGAAGTTGCTTTGCTCAAATAAACCTGTTGTTATACTTTTTCAGTTCGGCTTGATCTAGCTTACTGTGTTGGCAGAGAGATCTATTATCGTGCTACAGAAAACCTATTAGTAACTTCTATGTGGCTGCTTCCCTTTGTTTTATGATTTAATCAGCTCAGGTCAAGCTTCCCCTGAAAGCCTGTTTCCGAAGCACACTAGCCAATTCACTCCTCTTCTCTTCTCTTTTATTTTTGGTTTTTCAAGACAAAGTTTCTCTGTGTAGCCTTGGCTGTCCTAGAACTTGCTCTGTAGACCAGGCTGGCCTCAAACTCACAGAGATCTGCCTGTCTTTTCCTCCTGAGTCCTGGGACTAAAGGGATGTGCCATCACACAAGGCTTTAAGTCTTTTCTATATCTGCCCTTTAGCCTTTTTCTCAACAGGTCCATGTCAAGAGTAAAGGTGACAATGTGTAAGCTTTTCTGCTATATTCATTTATTCCAAACATTTGTTTTTAGCAGTGCTAATTATAATCTGACAAAAGCATTGCTTCTGGAATTTAATTCCCCACAGCCTATGGTTTATTATCCACAGCATACACATTAATAATATAAATTATTTAAAGGAAAAATAAAGGCCATGTTATAGCTTTTCTAACACTTTAGTCATCCATATCTGCTTAGGCGGTCCATTATAAAGACAAACAGAATCGTACATGAAGCTATAAAAAAGTCTGTTACTAAACTTCACTCTGTAAAAACACTGAACGTGCATCATGAATGGCAATATGTAAGGAGATGCAGCCTTCTGTTTTTAAGAAGCACAGCAGGGGCAACTCATTTCCCAGTCCCCTCCCAGCTGCAGGGAGCTGTTTCTTTTCTTCTCAATACACACTGCTTGCTTGCCCTTAAAACCAAACCAACAAAACCTCAGTAGATTTGTTTTCACTCGAGGAGTTTCCATTTCTGCACCCAGAACTTCCTGTGTTGTTTTTTTCTCCCTGGTACTACAGAACCCCGAGGCCTTGTTTATACTTCCAGTCCACCCCTCCACCCCTTTTAAGACTGTGGTGGGTTTTGGTCCTTTTTGTTTTTTGGATTTAGGGTTTCACTCTATAGCCTAGACTGGTCTTGAACTCAAGACAGTTTCCTGCTCCGGTCATCAAGTGCTGGGATTATAAGCATGGTCTATCATGCCTTGCTAAGCACTCTAAACTTTACTGTAACCCTTGGTTTCTTTTTCTGCCCCCCACCCCCCAGTTTTGGTTTTTCGAGACAGGGGTTCTCTGTGTAGCCCTGGCTGTCCTCCTGGAACTCTCTCTGTAGATCAGGCTGGCCTTGAACTCACAGAGATCCGCCTGCCTCTGCTTCCTGAGTGCTGGGATCAAAGGTGTGCGCCACCATGCCCGGCCACCCTTGGTTTCTGACTATAACAAAGCAATTAAATATTGGAAGAGGTGAAACAGGGTCCTGTCTTCACAACCACAGGCTGCTCAGAGAACAGTGCTTTCCTAACCTCCAGGGGAGGAAGGAGCTCAGTAAGCCATGGCTACATTTCACTGAGGGAGGAACTTAGGAATCGTCCATACTGTATGGAAGGGGTGTAAGCAGAAATTAAGGCCAACAGAATGTAAAACCGGAACACATTTCATCCACGTTCTGAATCCTAGTACTTCCAGCACTTTGGAGACAAAGGCAGGTGGATCTCTATCTGAGGTGAGCCAGAGGTACACAGTGTGACACTGTCTCCAAAACAGAACAAACCCTGCAAACCTTCCTTACTATAGAGAGGTTACAATGGTCACACCACAACAGGCCTGAGGCAACTGTTTCTTTCCTTTCCCTGCCTCCCCACTTTTTCCCTTTATGAAGGAGGGTCTTCCGCAACTCAGGCCGGCCTTGAACTCTCTATGAAGCTGAGGATGACCTGAATTTCTGATCCTCTTGCTTGTATCTCCCAAGGACTGGGAGATACAATAGGCATTCAACACTATGTCCATGGAGGCAATCATTTCTTACATTGTACCGTGTCCTCAACACAAGGAATTGTGAACAGCCCCACCATAATACATTAAACACAGCATGCCAAGGAACAAAGACAGTTTTGCCAGGAGTCAGTTCAAAGTACCTCAAGGTATCTCTCACACATGCTCATGGTCCTCATCTTGCTGGAAAGAGAACTTGAGTGGCTGAGGAGAAAAGTGACCCTCCAATGCTTCAAAGGCCAAGAAAGTGTTAAGGTGGGGTCGGGCTTGGATTTCTCCTTCCCCCGCCGTCTCCACCACTCCAGCCCTAACTCCAGCCCTAGAAGAAGCCACAAGTGAGGAAGAGAAGTTGTGGAAACCAGACGGGGGTTGGTGGTGGTTGGGTGGGCGTGTGTGGAGTGAGATGGGGTACCCAGGAGCATGTACAGTTATCTCACACAAGGTCACTTGCTTGGCGTCCCTTTCCCCTGCTCCCTTATGGGCTTCCCGCCAAAGATGCTCCGCGGCCGGCTCGGAGGCCAGCCCGCCGCACCCCCTCGGCCTCGGCATGCGGACCGCAGCCCCCTGCCAGCCTCCCGGCCCCGGCGAGCCCCCAGGACACCGGTTTTCGGGGCGGACACCGCTCGCAGCCAGGTCCCAGGGCTCCTCCGCCTCCGTCCCCCGGGGCTCCGTCAACGTCCCCTTCCTCCCTCAGGGCGCCCCTGTGCCCGCCTCCCGTTCGCAGTCCCTCCCGGGGGGCTCGGCACGCCGTTCCTCTCCTGCCCCCTCTCGCAGGCGAGGTGGCCGCGGTGCCCACCGGGCGCCCCCGGCCGCGGCCCGGCTCCCCGGAGCCACGGCCTCCTCCCCAGCCCGCCCGGCCCCGCCCCTGCTCCCGGGCGGATACAGTTTGAAGCCTCTCAGGATATCCCTGGCCCGCTCGTCCTTGGCTGACATGATGCGGCGCCTGCCGCCTGCGGCCCTCCCACGCTGGCTCGGCGGGGCCTCGCAGACGGTACCCAGGAACCGAGACGGAGCTGCTGCCCGGCCGGACACCTCAGGCAAGCAGCGGCGGCGGCCAGACCCGAACCGGCCTCTCCCTCCCCTCGGCTCCCGCTCCTGATCCCTTCTCCTTCCCTCTAGTCGTGGAGCTCCCGCCCTGAAACCAATGGCAAGCCAGCCTCGGCGATTGGCATTCCGAGTAGCCAATAGCAACGCTCAGCGGCTTCGCTCGGGGACGGAGAGCGTCAGTGGGAAAGGCCCTCCCGGAGGAGTCCCGGAGGACAGAATTTTGTTCGTGTTGTTGCCTAGAGTTTGTCCCAGCGGAGCGGTGGCTTGAAACCCTCAGAAGCTTGAGGCACCTACTCCGGTCGCCGGGTGCACTGGCGGTCTGAGACTATGGCAGGCTGCTCTGTGCAAGGTGGCAGAAACTACATTTCCCAGTCTCCCAGGGAGTAGGCTATCCCAGCTCGCCGCTAGAAGCCAGGGACTACAAATCCCAGTACAATCTGCGCTCGGTCTTTCTAACTTAGGCTCCAGTGTGCCGCGCAGTGTGCGCAAATTTGGAATCCTTCTGTAGGGTTGCTTTCTGAATCCGGTTGGTTTCTTGAAACCCGGCTGGAAGGTCCTTTTTCTCCCTGGAGACATGACAGCCCACCGACAGTTAACTTCTGTTTACAAGGAACTCAGAAGTCTGCAAACCATGGTAAGACTGCAAACAACTAACAAACCACAGATTAAGCCTTGGACGATATTAGAACAAAATGACTTCCTCAAATAGTGCTAGTTTATTAGTCCGAGGTGCATTTTTACTTGTTTTGCAGGGTTTATGTTGTGTTTCTGCTTCGGACTGGGAGAGATAAGGATTGTATACTCAATGTCAGTATAGGAAGACTTAAAAGAGTTTGCCAACCCGATCACTTTTTAATCTTTAATTTTTTAAATATGAAGAAATTGAGGACCGGAGAGGCAGACTGGCCCCAGATCACAGCAAGTTGAGAAAGTTAGAATTTGGCTTGAAGTTTACTGACCTGTAGTCTAGTCTCTTTGCACTACACTGGGTAGGCGATATTTTTAGCAGCATGACAATGTGATTGTTTTTCCCCTTAATGAACGGTTTTCCCAACTAGTGTTGAAACACTCAGAATAGGTAAGTATTTATTTGGTGGATTTCCTGAAAGGAGCTATAGTGTGAGAGTGTGATATTCTCAGTCTAAATACGTCTTGCTATTTTGATTTGATTTTTTGCCATTCAATTTGACATTTAATATAATTTTCCGAGAAAGTAGGGAAAGTTGTTTTAACCCTCCGTTTCTTTAAAGACGCCCATGTCCTTCTGTAGGCTTTCCCATTCCTGTTCCTATTATACCCATTTGAACACCCACCCATTTTTTTTTTCCTTTCAAGTAATTCAGCAAACTTTCTTTTTCTTTTTTTTTTGGTTCAGGTACTGAGTTAAGGGAAAGGTACGTCACTATCATTTGGAAGGGAGATAAGGAGATTCAAGATGGAGTTGATAAGTGGCACAAAAGAAAAGACATTAGAGCGTTACTGCTTGGCCGTTAGGTTAAGATAAAGTGGAGAACACCTTAGAGGTGCTGATGAAGTGGAAATGGCATTTTAACTTAAAGCAGTGGTTCTCAACCTGTGCGTCACAGCCCTTTGGCAAACCTCTATTTCCAACAGTGGCAAAATTACAGTTATGAATTAGCAATGAAAATAATTCTATGGTTTGAGGGTCACTACAGCATGAAGCACTCGGAAGATTGAGAACCACTGACTTAAAGGATGAGGGTTTTTCCCTCATGTTACATTTTTTAAATCCTGAGTTATCTTTGTTACTGAGCTGTGCCATATATATATATATATATATATATATATATATATATATATATCCATCAATGTCACTCAAATCAAGATGTAAAACATTTCCAGCACTCATTATGGTCTTTCCCCAATCAGTACCGAATCCTCATATCTGGAGGTAATCAACCACTCTCTTGGTTTTATGGCTCCTAGATATTTTGTCTGTATTTGAATTTGTATGTAGATTTCACTTAAATGTGATTATACTGTGTGTATAATATATGTCTGGCTTTCTTGTTAATCAGTATTTTTGTGTTTGTACCATTTTTTTCAGTTGGTAAGTTGTATGTATAAACCAGAGTTAATATCTTCTGAAATTGATGGACATCTGAGTTTTATCATTGACAGGGAAACATTCTGAAGTGAGCATTCTTGTATGCTTCCTTTTGTGGACATGTTGCATAGATTTTAGGGGAAAAAGTTGTTAATCTTGTAGATTAACATATGGTCAATAGTAGTAGATATCGCCAGTTTTCCAAAGTGATTGTAGAACTGAGGCTTTTACCCACTCTGTAGGAATGTTCTAGTTGGTGTTTGTTCTTGTTAACACTGGGTGTTTGCCATAAGTCTTTTTAATTTTAGTCATTCTGGCTAAATGTGATATTTTGTTAAAGTATGCATTTCTATTTTTTCGAATGCTGACCATCTTAATTGCCTATTCGAATGGTGTTTCTGTCAAATGCTTAAGGCTTTTGATCACTTTTTATAATTAGGCTGTCCTGGAACTTGCTTTGTAGACCAGGCTAGCCTCGAACTCACTGAGATCTGCCTGCCTCTGCCTCTCCAGTGCTGGGATTAAAGGTGTGTGCCACCACCACCCGGCTGATTTGTAGTTCTTTATGTAGTCTTGTCCTGACATATACTTTGCAAATATCTTTTCCAAGAAGGTGTCTTCATTCTCTTACTAGTGTCTTTTGAAATATAATACACTAATATTGTATTAGTGTTGGGGATTGAACCATGATCTTTCCTGTGCGAGGCAAGAGCTTTACTACTCACTTACATTCCATCCTTAGTACAGATTTAAAAAAGTGTCTTGGATTTATTTATTTTTATTTTATGTGTGGGATGGAGAGATAGATGGCTCAGCCATTAAAGGCTAGGCTCACAGCCAAAAATATTTATTTTATGTGTATGAGTGTTTTGCTTGCATGTGGGTATGTGCACCATATGTGTGGTTGTTCTCCTTGGAGGTCAGAAGAGGGTGTCAGGTCCCTTGGAACTGGAGTTATGGATGGCTGTAAACTGCCATGTGCGTGGTGGGAATTGAACCTGGGTGGAGCAATGAGGGCTCCTAACTACTGCACCATCTCTCCAGTCCCATTGTATTTTTTTAGAGAAAGAAAAAGTTATTAAGTACATTGTAAGGGAGCAGCAGGCCAGCAATAACGGAGTGCTGCCTATAGCCAGACGTGATTAATATATTAGAGTAGTTTAAGTTTGCTCTTTCCATTGAATTTAAGAAACATTGAGTATATGGTTAATAGAATGTTTACAGGAAAATAGGAGAGAAAGACATTGTAAAAATAAAAAAGTAAGACTGGGAGGAGGGGACTAGAGAGGCCGCCTGCTTCCTGAGTGCTGGGATTAAAGCCATGTGCCACCATGCCTGGTGCCTTCCATGTCTTAAAGGCAAAAAAGACAAACCAGCCAACCAGACAAACAAACCCAAATATCTAGTTTTTCTTCCCCAATCTATTCTTTTCTATGCTTCCAATCTTTCTCATGGCACTTGATAGACTGGAGCTCTTTGTGGACAGTTTGTTTTTGGGATCATGTGATCATATAACCTTCTGTAATTCCTGCTAGAACACAATAGATAATTAAAGTTATTTGTTTTATGTGTGTGCATGCTTTGCCTGCATGTATGACTGTGCACCATGTACATGCTTGGTGTCCGTAGAGACCCGAAGAGGGCACCAGATCCTCTGGAACTGGAGTTACAGACAGTTGTGAGCTGCTACGTGGGTGCTGGGAATTGAACCTGGGTCCTCTAGAAGAACGGCAGTGCTCTCACTACAGCACCTAGATGTTAATTAAAAAAAGAATGAATCGGTTGGTGTTGGCCTCCTTCATTCCCCTCCTTTCTGATGTGTGTATTCTAATGTATAATAGGTAGAAAGGACTTTTCATGTCTTCAGGATCTGAAAATCTGTGTCATACACGCTGAAGAAATCTGTTGAACTATTTAATTTCACAGTAGCTCTTGACTGTCTTCTCAGGGTGCCAGATGTAATGCCATGAAAGACGTTTTGCTTGTAGAACCATTCATTGTTGGCCCAACTCAACTGCTTAGAATTTATTTTTACTTTTTAATTTTTTTTATGTGTATGGGTGTTTTTGCCTGCATCCATGTCTGTGTACTACATGTGTACAGAGCCTGAAAGTCAGAAAGAAGGTGTTGGATCCCTTGGAACTGGAGTTACAGACAGTTGAAAACCACCATGTGGATGCTGGGAATTGAACTTGGGTCCTCTGGAAGAGCAGCCAGTGCTCTTAACCTCTGAACCACCACTCTGGCACCCATCAACTGCTTAAAAATTTAAAGACTTATTTATTTATTTTTAATGTACATGTGTGTGCTTGAGTGTAGAATGCGCACCATGTGAACGCAGTGTACGAGGAAGCCAAAGAGGGCATTGCATTTCTCTGGAACTGGACTTCAGGTGGGTGTGAGCTGCCATGTGGGAGCTGAGAACCCAACCTGAGTCCTCCGCAGCAGCAAAGGCTCTTAGCCGATGAGCCATCTCTCTAGTCTTCCATCTGCTTATTTGTAAACAGTTTCAGAATAGAGGTTAAGAACATCGTCCTTGGCTTCCATGAGCCTGGATTCCAACATTGCCACTTACTGACTTGAACTGTTAACCCTAGTTAGCATATCGGAAAATGAGAATATTTTATACAGATCATAGTTTTATGAGAACCTGGCAAGATAAATATGGACATCTGTCAAATAGAAAAATAGTTCAATAAATAGTGTGTCAGGACGCCAGGGTAGCCGCAGTTGCCTGCGAGCTCACCTGTAAAGAAAATTCAGCCAAAGGGATGCAAGATTTTTGGCCCAGGGTAGTGATGATGACAGCTACTGTAGAAGCCCTAGAATTACCTAGGCCACATTCCTCTCCTCGGGCGCTATGTTTTACTTGCCTTTCCTCCCAGTTCTGGGGCTGCAGCTGGGCAGGGACCCTCTTCTCCCGCTTCAGCCTCACGCTAGGTGGGAGGTTGTGAAAGCCTAGCGGGAACATTGTGTAGGCGGAACTCGAGTGCAGCGGTGGGAGGCTTCCGGGGGAACAGCACCGGTGACGGGTCGGCGGAGACAGAAAAGCGCCGGACGCCCGGCCGATCATGGAAGCTTGACAACCTGCAGGCAGGCTCTGGGAGGCCGAGACATCGGCGAAGAGGACAGAGAGTCGGCGCAGACAGGTAGGGGACGGCAAGAGGGCAGGCCCCACTGGTCTTGGCTGGACCTCCAGCTTCGCTCCCGCAGGCTTTCCCAAGAAAGCCGATGGCCACGCCGCCCCGCCCCCGTTGCAGGACGCCGGGAGGTCTTCTCTGTGTGCTGGTGGTAGGAGCAAGCCCATCAGTCCTGACGTCCATTCTAGTTTGCGACTGTCATCTTCCGCGCGGTAGCTGCCCTCGATGCGCTCCCTCCCACAGAGGCTGTTTCCTTTGACCCTTTTGGCGTTTCAGAATAGCGTCTTCCCGAGACGGGCATTCATCTCCACTCCGTCCCTATCCGCCTCCTCGAGGAGCCTCCCACTTCAGAAGATCATCATCTTATTCCATCTAGGGTGTCCCCACAGACTTTGCTCTTGAGATTGAGATCTTTCAGAGGCACCTCAGTTTCTTCCCGTCTCCAACACCCCTCGCACCCGCTCCTTCCACTTAGTCTCTTGGCTGAGAGGCCCACTTATCTTTAGAGTTGTGTGTGTTTGCGGGGTGGGGTGGGACCAGGTTTTGTTCTTCATTTTCTTTTTCTTTTTTCTTTTTGGCTTTTTTGAGACAGGGTTTCTCCGTGTGCTTTGTGCCTTTCCTGGAACTCCCTCTATAGTCCAGGCTGGCCTCGAATTCACAGAGATCCTTCTGCTTCTGCCTCCCGAGTGCTGGGATTAAAGGCGTGCGCCACCACCGCCCGGCTGTTCCTCATTTTCTAACTTAGTCTTCTCCTCACCTATCTTCCTCGCCTTCTCCTTTTCTTCTTTCCTCAGCTTTCCTTTTTCCTCCCCAGGACTTTGTTTTCTAGTCTCAGTCTCTCTCTCTCCTCCTCTCTCCTCCCCTCTCCTCCCCTCTCCCTCCTCTCTCTCCTCTCCCTCCTCTCCCTCCTCTCCCTCCTCTCCCTCCTCTCCTCTCCCTCCTCTCCTCTCCTCCCCTCCCTCCCCTCCCTCCCCTCCCTCCCCTCTCCTCCCCTCCTCTCTCTTCTCTCTCTCTCCTCTCTCTCCCCTCTCTCCTCTCTCTCTATGGTTTCTCTGTGTAGTTTTGGTGCCTGTCTTGTATCTCGCTCTGTAGACCAGACTGGCCTTGAACTCACAGAGATCCGCCTGGCTCTGCCTCCCGAGTGCTGGGATTAAAAGCATGGGCCACCAACGTCAGGCCACTTTTTTTGTTTGTGATAGGATCTTCTTAGGTAACCCTAAGTGAGGCAACATACTTACTTTTCCTAATATCCTGAAAGGGCTGGTCTTTGACTTTTTTTTTCTTCATTTGCACAGGCACACACAAACACACACACCTTTTCTTTCGTTTGTCACACTCTTCAGTGTGTATTATTTCTGGAAGAAAATTTTATGTGGGATTTCTTTAGTGCCCATACACACTCATCATATCTTTATTACACAATTGTTGAACTCTTCTGTACCTCATATCTTGACTATGACAATACAATATCCGCATTGGGGGTAGTAGAGATGATTCAGCTGTTAAGAGCATTGGCTGGCTGGGCAGTTGTGGCACACACCTTTAATTCCAGCATTCAGGAAGCAGAGGAAGATGGATCTCTGTGAGTTTGAGGCCAGTCTGGTCTACAAATCGAGTTCCAGAACAGCCAGGGCTACACAGAGAAACCCTGTCTCGAGACAGAAAAAAAGGAGTACTGGCTGCTCCTCCAAAGGACCTGTAACTCCAGCCTCTGGGGATTTGGTGCTCTCTTCTGGCTTCTGTGGACACCAGGCATGAACATGGTGCACATTCATACATGCAGACAAAATGCTCTCATAGAAAAAAAATTAATTAAAAGGCAATATCTGCATTGTTCCTTCATATCCTATTAAGATTTTGTACAAGTTCTGGAGTCATGTTTGTTAAAATGTCTGTATCAGCAGGAGGCCAAATAGATACATTTTCTGACTTAAAGAGAATGTATTTTCTAGATTTGAATTGTCCTTTTCTCTCTGTCTCTCTCTGTCTCTGTCTCTGTCTCTGTCTCTCTCTCTTTGAGACACGGTAGCCCTGGCTGTCCTGAAACTAGCTCTGTAGACCAGGCTGACCTCGAACTCACAGAGATCTGACTGCCAATGTCTCTCAAGTGCTGGGATTAAAGGCATGCACCACCACTGCCTGGTTAGATTTGAATTATCATTCCTTAATTTTGTAATTACTTTTCCCACTTTCCTATGCTAAAATGACTTTTTTTTTTTTCTGTTGCTGGGCAACCCCATGCCTTGTATGGTATCCTAAGCATCGATTTATTGTGGAGCCCTTAAAATGGGGTTTTTGATTAAATGAAGTGTGGCTCTTGTCTTCTCTTTGTTTGTGATATGTGCCTGACTGTAGGTGGAATTTTTAAAAAATAATTTATTTAACCTTATATGCAATGGTGTGAGGGTGTCAGATTCTCTGGAACCGAATTACAGACAGGTGTGAGCTGCCATGTGGGTGCTGGGAATTGAACCTGGGTCCTCTGGAAGGGCAACCACTGCTCTTAAATGCTAAGCCATCTCTCCAGCCCCTGTAGGTAGGATTCTAATGATACAAAAATTGCCTCTGTGCATAGGCAGTATTCTCTCTCTCTTAACCAGAGCCTAGAAATGAGATAGATACAAAACTGAGCAGGCCCCAGTTACTCAGGGTCAGAGAATCTGAGCTTGCTTTACCTAGCAGGGCTACATAAGGAGATGATTTGACCATGGGTGTGGTTACCAGGTGTTTGGAAGGGTCTACTCTTGGCTGTGCGGTGTGCTTTGATCTTGCAAGGGGGAGGTCTTTTGCCCCAGCCCTTGGCTTTGTTATAAAAATCCCTTTTAAATAAATGGAAAAGGCCCTCCTGTAACTATTCTGTGTTTCTGTCTTTCTTCTCGTTAGCTAGATCTCTCTTTCTATCTGATATTTTCTTATCCCTCTCTCATAAGAACCCTCCCACACAAAACGTATGTAAAGAAACTTCCCTGTGTCCTGGTCAGCTTTATGGACTTAGAAGATGATGCTTCTGAGGGTACAGATAGGAAAGTGTCTTTTAGAAGATGTGTTTCAGAACACCTTCAGAATTGAGGACAGAATATCTTGAACTCCAGAGTGAAGTTTGCCCAGCTCACAAAGTGGAATTGTATGTAGATTCAGGGACTGTTTTATGAAGAGCTGTGAAATTAAAGTGTTCTTGTAGCCAGGAGTGGTTGTGCACACCTTTGATCCCAGCACTCAGGAGGCAGAGGCAGGCGGATCTCTGTGAGTTCGAGGCCAGCCTGGTCTACAGAGCTAATTCCAGGACAGGCTCCAAAGCTACACAGAGAAACCCTGTCTCAGACAAACAAACCAAACCAAAAGTGTCCTTTTGTCTGATCCAGCCTTATCTACACTTTGGAGAGGAGAAGGTGGTAGAATGACCAGCCCACTTTCCTTTTGGACAGATCTCAAGACCGGAGAATGGCAGGTGAACAGAAACCCTCCAGCAACCTCCTGGAGCAGTTTATTTTGTTAGCCAAAGGCACCAGTGGCTCAGCCCTCACCACTCTCATAAGCCAGGTGCTGGAGGCTCCTGGAGTATATGTGTTTGGAGAACTGCTGGAGTTGGCCAATGTTCAGGAGGTAAGAATGTTTTCAGACAGCTTCTGTCTTCTCTGTGCTATAGTTTTCTGATTCTCCAGGTTTCCGGCAAATTTCAGCATTGACTGTGGACTTGTTTGGTACCCTGTTAATTGGAATTGGTGGGGAGGAGATCAAGGATAACGTTTTAGAGTCTTTATCCAGTGTTCCCTTAAACTTGGATAAAATCAGATTGTGTTGTTAGTTGTCTGAAAGACAGTAAGGAGTCCGAATGATGTCAACACAAGTAGTGTTGTTTCATTGTTGTAGTTGGTTTTGGTCATTGTACATTAAAAATGAGACTTGTTGAAGAATAAAGGGATGTAAAGCAATTAATACTTCCCAGCCTCTATTTCTTACTTTAGACACGGGTTTTGTTGTTGTTGTTTTTATTTGTTCTTTTGAGAAAATTGCAGATGTATTTCTGCATTGGAGGGAGCTCTCAGGAGATGTCAGTGTGTTGGGGGGCAGGCTCTGTGCCCTCTGCCATCACAGGCTTCTGCCTGTGTAGGATGGCACTGACTGTGTGCATGACCACTGTCTGCTGACCTAGACCAAAGACTTCCTGTTAGTCATTTGCTGGATGCAGCTGAGGGTGGCCCTGGTGTTCTTGGTGGTAGTGGTCTGCATATAGGATGTGTTGGCATTAGTTAGGTAGCTTACCTTCATGGCCACCATGACACCATTGCTATCTATTGTCAGCTTTATCTTAGAGCCAATTGTAATCTGAGGTGTGAGCCTTCAGGTTATTGGGCTCAGTACTGTATGTCTCCTTATTTCTCTTGATCAGGAAACTAGAGTTACTGTGACTACCTCACAGGTGGCTCTTCTTCCTATGATGGCCAGAGATGAAAATGGAGCCACTTTTTTTTTTTTGGTTTGTTTTGAGACAGGATCTTGTCTGTGTTGAGGCCTTAAACCTTAGCATGTAGCTTGAGATGAGTTGAAATTCCAGTACTTCTGTTCTGGGATTATAGGCATGTACTACCATATCTGGTTTTATTTGGTGCTGAGGATTGAACCTGAGGCTTCATGCATGCATAGTAGGCAAGCACTGTACCAATGAGCCACATTCCCAGCCAGCCTGATTTTTATTTTGTTAATTGTAAGGGTTTTTTGTTTGATTGGTTCGTTTTTTGTTTTTTTTTTTTAAGACAGGATTTCTCATTGTAATCCTGGCTGTCCTGGATATCGCTTTGTAGATCAGGCTGACCTTAAACTCATAGAGATCTGCCTGCTTCTGCCTCCTGTGTGCTGGGACTAAAGGCGTGCATCACCACTGCCCGGTCCAATTGTGAGTTGTTTTTTTTTTTTTTTTTAATGTAACTTGCTTGTTATGCTAAGGTCTGTGAGGGTAAAGTCTTTTGTGCTTACCATTGCTTCCTTGGGCTGAGTACGTAGCCTGACACATAGTAGACTTTCAGTAAAGATTCAATCAATAATTCTTTGAGGAAGATTTGAGAATTAGGCTTTTTGTTTTGGTTTAGTTTGGTTTTTTGAGATTGACTCTCATGTTTCCTAGGCTGCCCTTGATCCTGTTCCTCCTGTTTCCATCTACCAGGTGCTGGGATTGCAGGAGAGTGCCCCTGTGTTTGGATAAGCTCATTTTCCAATAGGAAAGCTGACCAGCTGTAATTGTTTCTTCAGATTCATGAAAAACCTGAATGAGACCTTACAGACTTAGTGAGTCAGAGAAGTTTCGGAGTACCTGCACTAGAGAAAATAGTCTATTCCAGCTAGCTTTGTAATTGTATGAAAAGTAGGGGCTAGATTCAGTCTTCTTACTGACTTCTTCCACTCTGAAATGGCAGCTTGAAGTGTAAGGGTGCTAGCACTCTCACACTGGTGCTTGCTGGGCCTTAGCAGACCACCTTCTCTGCCTACTGTTTCTGTTGTCCCTGTTTTGAGCCAGGAAGAAGCTAGTTGCTTTTCAGCATTCTGAAATTATGGATGTGATTATTGGAACTCCTTTTTAGATAGCTAAGATAGACTAGTGTTGTTCCTGTTTTGCTTTATGGAATTTGGTAAGTTGGAAGAGGTGGTGAGTGTGTGTGTGTTACTGAGGACTCAACCTGCGACATTCTGCATGCTAAGCAGGTGCTCTGCTGCTTAACTATGTCCAAGCCCTCCTTTTACTTTTATTTTGAGCCGGGGTCTTGCTAAGTTTCCTAAGCCTGTGGCTCAGGCTGGCCTTGAGCTTCTGATCTTATTCCTTTAGCTTTACAAGTAGCAGAGGTTACAGGCTTGTGCAAGGTGACTCAGCTGCTCTCTGCATTTTTTCCCATGGATATCATTTTGCCACCAACATAAGTGAAATAAATTAATGAACATTTTTATTTGGCTCAGGGTAATAACTCTGTTTCAGTATAGCCTTTCTGTCACATGCTACACTGTGCTAATATTGCCAGGGTTCATAGTTCATATTTTGTGCTGAAACTTAGAACTAGCCATACAGTTTGTTCAGATTTGATTGATAGTGGGTGTCACTGTACTAAGTTGGGGGCTGGCAAGATGGCTTATTGGGTAAAAGTGCCACATAAGCCTGATGACCTGAGTTTGATCTCTGAGAACCTTCATCAATGGTTCCCAAAGAAAATGGACTCCATAAAGTTGTTCTGTGAGCTTATGCATGTGCACTGCATACATGACCACACATACATACAATGCCCACATCATGCACAACAACAAAAGAAATACACAAGTTGGTATGTGGGCAGGATTACCACACTCTTGTTTTTCATTTGAGACAGGTTCTCATTTGCAAGTAATCCAGGCTGGTTTTGAACTCAGTAAGTAGCTGAGGATGATGTTGAACTTTTGATCCTCCTGTGTCCACCTGCTGAGGAAGTGCAGGCCTGTGCCACCATGCCCAGTTTCTGCAGTGTGGATTGAACCTAGCTCTGTGTGCATGTTAGGCCAGACTCTCCTAGCCTTCAGTATTTGTTTTAAGGCAGAGGAGATTCTGAGAAGACTTGAACTGCCTCTAGTGCACAAAGCTTTGTGGTGGAGTGGCTGGCAAGGGGGCAGGGAAAGGGGGAAGAAGAAGAAGCTACTTGAACATCTTATATGTTGTGCAAAATGTCTTCCTGAGGGAGGAAGAAGAGTCACTTTTGGACTTAAATAATCTTGTTTAGTTTTTTTTAGTTATTTTGAACTAAAGTGGAATCAGAAGTGGAAAGGACCTTAGGAACTACCTATTCAAATAGTACAGAAGAAATGGCCATGACATCTTTGGCATTTGGTCACATGTCCTGTATTAGAATATTGAAGTGATTAGTGGAGATTTATTGTGTGGTGAACTTTCCTGTCCTTCTTCAGCTTGCAGAAGGAGCCAGTGCTGCGTATTTGCGGCTGCTGAACCTGTTTGCCTACGGAACATACCCGGATTACATAGGTGAGTTGGAGAAGATCCTTCAGAAGATCTTAAGAAGACTGTCTGAACTGTTGAGCTGTTCGCAGGGTGTGGGCAGGGTAGGCAGGTCTAATGATTGACTGTATCTCTGTCTTCTGTGCTCTGAAGGTAATTTAATTTCATGGAAGGATTTCCCTGATAACCTTTTAATGTCCTAGGCATAAATGGGTTTTGTGTGTGTGTGTGTGTGTGCATCTGTGAACAGAGCCCTTGTTTATTTCCCAGATCAGCATCTTGAGAACTAGTGTTTGTAGGACACTCACCTAGCAAAATAATCCAGTGTTTTGTTTTTTTGAGACAATCTTACTATGTAGCCCTGGCTGGCATGGAACTCACTGTGCAAAACAGGCTGGGCTTGAGCTCACAGAGATGTACCTACCTCTGCCTCCTGAGTGCTGAAACTAAAGGCATGCGTGCTTCCTCACACCTGGCAGTTCAGTGTTTTAAATGTTATCAACATTTTTGAGGGGTGCTGGTGAGAGAGCTCGGCAGGTAAAGACAACTGCTACGAAGCCTGATGACGGCTTGAATTCAATCCCGGGACCCTTAGTGAAAAGAGAGAGCTGACCCCTGTACTCGAACACACTTTTTTTTTTTTTTTTTTGGTTTTTCAAGACAGGGTTTCTCTGTGTAGCTTTGCGCCTTTCCTGGAACTCGCTTTGGAGACCAGGCTAGCCTCGAACTCACAGAGATCCGCCTGCCTCTGCCTCCCGAGTGCTGGGATTAAAGGCGTGCGCCACCACCGCCCGGCTCACACTTTTTTTTTTTTAATTCTTATTTTGCTTTATTTGTTTTTTGAGATAGGGTTATGTATAACATAGGCTGGTCTTGAACTCAAAATATTCCTGCTTCATTCTCTTGAGGGCTGAGATTATAAGCACTGCCCAACCTGATTGTTAGCAAAATAAGATTACTATATTGAAGAGAATTTGAAAAATAATAAAACGTTATAGACCATGAAGTTACCATTAGCATTTTTTTTAATACTAGGTGTTTTTTCCCCTTATGCTTGTTTTGTGTTATATGGGTATAATTAGCTGTGTATGCAGTCTCATACTTTGCCTTTCCCAGGGCTTTGCCCAATCCATATGTAAGATAATTTTTTTTTTTTTTTAAGTCAGAGTATTGCTGTGTTGCTCAGGCTGACTTCTAACTCTGGATCCTCCTGCCTCAACCTCCCAATTTCTTATATTACAGATATGTGCCATCATGTCTACTTTCATTTTTACTATTTCATAATAAACCACTGTATCACTGAGCTACATTTTTAGCCCATTTGAATGTTTTTATTTTCACTTTTTTTTGGTAAATTTTTTCATACAATTTTTTTTTTTTCAAGACAGGGTTTCTCTGTGTAGTTTTGGTGCCTGTCCTGGATTTCGCTCTGTAGACCAGGCTGGCCTCGAACTCACAGAGATCTGCCTGGCTCTGCCTCCCGAGTGCTGGGATTAAAGATGTACACCACAACCTCCTGGCCATACAATATATTTAATCATATTTTTCCCTACTAACTCCTCCCAGATTCTTCCTACCTTCCTATCCACCCAACTTCATGATTTTTCTCTCTCTCTTGAAAATAAAAAAATAAAAACCAAAATAAAAACAAAAAACAATAAGACAAAAAAATAAAAAGTAAAACAAAACAAAAACAAAGCCAAAGGCTCTCATCAAAACCATGGTGTTCATTCTGTGTTGCTTCACACTCCTGGGCACGGAACCTGCCCTGGAGTACAGTTGATGTACTCAGTACACACCATTGGAGAAAACTGATTTTTTCTTCCCCAGCAGGTGTCAATCACAAATAGCTTCTTGGTTAGGGGTGGGACCTTGTGTCTGTCTTCCCTCTCAGTGTTGGGATTGTGTCTAGTTTGAACCTGTGCATGTTTTGTGTCTACTCTCACAGTCTCTGTAAGTTCATGTGTACATCAGTCCTGTTGTGTCTGGATGAGACCATTCCATGGTCCACCACATCTGACTCTTACAGTCTTTCCACCTCCTCTTCTGCAATGATCCCTGGGCCTTGACGGGAGGAGTGATGAAGACAACCTCTCTGGGACAAGTGCTCCAAAGTCTCTCACTGTTTACACATTGTCCAGCTATGGGTCTCTGTGTTAATTGTCATCTATTGCAAGAAGCAGCTTCTCTGATAAGGGCATTTTTTGAATGGCCTTAAATTATAATCTTAAATCAGGAGTGGGCTGGCAACATGGTTCAGTAGGTAGAACACTTGCTGTGCAAGGCTGACAACTTCTATTCAATCCCTGGGAGCCAGAGTCAAAGGAGAGAACTGACTCTGACCTCCACACGCACACTGTAGCACGGCTGTGCTCACACTCAGACATTATACACACACCCACACAATAATAGTGAAATAAAATATTAAGAAACATTACATAATCAGGAGTGAGGTACTGACATTTATCTCCTCTCTCTCTCTCTCTCTCTCTTTTCTCTCTCTCTCTCTCTCTCTCTCTCTGTTTTCAGTGTGTATAAGTCAGTGATTTTTATTGAATCCACAGAGATATACAACCATTGTCATGGTATGATTTGAAACATTCCTGTCAAGGCCAAAATATGTCCTTCATCCCTTAGCAATCAGTCCCTATTCCTACTGTGGTCCCAGGTAGCTGCCACTCACTCATTCTAGGTCTGGCTTCTGTCCCCAAGCGTGATGTCTGGAGGGTCAGCAAACCTCAGCCCTTGGCGCCGTAGTCTTGTTCCACTTGATAGATGCACCCTGTGATGCTCTTCACCAGCCAGTGGATCTTTGGGTGTTCTCATAGTGCTTAAAGGTTTAAGTAAAGGGATGGGTGCGTGGCTCAGTGGTGGAGCTCTTGCCTAGCATGCACAGGGTCCTGAGTTCGGTTCCTCGAGTTGAGGAAGCCAATGAAAGGGTTAAATATGATACAAAGCGAAAGTGGTAAGATTAGTGAGTATCAGATCATCTTTTTTTTAAATTTATTTTATGTGTGTGGTGGTTTGAATGAGAAGAACATCGGGTTTTCTGCTCTACTACTCTGCCTTCCTTCCTTGATACAGGTTTGTGGTGGAAAGTTTTATATAACTTGACCCAAGCTATAGTAGAGTCATCTGAGATGAGGGACCCTCAACTGAGAAAATGCCTCCTGAAGATCCAGCTGGAGGGAAGCCTGCAGGACATTTCCTTCCTTCCTTCCTTCCTTCCTTCCTTCCTTCCTTCCTTCCTTCCTTCCTTCCTTCCTTCTTTCCTTCCTTCCTTCTTTCTTTCCTTCCTTCTTTCTTTCTTTCTTTTTTTTTTTTTTTTTTTTTTAATTAAAAACAGGTTATAATTCAAGATTCCAGAATTATTTGAAACTGGAAAATATTTTCTCTGTAGAAAATAGTAAAAATGATAACATTTCCCAATAAGCCCTTTTAAGCCAAATAATACCTGAATTACACACACACACACACACACACACACACACACACACACACACACACACACACACTAGATTCTGGGATACAGAAGAAACTTATCTTCATCTGTTCAGAGAGCTACGTTTTACTTAAGTTGTGTAAGTAAGATTCCTATTCATCTTCCTCTTCACTGTTTGATTTATGGCAGACATTTTTCTATAGATAATTTGTAATCTAAAAAGATTTTAGCCTCCCGTCCTGAAAGTACAGTCTGTTTTCTTTCATCAGCTTGATACAGTACAAATTCTTATCGTAATAGTGAAATGTTCACTAAAGCTTGCCCAGTGATTGGGCAAACCCAAAACTTAATATAAACCACAGTCATCCTAGAGTCCCCCCTGCTAGGTAGCCTCCTTGGATCTTTGGGTTGCAGTCTGATTGTCCTTTGCTTTATATCTAGTATCCACTTATGAGTGAGTACATACATGTTTGTCATTCTGAGTCTGGGTTACCTCACTCAGGATATTTTCTAGTTCCATCCATTTGCCTGCAAATTTCATGCTGTCATTGTTTTTCTCTGCTGAGTAGTACTCCATTGTGTATATGTACCACATTTTCTTAATCCATTCTTCAGTTGATGGGCATCTAGGTTGTTTCTAGGTTCTGGCTATTACAAATAATGCTGCTATGAACATAGTTGAGCATGTATCTTTGTGGTCTGATTGAGCATTCCTTGGGTATATGCCCAAGAGTTCCCAGTTTTCTGAGAAACCGCCATACTGATTTCCACAGTGGTTGTACAAGTTTGCATTCCCACCAACAGTGGAGGAGAGTACCCCTTGCTCCACATCCTCTCCAACATTGACTGTCATTGGTGTTTTTGATCGTAGCCATTCTGACAGGTGTAAGGTGGTATCTCAGATTCTTTTGACTTGTATTTCTTTGATGACTAAGGATGTTGAGCATGTCCTTAAATGTCTTTCAGCCATTTGAGATTCTTCTTTTGAGAATTCTCTGTTTAGCTCTTTAGCCCATTTTTTAATTGGATTGTTCATTATTTTGATGTCTAGTTTCTTGAGTTCTTTATATACTGTGGAGATCAGTCCTCTGTCAGATGTGGAGTTGGTGAAGATCTTTTCCCATTCTGTCGGCTGTCTTTTTGTCTTATTGACCATGTCTTTTGTCCTACAAAAGCGTCTCAGTTTCAAGAGGTCCCATTTATTAATTGTTACTCTCGGTGTCTGTGCTACTGGTGTTATATTTAGGAAGTGATCTCCTGTGCCAATGCGTTTAAGACTACTTCCTACTTTCTATTCTATCAAGTTCAGTGTAACTGGATTTATGTTGATGTCTTTGATCCACTTGGACTTGAGTTTTGTGCATGGTGACAGATATGGATCTATTTGCAATCTTTTACATGTTGACATTCAGTTATGCCAGCACCATTTGTTGAAGATACTTTCTTTTTTCCATTGTATGGTTTTGGCTTCTTTGTCAAAAATCAGGTGTTCATATATGTGCAGATTAATGTCAGGGTCTTCAATTTGATTCCGTTGGTCTGTATGTCGGTTTTTATTCCAGTACCAAGCTGTTTTTATTACTATAGCTTTATAGTAGAGCTTGAGGTCAGGGATGGTGATGCCTCCAGAGGTTGCTTTATCATACAGGATTCTTTTAGCTATCCTGGGTTTTTTATTTTTCCATATGAAATTGAATATTGTCCTTTCTAAGTCTGTGAAGAATTGTGTTGGGATTTTGATGGAGATTGCATTGAATCTATAGATTGCTTTTGGTAAGATTGCCATTTTTACTATGTTAATCCTACCTATCCATGAGCATGGGAGATCTTTCCATTTTCTGATATCTTCAGTTTTTTTCTTCAGAGACTTAAAGTTCTTTTTTTTTTTTTTTTTTTTTTTTGGTTTTTCGAGACAGGGTTTCTCCATGTAGCTTTGCGCCTTTCCTGGAACTCACTTGGTAGCCCAGGCTGGCCTCGAACTCACAGAGATCCGCCTGTCTCTGCCTCCCGAGTGCTGGGATTAAAGGCGAGACTTAAAGTTCTTATCATACAGGTCCTTCACTTGTTTAGTTAGTGTTACCCCAAGGTATTTTATATTATTTGTGGCTATTGTAAAGGGTGATGTTTCTCTGATTTCTTTCTCAACCCTTTTATCATTTGTGTATAGGAGGGCTACCAATTTTTTTGAGTTGATCTTGTATCCTGCCACTTTACTGAAGGAGTTTATCAGCTGTAGGAGTTCCTGGTAGAAATTTTGGGGTCACTTATGTATACTATCATATCGTCTGCAAATAGTGAAAGTTTGACTTCTTCCTTTCCAATTTGTATCCCTTTGATCTCCTTTTGTTGTCTTATTGCTCTAGCTAGAACTTCTAGTACTATATTGAATAAATATGGGGAGAGCTAGCGGACAGCCTTGTCTTGTTCCTGATTTTAGTGGAATCGCTTTGAGTTTCTCTTTTCTTGATGCTATAAAAGTAACCTGGTACCCAAGACTCCCTCTCCTGTTTCCTTGTCATTCCTTCCTACCTCACTGGCCACTTGGACTCACTCTGCGTGGCTGTCAGATTGAACAGTTCACTGCTTCTGCGTACATGGCATTCTCTGCCCTGCTCTTGGTTCTGATGAGCATCTTTTGCCACTGTCTAAGAAGGCAGCATTGCAGACTCTGGCTCCAGACTGCCTGCATTGGAGTCTAGAGCCACTGGGACTAGTGGTGTGTCTTTTAGCAAGTTAAATGATCATGTGTGTACCCTAGTTTCCCTATCTGTAAAATGAGAGCAATTATACAAGTCTTTTTTGTGTGTTTTTATTTTTAAGACAGGGTTTCTCTTGTAGTCTTGGTAGTCCTGGAACTCACTCTGTAGACTAGGCTGGCCTTGAACTCACAGAGATCCACCTGTCTCTGCCTCCTGGCAGTTTTTCAAGTCTTTAGGCTAAATATTTTCAGGATTTAGAGTTTGGGGAATTTAAAAAGGTAACATGGGGCTGGAGAGATAGCAGTTAAGAGCATGTGTTGCTTTTTGCAGAGGGCTGGAGGTCAGTTCCCAGCACCACGCAGCTCAATACCACCTATAACTCCAGTTCCAGGGATCCAAAGCTCCGGCCTCTAAAGGTACCTGCACACATGTGCAGATACCCACACATAGACTTACCCACACAATTAAATATACTGAAAATACTTTTTAGAGAAAGGTAGTTTGTTCTGTGTGCCTTGTTCTGTAATCTCATGGGATGTAGGCAAAGCTGAAGTCAAACATATTCATAATTTTTCCACAAAACAGGTGAGTATTCACAAGTAGGAGAAAAAACTAGCCTCAGTTCAAGGTAGGAATTGCTGCTTGATAAATTTCAACATTCTGCTTAAGAAAAAAAAAATTCCCCTCGGGCAGTGGTGGTGCACTTCTTTAATCCTAGCACTCAGGAGGCAGAGGTAGGTGGTTCTCTGAGTTCCGGTCTAGCCTGGTCTGCAGAGCGAGTTATAGGATAGTCAGGGCTACACGGAGAAAAGCAAACCAAACAAACTTCAGTGTTTTGGAATCCAGAATCATGGTTGAGGACGTTGAAGTCCTGTCTCGTGGAGTGCCTGTGAGGGTGAGCTGCGTGTGCGTGAATAGCTCTGTGCTGTGTCATGGGCAGCTGCTGCTGCGACCATTCATGTCAGCACTAAAAGTCTGCTCATCCCTCAAGGCTTGTCTCAAACTCTGCTTCCATGAAACCTTTGTTTAGGTTTTTGTGCCTCCCAGACGAGATTGTGTTTGTGTTTTTCTTTCTCTGTCCCTTTTCTTCTTTTCTTCCTCTAACCTCTTCTCTTGTCTCCCTCGCCCTCCACCTGTCTCTCCGGACAGTCTGAATTTCTCCCGGTAGTTTTGCCTTTGCACATGTAGCTGTTGCACCATGTGCTTGGGAGACTGAGGCTGGGTGGCCAGGTGCCTGACACCTGTAATCCCAGCACTTGGAGGCAGAGGCAACGGCAGGCGGATCAGGAATTCAAGGTCATCCTCGACTACATAACGAGCGTCAGGTCATCCTCGACTACATAACGAGCGTCAGGTCAGCCTGTGTTACATAAAACCCTGTCTCAACCCCTTCCCCTCAAAAATCAACAATGAAACAGAACAAGCTTGAGGACACGTCCAGGGTTATTGAGCACCGCATGGCCGGCACTCCTGGATTGTGTGGTGCGGCCCGACAAAGCCTGGAGTCACATTCATCCTCGACTTCCTGTAAGCCATGTGTGCACTGCACACAACTCGCTCAATGAAGGATTGTTGAACTTAATTGAGCTTCACAAGGGTCACCAACAGTATCCCAGTGGCGCACACCTTTAATCCCAGCACTAGTGAGGCAGAACCAGGCGGATCTCTGTGAGTTTGAGGCCAGCCTGGTCTACAGAGCGAGATCCAGGACAGGCACCAAAACAGGAACCAAAACCACACGAGAAACCCTGTCTTGAAAAACCAAAAAAAAAAAAAAAAAAAAAAAAAAAGATAGCTGGTCATGTAATTTTGTTTGTTCACCTCTGGCTTCCAAACTGAACTCCTGTGTAGAGACTGAGTCTGCTCTCTGGAAGCACCTGATCTTCCAGAGCAGGTAGGGGCTCTTGATGGCGTGTTTGCTGAGTGAGTTAGAGCACAGTCATGACAGTGATCTAGTAGTAGATTTGGTGGGGGAGTTGATGAGCGTATCATAAAAATAAATCCTAATTTTATTTTGTGTCTTGATTTTTGTGGTGGGTGGGACTGAGCAGCCAACAAGGAGAGCCTGCCAGAACTGAGCGCAGCTCAGCGGAACAAGCTGAGGCATCTTACCATCGTGAGTTTGGCATCAAGGATGAAGGTACTGTCCCAAACCTTTCTTGTCTTCATCTGAACCCCAGCTCAGGTGTCTTATTGCCATCAATGAACAAATATGCAGCTCCTCATATCCTACATACATGAAGTGTGTTTGGCAGATAAAAAGATAGCAGCTAAAGTGTGTGGACAGTCACTCCCCGCTCTGTTCTGGAAAAGTGAGCCCAGCAGTGACTGCTTGGTTAATCAGGTCTCTGTTCTGGCATGCTATGGGGCTTCATGCAGGGGAAGCAATTTGCCAGATTAAGAGGAGCCCGCTACTTAAATGCTCTTTAAAAAAATACATCTTGATACAGCAAGGTATCTTTCTTTGACTGTTTTTGTTATGGTGATACCGACTCTATGTGGTCCAGGCTATTCTCAAACTCACTATTTAGCACAGGTTGACCTCATAATCATGGCAATCCTCCTGCCTCAGCCTCCCACATGCTGGGTTACAGGTGGTTAAGGTCACACCATAGTGGCCTTAGTAAGGCTTCTTGCAGCAAGTTAACAACTTCCTGAATTTCCTAGAGTACCAAATTCATTGCCGTCATGCCGGAGGAAAGACTTGCTGTGTTGGGCTAAGTGGATTTTTACTTATTTTGTAATACCGGGGATTAAACTCGAGGCTTGTACGTGTTGGGCAAATACTCTTTTTTTGTTTGTTTGTTTGTTTTTCGAGACAGGGTTTCTCTGTGTAGCTTTGCGCCTTTCCTGGAACTCACTTGGTAGCCCAGGCTGGCCTCGAACTCACAGAGATCCGCCTGGCTCTGCCTCCCGAGTGCTGGGATTAAAGGCGTGCACCACCACCGCCTGGCGGCAAATACTCTTATCATTGAGCCACAACCACCAGTCCAGAGAAATATATCTTTCTCTTTCTTTCTTTTTTTTTTTGAGACAGGGTTTCTCTGTGTAGCCCTTGCTGTCCTGGAACTTGCTCTGTAGACCAGGCTGGCCTCAAATTTACAGAGATCCACCTGCCTCTGCCTCCCGAGTGTTGGGAATAAAGGCGTGCCCCTTTCCCTGGCAAGGTAGATATCTATTTTGTTTTTCTTTGGGATTCTCAGGGTTAACTGCATTATTTGTTCTTTTTTCCTCATCTGCTAACTTTGTTTTTATTTAATTTTCATATGCCAGTGTTAGGCCCTATCCTGTCCAGTTGCACCACATCATAGCTGCAGGATCTCTGCCTCAGCCGATTTAGAAGAAGCCTTACAGCCAGTAGCTTACAGCTTTTAGCAAAGAAAGGCCGGACGCCATGAATTCCTAGCTGGTTTTGGCTCACCTCTTCCTTAACTGTGTCTGTTTCTGTGTGAAGTTTGCTTTCCTCCTCTGGGATTAAGAGTTGTGGATTTCTTCCTTGATTGTCTTTTCATTTGTTCAAACAATTGTATCTGATCTAATCACGGCTTTCTGGTGGTCAGCCTCGTATTTCAGGTGGAGGCTCCTTCTCTTTTTGTTCTTCCTCCCTCTCTCTTGTTCTGGAGACTAAACTGAGGGATTGGAACTCAGTGCCGTGTGCATGTTTGTCTGGTGCTCCGCCACTGTGCTCCCCTGGTGGCCTAGTCAGCCCTGCTTTCTTGGGGGATGGGGTACCAGGACCTTCTCTTTTCCTAATCGTGGACTTCTCACGCATGGTAAGGAGTAGGAAGACCGTTTTCTTCTTTCCAGGTCTATCATTTTACACCCATCCACCACCCCTAGAGAGCATGCTTTAATCCATAGAAAAGCCTTCTAGGTATGCTTGCTCTGTTCTCTTCTGCGTTCACCTTCCTCTAATCTGTTTCTGTTTACTTAACTGCTATTTCTAAACTAGTTCTGATATCTCAGGATTTGTAGAATCCATGAATTTAGATACTCTGTTTTTTTAGTATGAAGGGCTGTTATTGGAGATTTGATATTGGCTGAGGAGTTTGAGAAACAAACACAAACTTGAGGATAACCTGTGAGTTGCCCAGCTCTACTGGCCACTGTAGGTAGTAGATATGCTGGCCTGCAAGGTGACTGGGTTGTTGTTGGTGGTGTGTGCGTGTTTTGCGTGTATGTGTGTGTGTGTGTGTGTGTGTATGTGTGTGTGTGTGTGCGCGCGCGCGCCGCGCGCATGAGTGTATTTTTTTGTTGTTTTGTTTTGCTATGCCTCTACTGGGTAAGCCATCTATTTAGTGTCTGGCTTCAGTTTGAGGCTTGCAACCATTCAGCATTTTATGTAAAGTCTTCAAGCCTCCATAAGGTGGCAGTGTAGCACATACTGAGTATCTCTTTCCTGTGGAAGGAGTGTTTAGCATCTGTCGAGTATAGATGTGGAAGCTGAGAGCTGGGTGAAGACCAGGATATAGAGAACTAGGAAGGTGCTTTCTTGAGTGCTGTAGGATCTTGTTGGGTGTCACAGGTTCCATAGTTTATTTATCCATCTCCTGTTATCTTAGATATTGATGATTACCACTGGCCTGCATTGCCTAAGCACAGAGAGACAGCTATTGCCTATGTGGGTAATACTTGAATTTTTTTTTGTTCTTTTGCAATGCTTGCCAAGTGGTTTTTATAACTGTCATATGACCTGTCCACAGTGCATCCCCTACTCTGTGCTGCTGAAGGACCTGGAGATGAGGAATCTCCGGGAACTCGAAGACCTTATCATTGAGGCTGTCTACACTGACATCATCCAGGGCAAGCTGGACCAGCGAAACCAGCTGCTGGAAGTGGATTTCTGCATTGGCCGTGACATCAGAAAGAAAGACATCAGTGACATTGTCAAGACCTTGCATGAGTGGTGAGGCTGGAGACAGGGCTCCTGGTGTGCCCTTTGTGACCTTCAGAAGCCAGCCAAGGGCTTGTGGCAGGCCTCGCGGAGGTCAGGGAATGAGGGCCTTAGGACACGGAGACAGAGACCAGGGCTGCGTTTGTAATTCCAGCTGTGTGGCGCTAGGACTGTTCCAGGCTTCCTTGTGCCTGGGTTGTAAAGCCAACTGTAAAGGCAGCAGGGCTGTTTAATAGTGGGCTATAAAGTATTCATGTGGGGATGCAGGTAGAGCCTTCCTGTCCCACCTGTGTGGCACCAAGCCTGGGCCTTCCACACATGAACTCAGTTTGGCCGAGCTCAGGAAGGTAGTGTCTGTCAGTAACACGTTAAGCTAGTTAGTGCTGACGAGACATTGTGAGGGTTATGTCATTGGGAGTGAACGGGCTTTTGTGACTTGGAACACAGACACAGAATATTTGACATTGTTTGAGCATACAAAGAATTGGGCAACTGGGTGTGGTGGTACATGCCTATAATCCTAGCACTCAGTGTGCTGAGGCAGAAGGATTATGAGTTGGAGGCCAGTTGTAGATTCTAGTTCCCAACAGACCCCCCTGCCCCAAAAAAGTAAATGAATTTAGTAAAAGAACTGGGACTTTGGGATATAGTCTTATTTTAGTGGAATTTGATGTTTGCAAAAGTGATTACGTGTTCTCCAAGGGTTTGCTCTGAAGTTTAACTGATTTGGAGCTTATGAGGCCAGATCTTAGGGAATCATGAGGAAGTTTTGAGGGAGAGAGCATTGTTGAGAGTGAGGAGAGTATCCCACATAGGCTCAGAGCATTCTGTATGTCATTAGGCAGAGTGGACAGCTTTGTTCTGGGAGGTAGGGAAACTTGCTTTTGGGGGAGGGTAGCAGGGACAGGACTTGTTCTCTAGCTCAGGGTTGCCTGGAACTCTGTATCCCAGGTTTGAGGGATACACAGTTTAACTAGGTTTGCTCTGAACTCTGATTTGCCGGATTCTGCCTCCCAGGTGCTACCACACCCACATTTTTTTTTTAAAGATTTATTTATTAGTGGCACACCCCTTTAATCCCAGCACTCAGAAGGCAGGGGCAGGCGGATCTCTGTGAGTTGGAAGCCAGCCTGGTCTACAGAGTGAGTTCCAGGACAGCCAGGGCTACACAGAGAAGCCCTGTCTCGGGACACACACACACTCTTACACACACACACACACACACTCACACACACTCACACACACACACTCTCACACTCTCTCTCACACACACACACACACACTCTCTCACTCTCTCTCTCTCTCTCTCACACACACACACACTCACACACACACACACACACACACACACACACACGTTAATTTTATTCTCTAAGTGTCTCACTTGCATGTGTAGAGGTGCACTGTGTTTATCTGGTGCCCACAGAGGTCAGAAGAGGCCGTCGGATTCCCTGGAACTCCCTTGAGTTATGGATGGTTGTGAGGTTGTACGTGGGTGCTGGGAATTGAACTTGGATCCTCTGTAAGAGCAACAAGTGTCCTAACCATTGAGACATCACTTCAGTGACTAAAAGAGACTCCCAGAACTCCTAATTAGGTGTTAGAGGTAAATGAGAAACAGAATTATCCCTAGAGAGTACAAATAAGGCAAAGTGTTGGCCGTATTGAACAGTAGTGTATGGGATGTGACTATTCATTACATGGCTCTTCCAAAATTTTTTTATTTTTGAGACAGACTCTCAGTTTGAGACCTGGCTGGTCTGGACCAGTCTAACCTTGAACTCAGGAATCGGTCTGTCTGCCTCTTGCTTCCTGAGTGTTGGGATTAAAGGCTGTGTCACCAGGCCCAGCCTGTTTTTAAATTTTTTAAATAAAAAGTGGGAAAATAAAAGTGAGAAGTTGTTGGTACTAGGAAATAACATCAAATTCTGAGGAAAAAGGCAATCTCTAAAATAATATCAGCCAGTGTTACTTGTAGAGTGTGTCCCTCCTTCAGTCTTAGTCTGTACAACTGTTTCTGTGTTCCGAGAAACCCCCACAAGCCACTGGATGTGCGGACTTGTTTGGAAGGAAAGCAGACTGGCGAGAGCATCTGACAGTGGGGCTCGTTCAAGGAAGTCCGCGGGGTGGGTGCTGCTGGGCGACTCTGCTCAGGACGGTGTTTCCATTGCAGGTGTGATGGCTGCGAGGCCGTTCTGCTGGGCATTGAGCAGCAAGTTCTGAGAGCCAACCAGTACAAGGAGAACCACCACCGGACGCAGCAGCAGGTGGAGGCCGAGGTAAAGAGGGGGGGTCTAGATAGTTCCTGTCCTGTGCTTTTGTGTGAACGCAGCAAATAGTCCCTTGCCATGGCCTGGGCTCGGTGCTGGACTGTAGGGATTTAGCAGAGAATTCGAAGGCTTACATCATAGAACGGGAAATTCTCCAGTGTACACACCCTGTGCAGCTCCCGAGGAAGAGAACTGTTGGCGATGTGTTTTAAAGCCGGATAGAAGGGGCTGGAGAGATGGCTCGGCAGTTAAGAGGACTGGGTTTGACTCAGCACTCACATGGCAACTCACAATCGCCTGAAACTCGGTTCCAGGGGATCCAATGCTGCCTTCTAGCCTCCATGGCTCCTACATGCACATGTTCACAGATGTATGCCAGGCACATTCACGTACACGTAAAATCAAATAAATACTAAAAAATACTGAAATGTGAAAGAAGTGTGAGGAAAGGGCAAGGTCATGACCTCTTCCATACCCGTTAAAACAACCTACTAACTACCTACTAGCTTTCTGAGAAACTTAGAGAGAGCGGAGCTCAGCACCTTGTTCATGGTCCGGTAGCAAGAGCAGGTGCTCATCCTCCCTGGCTGAGCATGCTTCAGGTGCTGACTGCACCCTCACCTGACCAGAACACGCGGACACAGAGCCAAGGTGATGCTGGCATACTCCTTGTGCTTCTCTTAGGCTTGCCCAGATTTATAACCATTTTCTCAACTGAGTAGGCGAGATATATTTTTTTCCATTTGTCCTTAAATTACATTGCTGTTCTCAGAGGGGAGAAACTCGATGTTTTCCTTCCGAATCTTAGAACAACAACTTTCTGGTGAGTTGTGCCTTCCAGAGCCTCCGTCTGAGTTCAGTCATCCCTATGACAAACCGCCTGAGAATTCTCTCATTTTAGCTTTTCTAGAAGTAGCGTTCTTTAACTATAGTTCAGCATACCTGGGGGAGACATAGGACAACAGGACCGTTTCCAGGCGTTGCGCGTCTCTGAAGGCACTCTGGCGGGAACAGAAGGATGGCTCACAGCGCCACAAAGCTTCTCTTCATTACATTTGCTTGTGGAATCTATTTCTCTTTGTATTTGAATGTGCCTGTGTGTGGTGTTCTGTGGAATGTTAATATATAGCTATTGTTACACAGTCACAGACTGTGTTCCCCTCACGTAGGTAATAGAACAAGAGTAAGCGCTCTTTTTTATTGTGTAGAAAATCCCTCAGGAGTTAAGTTGTTACAGTGTGCTAAAACCATGCCTCCTGGGTACCTCATAGAGAGCGATTTTCACCATATTTCACGTCTCCATCGCATTTCCTGTAGGCTTGATTTCTGTTTGCTCTTTTTGCTTTTGCTTGCTTTTTAAAATTCATCCCAGGCTGGCTTCAAGCTTTCCATCCTCTCACCTCAGCCTCTAGAGTATTGGGACTGTACTTACCTATCACCACACCGTCTGCCTCCCACACCTGCCCTGGTTCTCCCCTCCGAATGCAGTTTCCTCCCCTGGGGAGCTCTTCTGTCTCTTGCTTGTCTTTAGGGTCTCTGATCTCTGATAGTACCAGGCTACATTTTGTTAACAGGTTTACCCCACTGGGAGATTCCTGATGCTGATGCTTTGGAAAAGCTCTACAAACTAGACTCCCTGGGTTGGGGGGGTGGGCGGGTAGAGGCAGCCTCTAGGAAAGCCCTGGTCAGATTTTGGTCAAAGAAGACACACTTGTGGGAGTACTTGTTATCAAGTGGGTGCAAGATGTGGGGGTGCAGATGACTGGATACCTTAAAGTCTTTGAGGCTAAAATAGGTTTGACTGGTAGACCTGCCTGGGTAGCCATTCTTGAGTCCTAGTCGTGGGTACCCACACTCAGTTTGGTACTGTCTGGTAGAGGCGCTGGTCATCACTGTCTGTCTTTCTGTCTGTCACCTGTTTTCCTCCCTTTGTGTGTACATTTGTGGGTGCAGGTGCACAGGTCTGCAGGTACATGAGTTTGCACAGGCATGTAGATGCCAGTGCACTATTTCAGGGGTCATTCCTTGGGTACTCTCTGATGTTTTTTTTGAAACTGAGTCTCTCATTGGCCTGGAAGTCTCCAAGTAGGCTAGGCCAACTGGTCAGTGAGGACCAGGGGTCTGCCTCTGCCACTGAGCACCGGGATTGCAGATGTCTTCTGCTAAGCTTGGCATTTTGTGTCTGGGTTCTGGAGTTCAGTTCAGGGCCTGTGCTTGCAAGGTAAGCCCTGTGCTGACTAATGCATTGTCTCCTTAGCCTACTACGTGGATTTTTAAAAAGCAGAGTTGTGATTCTTATTAAAAGACTTTATTTATTTATTTTTTAGACATGGTCTCACTATGTAGTCCTGGCTAGCCTAGAACTCACTATGTAGACCAGGTTGGCCTTGAACTCACATAGAGCTGCCTTCCCCCCATCTCCTCAGTGTTAGGATTAAAGGTATGTGCCACCATGTCTGGCCAAAGACATTTTAAAAAGATTTTACTTTTATTTATGTGTCTATTGTGTGTCTGTATGAGTGTATGCTACATGTATTTGGTGCTTGAAGAGGCCAGATGAGGTTGTCAGATCCCCTGCAACTATAGGAGGTTGTGAGTTGCCAGATGTGGGTGCTGGGAACTGAACTTGGGTCTTCTGCAAGAGCAACAAGTGTTCTTAACTGCTGAGCCAGTTCTCTAGCCCCAATCTAAGAAACTTTTGACTATCAGTAAAATGTATCCCCAAATCTATCTATCCCCAAATCTTGAAAAGCACTGAAATCTGAAACACCCCAGGTTTGAGTCATTTCAGATACTGGATGCTCAATCTGCATAGTGATACTGATTCAATCTAAACTTGTGTCCATTTTGATCTGGGAAGCTCACTCTAAGAGCATGTCCTTCACAGATGCTCCCACGGTGTGCAGCGGTAAATAGAGGGCTGTTTGTACTAGTACCAACACTAGTTCTTAAACTGGAAATGTGGGCTGGGGAGAGGGCTCAGCAGGGCAGGGTGCTTGCGGCTCTTCCAGAGGACTCAAGTTCAGTTCACAGCACCCAGGGTAACTCACAACTCCCTGTCACTCCAGCTCCAGGGGAACTGATGGCCTCTTCTGGCCTCCAGGGCTATCTTTGCAGCTCCTAGTTCCACGTTTTTGCTGAATCCATTTCCATTCCATCTGTGAGCAGCCGGTTTGTCTTCTCTGGGTTTCTGAATGTCATTTAGATTTTGTTGCAGAGGATTTGGGCAGCTTCTCTGGTGGTCCTCATGGTGAGAACAGGACTTGGGTTTCAGGTGTGCTCAGGCAGGTCACACAAGTTTTGTTTCTCCTTCCAGGTCAGCAACATCAAGAAGACACTCAAAGCAACAGCCTCCTCCTCGGCTCAGGAGATGGAGCAGCAGCTGGCTGACCGCGAGGGTCCTCCTCACACTGAGCAGAGGCAGCCCACCAAGAAGATGTCCAAAGTGAAAGGTCTGGTCTCCAGCCGCCACTAGGGCCGGCTGGGGCAGCTGGCACTCACCAGGCCTGGGTCAGGTGGGGAGGGGACGCCCAGGGCCTGTTCCTCCCCTCTCCACCTGTAGTGAGTTCCAGACCTGCCCACCCTCTCCAGTACCTCCCCACCCACTGGTACCATCGCGGAAAATGATTGCTCCTCCTTTGCCTCCTTTCCTAGTTGATCCCTTCAGACTCAGGGGCTCAGCGGATGCCATCCCGACAGGGTCCGACACTGCCCAGCTCCCCCAGGGGTTCCTCGTCGATGGGCTGCCTCCCTCCCAGGTGTTCCTTTGCTCCATGTCATGTTGTCAGGCTGGTCCTAAGCTGGAGGCAGTTTCCTCAGTCTTGAGGGGTGACTGTGGAGAAGGCTCCTCTCGGGGTGAAGAGGAGCCTTGCTCTCCAGCCCCACGTACCACAGTACCCACAATGGTGCAAGTGTCTCTAGTCAGGTAGCCACGTTGTCCCTCTCCTGCCTTACCCCTGTCGGCAGTGCCAGTTCAGGCCGTGGAGGGACGTGGTGCTGGGCTCTGTTTACTAAACCTTTGGGTTTTTAGCCTCTTCAGCCCAGCCAGGATCTCTGGTCAAGTTGGGAGCCCTGGGCTGACTAACCTCTGGTACCTGAGTCCAGTGGGGGTGCTTGGGGTCTGTGGGCGGCAGAAGGTGTTCCTCCCAGCGTGGTGTCCTTTGCCGGCCCCTCCTGCTCTGCCTGCTCAGCCGTGGGTTGGCACGTAGGCCCAGCTGCCCACTGGGAGTGTCTGCCGACAGTGCTCTCCGAGATCTCTCATGCCTCCTGGCTGCCCCGGGGTGGGAATGGTGGTGCCGAAGCCCCTCAGACTGGTGAAGGACCATTGCTGCTTCTTTCTCCTTCCTTCCCGCCCCTCCTTGGCTGGCGACCCAGAGCCCTCTGATGACATCTTACTCCTGGCCAGAGAAAAGGACTTGACTAGACTTTCTGAACTTGAACAGTTTCAGGTTATATTTTAATTTTTTTTTTTTTTTTTTTGTACAGGTTGATTCTAATACATTTCAACATGCTTTTTTCTCCCTTTGTGTCAATATTTGTTACAGTCTAATCGCCGGGGATTTCTCACCTGGTTGGAGGGTGTGTGTGTGTGTGTGTGTGTGTGTGTGTGTGTGTGTGTTTTATTTTGTTTTCCTAAGGGGAGGTGGAGGCCCTGGACTGATTTTAAACTCTATTGAGGAAAAAGCACATTTTAGAAAAGCAAAAACAGAAACAACAAAATAACAAGAGTGTAGATTTGGCATATGTGACTAGAATATGGGGTTGTACAGGTGGGTTTGGAGAGCAGTAATTTGGGTGGTTTAGAGAATGTGACTGTTTTTGTAGCATGATTGAAAAGTGGGTTGATTCAGTGTTAAAAGTATTCTTGTTTTTCTTTTATGCTGGTCCATGTGCTCATATACCACTGTGCCTAACCAGAGGTTAGGTTTGATTCCCAAAGTGTGTTTGATGAATCTCTGGATCACATCTCTGTGGAAGAGGGGTCCTGTTGTTAAATAAATGTGGCACTCCCTGCACCCCAAATCCTCACTGGAAATTCATTACTAAAGTCTTGGAGGCATCCTGGGAATGAAACTCATGCCCATACTGATTTCTCCACCAGATCCTTCTGGGTATTGGTATTTCTAATGGGATACATTTTGGGTAAGTTTTGGGAAACATGTACTTCTCAAAAACCCTAAGAGATGCAGAACATCTCCCTGCTTCGTAGATTTTTCCCCCATTACTTTTTCTAGACCCCAGACAGGGATACACTATGAACAAGCTGCTGTTCATCTTTTTCCCCCATTGGCAAGTCTATTAGGAAATGGGGTTTGTTTATTTTTAATTTAATTAAAAAAATTTTTTCAAAACAAGAGTTTCTCTGTGTAGCCTTGGCTGTCCTGGAACTCGCTCTGTAAACCAGGCTGACCTCAAACTCAGAGATCCACCTGCCTCTGGGATTAAAGGCATGCGCCGCCGCCACCACCACCGCCGCCGCCACCACCGCCACCATCAGCAGCAGCAGCAGCAGGCAGGACATGGGGTTTGTATGCCACAGATGTCCATTTGTTTTGGCAGTCCATCACTCCAAGGGTCGTCTTCCCGGCTTGCTGTTTCCTGGAAGGTGATGTTAATGACGGTACACTGGTAAAGTTGTGTCAGAATGGTCCTCACTCCAGCTGGTCCTTGTCCAATCCTTGGAGAGCAGTGAGGATATTATTGATGTCATCTCCAGTTTCCACTGGAGGAAACTCAAAGAGTCAAGGGCCCTGCTGGCGAGTGACACAAAAGAGGACTCCGGATTCTAAACTTCATGTGTCCTACCATTGGTGTGACGTTCTGGTTTACAGCCAGCCCTCCAGCTGACTCTCGGTCTTGCTCCTGTCTCGCTTGTTACTCTGAAGACTTGTCTTTTAACTGATACCAGCCTGAGACTCCAGAGTTTTATTTTCAAAGAGGCAGTTGTTTGAGTTTTACCCATCATTCTACCTAAGGTATTTGAGGGTCAAGTCTAGCAGCAGGCTTTGAGCAGTCTGGTTGCACCTTCTTCTTCTTCTGGGGATTCTTGGTGTAGCCACGAGTGTCTGTCTACTCTATAAGCTTTTTACTAGAAACTGTAGTTGTGTTGGAAATATCTCCTTTGTATACATACTTAGAGCATTATGTGGCTTTTTTAAAAAATTAAGTTTATTTAGAGTGAGACATTTACAGAGCAAATGATTCTTAAATTGTGGTTCAGGTTGAACTGAGTTTATAGAAACACACTGAGACCAGGCACATCCATAGACCTCAACCCATTCTCTCTCCTTTCTTTACCAAATAACCTCTTTCAGATGTGGCTCAAGGTAGAATTTGTCCTCCCCACATTTCGTCCAGTGTTTCTGAGGTAAGAGCTGATGCCTCCTGATCAGGCCAGGCCTGTGTTAATGTGAACCATTTCTGTCATTACAGATGTTCTCAGGAAGCAGCCTGATCGCTTCTTTCATACCTCCGTCTTGTCTGTCACATGACCGTGAATTGACCTGTTTTGTGAGTCTTGCAGCATTATAATATCACTTTCTCACACCCACCAGCCGCTGGCTGGGGCCGCAACAGCAGGCCTGCCCACAGTCCTGACCTCATTAAGTAGATTTTTTGAAACAGGGTCCTACTGTGTGGCATAGGCTGGCCTCCCTCCGAGAGCTGGGGTTGCAGGTGTGTACCACCGTGCCCGTGTAGAATGGAGGTTTCACATCTGCGTTTCCCAAGAAGGCTGTCTTTGACTTGACCCTGTGACATTAGCATAGCTAACCTAACTGCCTGCCCTGACCAGGAGAGGTGAGCGACACCGTCTTTGAGAATGGAAGACAGTGAAGTCAGTCGTGGGGAAGCAGGGTGAGGCCCAGGCCTGGGGTCCTGTGTGCCCACCTGCGTCCTCTGCAGCACAGCTGGCCAGCACGGGTTACCACCCGCCCCCCAGTGCAGAGTGTCGTCCCCTTCCGGCCTGGCTGGGTCCTCAGGGCTGCTGTGCCGTCATGCGGTGCCGCTAGTCAGCTCCTTCTCATTCCCTGTGTGTGAGGAAGTTTCCCTGGGTATCGAACCCAGGTCCTCTGGAAGAGCAGCCAGTGGTTTTAATCGGTCAGTCATCTCTCCAGCCCTGTTCCCCACTGTTTTCTGACAGTGACAGTGGTTTGTTTGATCACTCTTGTCTTGCTCTCAGTGGATGACCAGACTTTCCTACTTTATTGGGATAGTAGAAAACATTGGCCAGGAAAACCCGGTCTCTTTTCTTCCAGCTGCAAATGCAGCAGTCCACTGCCTCCTTGGTTCTCACTGTGACAGGAGACCCTGTGTGTCATCATCCCCCCGCCCCCCAGCTCTTCCCCACCCCACCATCTCCTGCATTCCTGCATCTTCCATCTCCCAGTCCCATATGTGATACACAGTCCCAGGTAGATCCTGTCTGGATCCATTGTCCCTTCCTAGACACAGCCTTTGTGTTAACAGCTCGGTTTCTGTCTCTACTTCCTCCTCACCGACACCTGTCTCCACACAGTGACCGTCCTCCTCACGGACACCTGACTCTGAATAGCCACCTTTCCCCTGCTTCCTTCTTTTTGGTCAAGGATACACTGACCTCCAACCTTCCGATAGTGGCAAACCTGTAATCATGACTTTTCGTGGCAGTCAGCGCCGATGAACCCTCTTGCTCTGGTGTTCTCTCAGCCTGCATGGCATTAATATTCCCAGGCCTTCCCTATGTTTCGCTGCCTGCTCTAAATTTCTTCAGGATTATGTTAGTTACTTTCTGTTGCCATGACAAAATAACCCGAGAAAATCCAAAGCTTCAGTCAATGGTCCCTAGTCTCCATTGTTCCTGGGTCACGGTGGGGTGGAGCATCATGGTGGAGCTGAATTGTCTGCTTCTAGGCAGCTGTGAAGAAGGGCAGGGGAGGAAGGGGACAAGGTACAGAGCCTTCTCTCCAGGCGGCTCTCCTCTCCTAGCATTTCTGCCACTCCTGACATCTCCACCATCCTGGACCAACCACAAGCCTTTGGGATGGAGAGGACCTTACAGATTCCAGCTGACAAGAAGCACTTTCTCTGGAGTCCATTGTGACCTTATTTTGCTTGTGTCCATTCTCCATAGGTGTGTGGTTCTTTCGCTCGGCTCTGGCTTCACTTCTAACACCCAGCTCTCCATCTGTGGCCAGTCAGTGTGGAAACACAGCCAGTTGGCCGTTTCTCAGATCTGTTGTCAATAAATGATGGTCACCATCCAAGTTTCTTCTGGTTGCCATAACAGAAGACCTCAGGCCATGTGTCTTAAACAACAGAAATTAATTTTCTCACAGTTCTGGAGGCAGTGAGTCCAGGGTCAGTGTGTTGGCAGGATTGGTTTCTCCTGAGGCCCACTTCCTTTGTGTGCAGACACTTGTCCTCAGGTCTTCTCTGTCCTCACAGGACCTTTTCTCCTTGCCTTGCCAGGAGATCGAGTCCTGTCCTCAAGATCTCATTGAACTTTTACCCCCTTAAAGGTCCCATTTTAAAATACATTCACACTGGGGTGTAGGCCTTCAAAATAAATTCAGACACAGTATAGACCATAATAGTCGTTACCTGATGAGAATTTGAGGTTCATCCTGTTGTGTCCCTATACTATATTTGATTCACATCCTGACTTGTATTTTCTTTATTTGAGCTAACCTTTTCCTATCTCCCTTGCCACTTCAAGCATTTGAAAATTGGTTCATTAACGTCCTTTTTGGGTAGCCATTATTATCTGTTAGGAATGAAGCCGAAGGTCAGAATACGTAAGATTACAGTAGATGAAGCCAACTGTGGTCGTTGATGCTTGTAATCCCTCCACTCAGAGTGATAGCCTGGGCTACATAGTGAGTTCAGGCCAGCCTGGGTCACAAGTGTGAGACAGTCTTAAAACAACAACAGGTAGATGCAAAGAAATTATAGATGAGCAGAAGTAAGCTGCAAAGTCAAAATTATAAATCCAAGCTCTTTTTTTTTTAACTAAAAAAAAGGAAATACCTACCAAACCAATTAACAAAAACAAATGAGCAAAGAGGACCACAAAAGTTTGAGACTATTAGTTTAAATATCAATTTAAATTAATGACAGTTTTCTGGAAAGAGATGAATGACTATAATTCATTCATGAGATAAGGAGATCGAGAAATTAAAGGTACTGAAAGCTGCCTGCTGTCAAGCCAGATGACCTGAGTTCCATCCTGGGACTCAGTGCCAACTCCTTCAAATTGTTCTCGGACCAACACGTGCCTCGTGGCATGCAGGCATGCATTTGGGCGCTCTCTCTCTCTCTCTCTCTCTCTCTCTCTCTCTCTCTCTCTCTCTCTCTCTCTCTCTCTCTCCAGGTTTAGTGGCACACTCCTTTAATCCCAGCACTTGGAAGGCAGAGACAGGTGGATCTCTGAGTTGGAGCTCAGCCTGGTCTACAGAGTGAGTTCCAAGAGAGAGACCTTGTCTCAAAAAAGAAGAGAAATGAGATGATGATGATGATGATGATGATGATGATGATGATGAACGTTAGGGCAGGGAAGTAGCTCACTGATAGAGTACAAAGCCCTGGTTTGATGCTCAGCATTGCAAAACCAAACAACAGTAAACCCCATGAAGATGCACCTTCCGGAGGGCCATGGGCTCATGTTCTGTGTTACTAAGGGGTCAGCAATTCCCTTCCATCCTTAGCTGACGGGGTGATTTGACAGAAAATTCAATTTAAAGTTTCTAGTTGAGTCCTACTACCAAAATCCAACAAAATGGTTTTTCTTTAAAAACAAAACAAAATTCCTTATGGGTCAGGATAGGTCAGCAGGTGAATGCACTTGCTGTGTGGGCCTGGTCACCTGAGTTCAGTCCCTGGAACACACATAATGGGGAAGGAGAGAACCAACTCCACAGAGCTGTCCTCTGGCGTTTGTGACGCACACACATTGTACACACACCTTTGACAAGAACCACTTATAAGTACAGATGAGAATGTTATAGGAAGCCAGGCATATCCTAAACTTAAGCAAAGGATACTTCCTTGAGATGATAAAAATCCCAATGCACACCGCCTTTCAGTAAAAACATTAAAGATCTTCCCACCAAGTGGGCTTGATGTGCTTCTGACTAAATGAGCCCTAGTCCTGGACAGCGACTGATATTTTTAGCAAGAACTCTTTCTCTCAGAGTTGCTGTAGCCCTTGGAAGATGCTTTCCCTGCCGGTGCCTCTGCTTTGGTGCACCATGCTCTTCCTGGCTTGTCCTCTCTGATGTACTTGGTAAGCACTCATCCACAAACCCAACCTTGCTGAGGAGAATCACTCCCCCTTTGCACCTTGCTCAGCTCCCGTTACCTGCATGACCCTTGTGGTGGTTTGAAAGAAAATGGCTTCCAAGGGGCATAGCAAAATTAGGAGGTGTGGCCTTGTGGAATAGGTGTGGTCTTTTTTGTTTTGTTTTGTTTTTGAGACAGAGTTTTCACTGTGTAGCTTTGGAGCCTTTCCTAGAACTCACTCTTTAGACCAGGCTGGCCTCAAACTCACAGAGATCCGCCTGGCTCTGCCTCCCGAGTGATGGGATCAAAGGCATGCGCCACCACCACTGAAGTGTGGTCTTTTGGAGGAAGTGTGTTACGGTAGAGGCAGGCTTTGAGGTCTCATATATGTTCAAGATATGGCCCAGTGTCTGAGACCACTGCCTGTTTCCTGCAAGATGTGGACTCAGCTACTTCTCCAGCACCATGTCTGCCTGCATACCTCCAAGTCCCATCATGATGATAATGGACTGAATCTCTGAACTGTATGCGAGCCACCCCAATTAAATGTTTTCCTCTATAAGAGTTGCCATGGTCATGGTGTCTCTTCACAGCAATAGAAACCCTAACTAAGACAACCCTCTTGGGAAGTACTTGTCCCCCTGCAGAGTGTGGCTCTTGGAAAGCAGTACTGTGCTCTATGTCTGTGTAGTACCCTGAGTCTGTCTGTGTCTGCAGCATCTTGTGAGGTGCTTGGCAAACAAGGCATTCCTGAATCTAAGTAGTCTGAGCCAGGGTGGGTGGAGGGTGGCTTCTGTGGTTCCCTGGAGCTCTAGGGTATAGCCTTATCTGGGGTTACAGTAATTGCCAGAATCACTTGCCCTTGCCAGGAAACATTCACCAGGGCCTCATCTCAAAGTGAGTGAAATGTGCCACTTAGACTTTCTCAGGCCAGGCAGCTAGGACGTGAATGCTCACTATGCAGGGTGAGCTTCGTCTCAGCACTTGAGTGAGGATTGTTAAACTGAGCTGCTTACTAATGAGGACACAAATTGTTGTGCACTGTGTGGTGAAGCTGGGACTTAAACCCAGGCGTGACTTGGGCTCAGACTGTAACCACTTTTCGGCAGGGTTTGAAATCCTGTGCTGTGCCTCTGGGAAATGTCGATGGTAGGGGTCAGGGCCTAGGTTTAGGCCTGGATTACAGATGAGCTAAGGAGTTATCAATCAAGCTCTTCTTATTTCTCTTCATTTTCTTAGTATATTGTGAACATCTTTCCATGTTGTAGTTTAAAATTGTCCACAAATTATTGGACACTCCCATGAAAGATGAAGCTCAGAAGCCAGCTTCCTCTTCCAGTTGCACGCTGAGTTTAGGGACGAGAGAGAGATGGCAGTTAAGAACATATTCTACTCTCGGAGAGGATCCAAGTTCAGTTCCCAGCACTCAGATCAGATGGCTGCAACTGCCTGTGACTCCAGGGGATCTACACCATCTGCTGGCCTCCATAGTCACTGCATTCATGTGCATAAGCCCACACACATATGCACATAGTTAAATAAATATATGAATATAAAATCTTTTATTACTTAATGAAACACCATGACCAAAGGCAGCCTGGGGAGGAAAGGGTTTATTTGGCCCACACTTCCATATCACAGTTGATTATTGGAAGAAGGCAGGCCTGGAACCTGGAGGCAAGGATTGAAGCAGAGGTCATGGAGGGGTGTGTTTACAGGCTTGTTCCTCATGGCTTGCATAGCCTGCTTTCACAGAGAACCCAGGACCACCTTCCTCTGGAGTGGTCCCACTCGCAATGGACTGGGCCCTCCTATATCAATCACTAATTGAGAAAATGCCACTGAGGCAGCAGCTCCACCATTGGTCTCTCTGGCCTCTCACGGTGCCACACCTCAGCTGCTCTCCGTGACCTCTTCGTGCCTTCAAAACCAGTACTACCTGGGAGACTTACACATTACCCAGTTTGGCTTCCAGCTCAAGGTACAACCTTGGCCACCTCTGGAATACAGCTTCTATGCATTGACACTGAGGAAACATTTTGAAGATTTCATCTCAATGATGCTGGTCTCTTTTTAATCACTGCTAATTTCTCAGCTCCAGCTGACCAATATCATTTTCCCAGTAAAGCAAAGGTTTCACTTCCATGACATTGGTCTCTTGTTAATCACATCAGACTCTTCAGTTCCAGGTGACCAGACACCATGGATTCTTCACACAAATAGCCTCCTAGAGTATTTGCTTCCCTCTGAAACTTCACAAGCCAGGCCTCCATCATCTACGTTTTCACAGCTCTTGTCTTCCAAGCACCCACAGAAAGGCTCACCAAGTTTGAGCACTCAATGGCTTTTTCAGCTCAGAGTCCTTCCACAATCCCCCGCAAAGACATGGTCAGGTCTGACACAGCAGTGCCCACTATCCTGGTACCAGTTTCTGTTTCAGTTAGGATTACTATGGCTGTGATGGAATACAATGGCTAAACACAACTTGGGAAGGAAAGGGTTTATTTGGATTACACTAACACTTCACTGTTTATCATCAAAGGAAGTCAGACCAGGAACTCAGGGCAGGCACCTGGAAGGAGAGCTGATGAAGAGGCCAGAAAGGAGCGCTGTTTACAGGTTTGCTTCTCCTGACTTGCTCAGCCTATTTTCTTAGAGCATCCAGGACCACCAGACCAGGGGTAACCCACCTGTGCACACAATGGGCTGGACCCTCTCCCTGAAATCACTAGTTAAGAGAATACCTTACAGGCTTGCTGACAACGAGAACTTATGGAGACATTTTCACAGTTAAGTTTCCCTTCTCTCAAATGACTCCAGCTGTGTCAAGTTGACAGAGAAACTAGCTGGGACAACTGCAGAATAAAGATGGCCCGCTTCCAAGATGGCTGGCTTCTTCCTCACCCTCCTGACCTGAGACAAAAGCCTGGCAGCTTAAGACAAAGGCCTTGTAGGCTTTTTTTTTTTCTGTCCTGCCAGTAGGGTCCCTGCTGGTGGGATGGCTCAAGAAGTTCAAGGCTGGATCAGGGCATGTGTCTATTTCCTCACCCACAAACAAAACAAAACAAAAAACAAATTCTTCAGCTGCTGAGTCTGTCTGCTTCTGTTTGCTGTGTTTGAGATTTCTTCACTGGCACCTGTAGCACTGGAGATTTTTCCCCGCCTTTAATTGGCAGAGAAAGTAAACCTGATTAAGACTCCAGATGGTAACATTTTCACCTCTGTAGGCAGAGGTGCCCACAACCACAGTTATGATACAGAACGTTTTCATCACTGCAAGGATCGCTTTTTTTTTTTACTTTTATTTTATTTTATTTTACAATACCATTCAGTTCTATGTATCAGCCACGGGTTCCCCTATTCTCCCCTCCCACCCCCTCCCCTTACCCCCAGCCCACCCCCCATTCCCACCTCCTCCAGGGCAAATCCTCCCCCGAGGACTGCGATCAACCTGGTAGACTCAGTCCAGGCAGGTCCAGTCCCTTCCTCGCAGACTGAGCCAAGTGTCCCTGCATAAGTCCCAGGTTTCAAACAGCCAACTCATGCAATGAGCACAGGACTTGGTCCCACTGCCTAGATGCCTCCCAAACTGATCAAGCCAATCAGCTGTCTCACCTATTCAGAGGGCCTGAAGGATCGCTTTTAAAACATTGTTATTTTATGTATACGTGTGCTTTGCTGACATGTTTGTCTGTGTACTGTGTGTGCTTGGTGACTGTGGAGGCCAGAAAAGGGCATCAGATCCCCTGGAACTGGAGTTACAGGTGGCTGTGAGCCACCATGTGGGTGCTGGGAGCCAACCTGGGTCCTCTGGGAGAGCAGCCAGTGCTCTTAACCCCTGAGCCACTGCCCAGCCCTGTCTGATCATTTCCTTAAGGAAAATTTCTGTAAGTGGAATGTTTGAGATTTGAGAGTAATTGGAATTTTTTATTTTTATTTTATTTCATTTTATTTTTCTTTATTGAGAATTTTTCTACTCCTCATGAGAGGGTTTTCTTAATTAAGTCATTCAAAGTAGGAAGAGCTACCTTTAATCTGGGCCACACCTTCTGCTGGCAACCTATTTAAAGGACATGGAGGAGGGAAGCTTGCCTTCTCTTCCTGCTTGCTCTTGCTGGCAAGTGCATCCTTCACTGGTATTAGAGCCTACTTCTTCAGGATTCTGGAGTATACTGGAGACCAGCTGAGACATCCAGCATTATAGACCGAACAGCTTCTGGATTCTTGGGCCTTCTGTTGGTAGACAGCCATTGTTGGATTAGCTGGACCATAGCCTGTAAGCCACTCTTTGTATATATAGATTCATTCTATCAGTTCTTTTCCTCTAAAGAACCCTGACTAATGTACCTTCTGACTGAACTTCTCTTGGAGTTTCAGTTAGCAGTTCTTGAATTTTAATGAGTTTTGACATTTTTTTTTTTTTACCTGCAAAAGTCTTTATTGATCCAGTTACATATGTGTAACATGTAATGGCATTAGTCAAAAGTTTCTGCTTTCAGAGCCAGCCCCTTTGCATGCCATGTCCTTCCTATGACATTTCCCCAGCTGTAGACCGCATCACAGATGAGGCCCCTTCCCTGGTTACATAGCTCTTAGTCTAATGAGCAGAGACAGAAACTTGGGGGCAACCTTGAGAATGTGAGCTTGGTGACAGAATATGTGACTCAGGCGGAAGGCTTCTAGCCCCAGTCTGACACACGCATGGGAAGGGCAAGTGGCAATTGTAGGCACCGTGCTGACCTGGGATGTCCAAGTCTCTCCCGCTGGAAATCCTATGGTATGGTGGTTTGAAAGAAATTGACCCCCAAAGGGAGTGTCACTATTAGGAGGTGTGGCCTTGTTGGACGAAGTGTGTCACTGTTGGGGGGTGGGGTGGGGTGGGGTGGACTTGAGGTCCCTTTTGCTCAAGCTTTCCTCAGTGTGACAGTCAGTTGACTTCCTGTTGCCTGAGTCAAAATGTAAGGACTCTCAGCTCCAGCACCACATCTGCCTACCTGCACATCCTCATGCTCCCTGCCGTGATGATAATGGACTGAACCTCTGAAACTGTAAGTAAGCCACCCCAATTAAATGTTTCCTTTATAAGAGTTGCCATGGTCATGGTGTCTCTTCACAGTAATAGAAACACTAAACACATGACCACAACCAGAAGTATTAACTTTAAATATATAGACATATATATGTATGTGTGTGTGTGTGTGTGTGTGTATACATATATTTTATCTCATTGCATTTCTTCTTGACTTGTTCTCTTACACATTTTGCCATTGGGGTTATTTTTTAAATGCTGTCTTTAAGTACTACAAATGGCCAGCAGAGGACAGCAGTATACCATAATGGCATGGGCTGGAATCTGAGGCTTAACAGTGCATTCTGGGCAAATCTTGAGTCTGGATTTAGAAATCCAGAATAAGTGCTTAAACTCTCCAAATTAGAGTCTATGCTGTGGTTTAGGATCACAGAGATGAAAGGTCAAGAGACCAGTGAGATGGCTCTGCAGGAAGAGCACTTGCTACGGAGTCAGACAGTCTTAGTTTGATCCTTCTACCTTGTGGTCGAAGGAGAGAGCCAGCTTCAGCACGTTGTCCTCTGATCTCCATATGCACACACACACACACACACACACACACACACACACACACACACACATACACACACCATACACACACACACATACATACACACATACACACACACATACACACACACACACCATACACACACCATACACACACACACATACATACACACATACACACACACATACACACACACACATACATACACACACACACACACACACACACACACACACACATGTGCACATACACACAGAAATTACAAAAAGGAAGGCCAAGCCTGTAAATGCCGGAGAGATAAATGAATTCTGTCCACAGAGGTATCGAAGGTCCCTCAGCTGGAAGTCACTCCTCATGTCACTATGGTACTGCCCAAGTTCTAGGATGATGGCAGAGTATGGTGTGTGTGCATTTCGTCTCATCTAGACTTGAGTGACTCCTGACACATACCCATTTGCCCATCTCTTTCCTGCCAGCCTGGCCAGAGCTTCTTGTAAGAGACTTGCTGGTATGACTCAGTGTACCATGGCTGGCCTGGTGACCTGCTAGGCTCTGATGATACCAAGAAATTCTAAGTGCTAAGTAACTTCCCTTCTGTCTTAGTTAGGGTTACTGTTGCTGTGATGAAATAACATGACCAAAGAAACTTGGGGAGGAAAGGGTTTATTCAGTACTGTTCACCATTGAAGGAATCCAGGACAAGAACTCAATCAGGGCAGGAACCTGGAGGCAAGAGTTAACGCAGAGATCAAGGAGGGGCGCTGCTTACTGGTTTGCTTCTCCTGCTTTGTTCAGCCTGCTTTCTTATAGAATCCAGGACCACTAGCTCAGGGATGGCCCCACCTACAATGGGTTGGGCCTCCCCCATCAATCACTAATTAAGAAAATGTCCTAAAGCTGGATCTTATGGAGGCATTTTCTCAGTTGAGGTTCTGTCCTTTCAGATAACTTTAGTTGGTGTGTCAAGTAGACATAAGACTAGCCAGCACACCTGCCTTACAGCTTTGCCACCCAAAGGTGCCTCCTTAGACACTGGCTGTGTCCTGCCAGCCATAAAGACCCGTCTTTTACCTCTTTTAATGCATGGGTTCTCCTTTTCCATGTCTGTTGTAGAGCTTGCATTTCTATTGGATTTTGTGGGCTGCCTACTCCTGTGTTAGCTGCAGTTCTCTCAAACCCATTCACACCTTCAGCACCTCCTGCTTTTTTGACAGGCTCCTGTGTATTCAGAGCTCTCTACCTCTTGATGGCACTGCTGGTTTTGGCAGCCTGAGGCTTATCTCTAATACATTTTTCAGGAAGATCTCATGGAAACAATGTTCTGAGTTCTGATAGATAGATAACAGTTTGTATGAAAGTCTGTTTTCCTGGATATCAAATATTTGATACACATTTAACTCCCTGTGTTGATTAGTTTTTATTTAATTAAATTAATTAATTTTTTTGAGATGTTTTCATTGTGTTACCTTGGATAGGCTGGAACTCACTGTGTAGACTAGAGTTGAACCCCCGAGATCCACTTGCTTTTGCTTCCTGAGTGCTGAGACTAAAGGCATGCACCACCACCACCTGGCAAAGAATTTATGATGGCTGTGCTGATCAGTAGTTACTGTCAACTTGACACAAACTGGAGTCACCTGGGAGGAGGGGATCTCAACTGAGGGGTTGCTCAGGTCAGATTGTCCCATGGCCATGTCTGGGTAATCACTGTGACTGTTGATTGATGTGTGAGAAGCCAGCCTGCCATGGTCAGTGGCACCCCTGGACAGGTGGTCCAGAGAGCAGGCCCGTGAGCAGCATCACAGCACAGTTTGTTACCAGTTCCTGCCCTGATTTCCCTTCATAATAGATTATGACCTGAAGTGTAAGCCAGGTAACCTTTCTCCCCCAGTTTGCTTTTGATCGTGGGATTTCTCCCAGCAACAGAGAAGTGAGCAGAGTGCCCCCTGAGATATGTTCCACTGCTTTCTTTTGCTGCAAAGTATCGCTGCTGAGGACTCTGGAGCTTTCTCCTTTCCTTTGGAAGTCACTTGCTTTTTCTCCTCTTGATACTTCAAGGATTTTCATCCAGTAAATTTCCTAAAATATGCCTTTGTGTTTTCATTTTGGATCATGTTCTCAGGCATTAGTATATTCAGTATTGCATATATGTACCAGTTGTTAATCTTTCATAAATAACTCCAGATCTGTTTGTTAAAGAGTTGTTGTTTGCCTGCAGGCCTGATGTTCAACTCTGTCAGTAGAGGGCGCTGTAGGAACACTGGAATGGAAAAGTGGACTTCATTCATCCTGCTTTGCTAATAAGTCCGGCTTCCGCAGTGCTTCCCTTTGACGGTGCCTGGTGGCCAGCTAGCAGCGCGCACACACACACACACACACACACACACACACACACACACACGAACAGCTGCCCTTAGCACCCTCCCCAAGGAGGCTGCGAAAACCTCAGCCAACTTCACCACCTAATGAGTTGTGGCCTGAGCCTGCTTTGAGGTCTTGATCTTAATCTTGGAGCGCAGAGACTGTTTCTTAGGCTCTGTCTCAGCCTTTGGTGCAGGGGTGTCTCCACTTACTCCCTACTCGTTTCCTGTAATTTTCAGAGGTCTTACTCTTACTAACCATTCCCCATCACTCCAGTCCATTAAAGTTAGCAATTCATTGTAATTAAGTTTCTCCTGCTTTGTGTTTTTTTTTTTTTCCTAAATAGACCCTGAATAATGCGTAATGTGTAATTACCCCCACACACACCACGTGCATGTGGGGCCAGAGGACAGACAGCCTCTAGTGATGTTCCTCAGGAAACCTCTCTGCTGCGGAATATCATTTTAGGATGTGTTACATTCGTTAATGCTGTGCAACATTTGTTTAATGATGCAAAGATGTGTTGCATTCTGTCATGTTACATTTGTTTAATTCTGTGAAGCTGTGTTACTGTGCCTGTCTAAAATACCTGATGGTCTAATAAAGAGCTGAATGGCCAATAGCAAGGCAGGAGAAAGGATAGGTGGGGCTGCAGGCAGAGAGAATAAACAGAAGGAGAAATCTGGGAAGAGGAGATCAAGAAGCAAGAAAAGGAGGAGAGGAGGACTCCAGGGGCCAGCCACCCAGTCCACAGCCATGGAGTAAGAAGGAAAGAAAGGTAAAAGCCCAGAAGCAAAAGATAGATGGGATAATTTAAGTTAAGAAAAGCTGGCTAGAAATAAGCTAAGCTAAGGCTGGGCATTCCTAAATAATAATAAGTCTCTGTGTATTTATTTGGGAGCTGGATGGCGGGCCCCACAAAGAGTAAAGAGTAAAACAACATTTTGGTGTTCCAACATGAGATTCAAATTTCTGTAAGGCCTGAGAAAGCTTATTGGCCATTCAGCTCTTTATTAGACCAATCAGGTGTTTTAGACAGGCAAAGTAACACAGCTTCACAGAGTTAACAAATGCAACATAAAAGAATGCAACACATCTCTGCATCATCAAAACGAAATGTTCCACAGCATAAACGAATGTAACACATCTATACCTATCCACCTTATTTTGAGACAGGTCTCTCATTGGTATGGAACTCACCAGTTAGGTTAGGGTTCCAGGGAGTCCCAGAGAGCTACCTGTCTCCTCTCACCTGCATTGGGATTACAAGCATATGCATCACACCTGGATTTGTTTCTGCTCATGTGTGTGGGTGTATGTACACATGTGTGTGTGTAGAGGTCAGATGTTGACCTTAGGTGTCTTCCTCATTTGCTTCTACACCTTATTTATTATTGAAAGTCCTCCTGTGTGTGTGTGTGTGTGTGTGTGTGTGTGTGTGTGTGTGTGTGTGTTAGAGAGAGAGAGAGAGAGAGAGAGAGAGAGAGAGAGAGAGAGCGAGAGAGCGCATGTGAGCGAACTTATGGAGATCAGAGGACAACTTGCAGGGGTCCATTTTTCCCTACCATCATGTGGATTCCAGGCCTCAAATTCAGGTTGTCAGGCTTGACAGTAAGAGCCCTTACCCACTGTACCATCACCATAGTCCCACATTTTATTTATTTATTTTTGTTTTTTTCAGACCGGATTTCTGTGTGTAGCTTTTCCTGGAACTGGCCTCAAACTCAGAGAGATAGATCCACCTGCATCTGCCTTTCAAGTGCTGGGATTAAAGGCATGCACCACCACCACCTGGCAAAGAATTTATGATGCCTATTTTTTTTAAGATTTATTTTTATTTTATTTTTTATTTTTTTCCCACATTTTACTTTTTGAGACAAGATCTGTCACTGAACTTGGAGCTCACTGATTGGCTACACTAGGTGGCTAGCAAGCCCTTTGGATCCTCTTGATACTGCCCCTCCTCCAGCCCTGTGATTACAGGCTATAGGGAACTATATGCCTCAGCCCCCACCTTTGACACAGGCTCTGATGTAGCCCACGCTGGCCTCAAACTCCTTATATAGTTAAGGATAACCTTCAACTCTTAATCCTCCTGTCTCTCTACCTCCCAAGACCTAGAACTACATGTCTGCCCGGTAAGGTTAGTCATTTTTTTGCAGTGCCAGAATTTGAATCTAGGGCCTGGGGCCTCATGCTTGCTAAGCCATGGCCTGTCACTGAGCTGTGTCCAGCCCTGATTTTGGTGGTACTGGAACCCATCGCCTGGCCCTGCCAGGCAGCTCCTCTGCCACTGAGCCACACCTCAGCCTTCTTGTTCTTGATTTGGAAAAATTGACACTGTGATCTTTATCTTAAAGACATTTTGAATGGGATTTAAATGTATATTCCTCATTTTGAAGAAACGTAAAATCGATTCTGTTGGATTTTAGAAGTAGATGGGTAGAGGAAGCTCGTCTAGCTTCATAGTCCTCATGCTGCCAAACAAAACAAAACACCCCACTAGAACATACCAGAGAATTAACAAAAAAGTTAAGCACTCTCGCAGGATCATATTCAATACAATTGCATTTCTACACATTTTTTAAGAAAAAAAAAATGAAATGAAGAAATAGGTTATAAAAACAATTCTTAGAGTTAGAGATGGCAGCACAAGCTGTTTACCCCAGCACTCGGGAGGCAGAGGCTGGCGGGTCTGGAGTTTCAGCCTGCTCTGCATGGTGTGTTCCAGGCCAGCCCAGATACACAGTGAGACTCCGACTCAAAAATAAAAGACCCCACTGCTTAGAAATAAAGCAGGAGGGCTGGAGAGTTGACTCAGCAGTTAAGACACTCACTGGCTGTTCTTCCAGAGGACCTAGGTTTAATTCCCAGCACCCACAAGAGCCACCTATAACTCCAGTCCCAGGGGATCCAGTGCCCTCTTCTGGCTTCCATGGGCACTGCATACACATAGTGCACAAACAGGCAAGACACCCATAAAATAAAAGTAAGAAAAAAATTTAAAAAAGAAATAAAACAGAATTATGGATCATACTCTCTATAAAATATTGCCAAATTTTAAATATTTTAATGAGTAGAAATACATCTTCTGGTCAGTGATGGAACAACTTAATGTTGTTATAAGTAACAATAGTTCCCAAACTATTGATTTAGTACATTCCTTCCAGAATCCTAGTTGTTGTCTTAGTAGACATTGACAGGCTGACCATGAAATCCATATGGAAACCCTAAGAGCCTATTACAGCCAAAATAATCTTGGAAATAAGACAGTTGGAAGACTTCTGCTTCCTGACTCTAAAACATTAGAATGCAACACTAAGCAAGTCAGTGTGATAAAGGCATAAGGTTGATGTCATAGCTACTTTCCTCATGGTGATGACAAAAATAACTGATGAGAACTAGTAAGGAGTGTTTGCTCATGGTTTCAGAGGTTGCAGCTCATGGTTTCAGAGGTTGCAGCTCCTGGTCCTTGGCTCTTTTGATTCTGAGCCTGTGGTGAGGCAGAGCATCATGTGGAAGACGAGGCTGTTTGCTCATGGCAGACAGGAAGCAGAGCAAAGGGACTAGAGAGTGGGTATCACCTTCAAAGATGCCCCTACTGGCACTTCTTCCAACTATGCCCCCAAATTTCAAAAAAATTTCAGAACCTCTCCAATGGCTCCTCCAGTGGGGGACCAGGCCTTCAGCACATGAGCCTGCGGGGATATTTCCTATTCAAGCCATAACTTTCTACTTTGGCCCCCAAAGACTCATGGCCATCTCAATGCAGAATGTATTTGGTGCATTTCAAGGAGCCCCCAAATCTTAACAGTCCCACCCTTTGTCCAGGAGTCCATCTTTTAAGCTTCTTCTGTGGTTAAAGGCAGACTCTTCACTGTGAGCCCCTGTAAAATAAAAAGTGTGTATTCTCAAGCTACCGTTGAAATCTTCAGTGCACAGCTGAGACTAAGGGGCAAGCACTGAGTTCTCTGCCTCCATGTCTGGGCTTACATGTCATGACGCCAGCTCCAACAGGTATGGGCGGCCATTTATAACCCACATGGCTCTCTCTTGGACTGACTCCCCTTGGTCATGGCCTCTCTTCCATATTCCTGGCATCTCCAAACACCCTGAAGACTCTATGTCATCTTTGATGTTACCCTCACAGCTTCATTCACAGCCTCCTTAGGGGATTTTGCAAACATTTCAACCTATTATATATCGCAGGGCCTCCCAGACTTTTTGCAGAACTCATGTGGAAACCTTCATGACCCCATGCTTTTTCACTGTGAACGCTGGCAAGACCAGCGTCACATGTACGTGAGATCAATGCATCAACCCCCAAATGCTAATACAGTTGACTGTGTTGGTGAGAAATGTTACTGTCAGGAATTGGAGAAAGCTCTGGCCCCATAATCTGCGAGTTGCTTTCTCTGTGACTGACTAGAATCTGGAAAAGTAGTCCATGAACAGATTATCTGAGGCAACTGGAACAGAACAAGGAACTCTGATGAACGTACAGCTAACAGCATTGGCTCAGCATAGCATCCATACTCTCTCCAAAGGGTGAGGACTACAGAGGTTGTAAGCTATCACTGCCTTGATTCCCCTACTGTGGTCCATGGCCAGTGCCCTCCTGGTGGAGAGATGTTCTTCAGTCCACAGAGCAGAGTGTAAGAGGCCTCAGGAGCCATTCTAGGTCTGTGAGATGTATGCTTCCCAGGCTGTTTTGGTAACTTAGGGAGAGCAGTCTTTCCCCCATCTTCTGTGTTCTTGGGGAGTTTGGAGGAAGCCTCATTGCAACTGATGGGGTATGCCATCAAATACAGATATAACTACTCCAGCAAGGCTTCCGGTGTGAGACCTGGAGTGTCACTTTGATCATGTGAAAGTAGTGAGTTTGTCCTGGGCACGTGGACTCTCACAGGAGATAGAGTATTCATGTGGCTTGGGCTGGCCTCAAATTCACTTTGTAGTTAAGCTGACTTTGAGCTGATCTCCTGCCCCTAACTTAGGAGTGGTAGTTTAGCTGTGTTTGAGATTAACCTAGACCCTCATGCATTCCAGGTAGGCACTCTGCTGCCTGAGCTGCACCCCAGCTCCCAGCAGGGTCATCAGCACTCTTTCTGGGACATGAGGTGGCACATCCAGAGGTCTTCCACACTAGGAAGTGGATTTTCAGCAACACAGTTACTAGACGGCTAGTAACTTTTTTTTCCATTCAAGAGGCAGCTAGGAAAGGGTTAAGTTCTGTGTGTGTGTGTGTGTGTGTGTGTGTGTGTGTGTGTGTGTGATGCTTACTCAGAGACATTAGTCAGCCCTGACACTCTATGACCTCATAAAAATGCAAACACTCTTTTCCTCAGCCATATGTAACCCCAGGAAAAATTAACCTGGCCTCAATCGTAATTTATATAGAGATATAATACTCTACTTATGCCTTCACACTGTCATCAGAAAAACCCTCTTCTCTGTCTCTAACTGATACCCTGGAAGTCTATTACCCGGTATTCTGTTTTCTTTTATGGCTCTTAGGCGAAATATGGGCCCCAACTAGAGGCGGCAGAGGCAGGCTCTGCGAGGACTGCCTGACTGCTGGATTCTCCAGGAGCTGGGGCTGGGCCCCGGTGCCTTTCTTTTGCTGCTGGCCCCTGAGCCATGGCACTCAGGCCCCACAGTGGAAGCAGGGGCAGGACTTGTGGGTGTAGGCATGCGCATCTGCAAGCTCCAGAAGCTTTGGCACAGCAGGGAAGGCCTGAACGTGAGCTGGAGCCCTCCTCTACAGCAGTTACCTTTCCTGTTACAATGACCGAAAAATGGACAAAGGCAATTTGAAGAGGGAGATGGAGTTTTTTTGAAACGGCATCTCATATGTATCCTTGGCTGGCCTGGACCTGGCTACATAGACTAGGATGGACTCAGACTCACAGACATCTGTCTGCCTTTGCCTCCCAAGGGCTGGGATTACAGGTGTGAGTCACCGATTCCAGGCTTGCTTCCTCCTCCTCTTCCTCCTCAATTTATTTTGGCTCATGGTTGAAGAGAACTTAATCCATCATGGGAAGGACATGGCTGTGGTGGCTTCATGGTGATTGGAATATGTGACTGGTATTCCTTACTTACTCTACAAACTTCAAGAGTGGCCCCCATCCAGGCTCCCAAAGGTCCCATAAGCTCCCAAAACAGCCACCAGCCACCAACCGGGAACCAAATGTTCAAATCCTTCTGGGGACAGTCCACATTCAAACCACAATAATTACAGACTTCTAGAATTCTTCATTGCAGGGGAGAATTAGTTATTTATCTTTCTAAGATTTGTACTTATTTGCCTAGCAGTCACTAAGCCGGATCCCTAGCATCATATAAATTGGATGTGGTAGTTCACATTCATAGCTACAGCACTAGGAAGATGGAGGCAAGATCAGAAGTTCAAGGTCACCTTTGGCCAGATACAGAGTTTGAGGCCAGTCTGGGCTATATGAGACATGTCTAAAAAAATATATCTTTGGGGCTGAAGAGATGGCTCAGAGGTTAAGAATATTGACTGCTCTTCCAGAGGGCCTGGGTTTGGTTCCCAGCACCTACAGGGGGGTCACAGCCTCCTGAAATCCAGTACTATGGTATCCAGTGCCTTCCTGTGGTCTCCGTGGGCACTAGGCACACATGTAGTGCACATACATTCATGCAGGCAAAACTCATACACATAAAATGAATAAATCAAATTTAAAAAGTTATCCTTTTACATAAACACTAGAAGTTGCGGGCACATAGTGTGCTGGCTAATTTTATGTCAAATTGACACAAGCTGGAGTCATCTGAGAGGAGGGAACCCCAACTGAGAAAATGTTTCCATAAATTGGGCTGTAGGCAAGCCTGTAAAGTATTTTCTTAATTAGGATCAATTGGGGAGGGTCCAACTCATTGTGGGTGGGGTCATCCCTGAGCTGGTGGTCCTGGGTTCTAAAAGAAATCTGGGAGCAAGCCAGTTAGCAGCACCCCTCTACATCAGCTCCTGCCTCCAGCTTTCTGCCCTGCTTGAGTTCCTGTCCTGACTTCCTTTGATGATGAACAGTGACATAGAAGTGTGAGCCCCAAGTTTCTTTGGTCATGGTGTTTCATCACGGCAATAGTAACCCTAACTAGGGCAGTGGGTGTTTGGGTAGTGAATTAATTAGAGCATCCCTTCCTTCTGGAATGCAGAATGCCCCTGGACTGTTCATATGGCAGCACCAACCTCCCAGCTACCCGGCCACAGTGGGCTGAGTTACTTGTTGAGGTGCACTGGTCTCCCTCCTGCTTTGTTTGTGGCTTTTCTGTCAGTCCCCTGCCACGCAGAAAGGTCTTCCCCTTTCAGAGTAGGGGCAGAGTCTGGAGGATGTGGCTGGAGGCCTCTCCACAGCTCTGAGGGTGCTGTTGGCATTCCAGGGCGGCCAGGTTCTGATCTGGGCTGAGAAGACCCTGTTGCCGCTTCTCGGAGCCTGGTCCTCGAGAGCCCCTTTGCTGGCCGTTTCCCCCTCCCACACCTCCACAGGTTGTCACTGGGACCAGGAACAAACCATCAGCCTTGCTTGGCATTACAGGATACTGGGATTTTCCACCCAGATGTTGATGGCTTCTGTTTGGGTCAGTATGAAGATGGAAGGCTGCCTTGGAGTATTTTCTTCATTGCTTAGCGGGGCAGTGAGTGTGAAGTGGTTTTGTGGTGAGTGACGATGCTGAATTAGTCACCTAAATCTCTTCTCCCCATCAAGTGCACGAGTATGTACACACACACACACACACACACACAACACACACACAACACACACACACACACACCTTATCAGTCCAGCATTAGAGCTAGCAATTCTCTTAGCAACCATCAAAACCCTATAATTTCCGTACTTGCTCAGATAAAAACTGTTTTCTAAAATGATTTCATTTCCATATTAAATCATTAAGAGCATTTCAAGGCAGAAAACAATGTGGGATTTAGACAGATGATTTTGTTTGTTTTTTTCTCATTATGTACCTGGTCTCAAACTCAATATTTTCTTGCCTCAGCTTCCTGAATGCTCTTAATTACAGGTGGGAGCCAGCATACCTGGTTAGATATATTTCAGGTGGTTTTTGAACTCATGCTGTTGGATGAAGTTCACCCCTCCATTACCTCTGCACCCGCTCCTGCCTTGCACCAGCACACTCCGCTTCATTTTTTTGAGATAGGGTCTGAAGTCTTACAGGCTGGTGTTGAACTCACTGTAGCTAAGGATGACCTTGAACCTTCTGCCTCTACCTCCTGGACACTGGGATTCAGGTGTGTGCCACCATTCCCAGTTTACATGGTACTGGGTATCGAACCCAAGGCTTTGTGTGTACTAGGCAAGCATTCTACCAACTGAGCTACATCCCTAGCCCAAGTAGTCTGCTTTAGATGAAATGGCTGGGTCTGCTAAGATGGATTGGTGGGTAAGAATGACTAGTCAGACCTCAGGAACCCACGGGGAGGGGAGGAACATCTCCTAAAAGTTGTCTATGTGGCATATATACCTGCATACACATACACACACACACACACACACACACACACACACACACACACCTGTATACACACACATCTGTGCACACATACACTCATATGCATACACATACCTACATACACACATCAGCATATACGCCCACCTGCATGCACACACACCTGCATACACACACACCTGCATGCACACACACCTGCATACACACACACCTGCATGCACACACACCTGCATACACACACACCTGCATACACACACACCTGCATACACACACACCTAAATATACACCTAAATATACATACACACACACACCTAGATACACACATACCCCCCTACACCTACATCTATACACACATACCTGCATATACACACACAGCTACAAACACACATACCTGAATGTACACATACCTGCACACACACACACACACACACACACACACACACACACACACACAATTAAAAAGTAAATAAATGAAAAAGATTGTTTTCTTCAGAGTACCCCAGCTTCACTGTTGCCCACCCTTTGTACTGGCACACACACTTGCCTCTCTTTGGTGCCAAGGGAGACAATAGAATCATCAAACAGGCTGGGCTTGGTGGCGCACGCCTTTAATCCCAGCACTTGGGAGGCAGGGGCAGGTGGATCTCTGAGTTCCAGGCCAACCTTGGCTACATAATGAGTTCCAGCCAAGGCTATATAGTGAGACCACCATCTTAAAAAAAAAAAAAAGGAATAATCAAACAGGGACATTATTGAATGCCTTTCATCACTGTCCCTTGGAGGGTTTGCTAATAGGAACTGAAAGTAGACAAAGTAAGAGGAGAAAAGTCATGCAAATGTATTTAACTCACAGGGGAAAATCACAGGACAGTGGGCGCCTGCAGAATTTAGTGGGGAGAAATACCTTTCTTCGTAAGCAGAGAAAGGTGGGGAATAGAGGTGATTTTGAGGGTAGTAAATGATTTTAGGGAAGATGAATGGACTCAGGAGGCAGAAATTAGCTTGTAAATGATTCTCTGGAAATTTGAATGAGCCCCAGAGAGAGATAATATCTTGTAAATGATTCTCTTTGGAATTAGAATGAGCTAGAGGGACTAAAATGATTCTCTTTAGAATCGGAATGAGCCAGAGAACAGACAATATCTGTGACAAAGTCCATCCAGGTGTGCCGATACTAAGCCTTCTTTTCTGTGAGATGGTGCCGTTTCATGGAGAGGGGGGAGGAGGCTGTGTTTTCTTTGATGGGTCCAGTATGAATGACATGCTCTGTGCGGGGAGAGGTTATGTGAACTTCTATAGCCACAAATCAAAGGCCGCAAGCCAGTACATTTACCAAATCATTGGTGACCGCAGCAAGGCAGCTAGCTGTGTCTCTCCCCTTCCCCTGTCTCCCCTCCCCCTCCCCCTCCATTTCTTTGTCCCTCCCCTCCCCTTTCCTCTTGGCTTTTTTATTTCTCAAGGTAGGGTCTAGCTATCCAAGCTGGCCTCAAACTCAAGAACCTCCTGCCTCAGCTCCTGACTGACTGGGATTGTAGGCGGGGAAATCTTTGTATAGGTTTCCAGCGTCGCATTGGTGCTTTGGAGTTGGCAGAGGTTAGCTCAGTGACAGGTTAGTGAGAGGTTAGCAGAGGTCTGCTCAGCTTAGTGACCTATTCTGCCAGGTCTGACTAGTAGTCCAAGGGTGGCAGGTCAGGTGCAGAGGAAGAAGTAGATGACGGTCACAGGGCTGAAGCCTAGGAGCATTGTGGCTCTTGACCAATAATATTCTGGTCAATAATAATAACAACTTAGGTTGTCAAAGGACCTAAGTCTGTCTGCTCTTTGCTCAAAAGTCAAGATGAGAGGTGGTAGGAAGAAAATAGTTTATCCAAGGGAGAGCATCCTGGGAAGATGGAGGAGTTAATGCATCTGCTCCAACCCCCACCCCCTCCCCCGCAAAAAATCTTAAGGACGTTGGTCTGTGGGAGGGCTTTTATAGTGGGGGAGAGGAGGTGCTGGAGCCAGTGGACAGGAAGATCTTATGCTGGGGGGTGTTGTGTCATTCAGTGTGGTGTCCCCTTTTTACCATCAGTTTGCGACTAATCTTGACCTCAGGGGTAAGTTCCCATAGTTCTTTAGATTGCTGACGTACTTCAAGTTAAATCTCACAGCAATTTCCATGCTCTGTGTTAGCTGACTCATAGAACTGAAGAATGGGGGGGGGCAGTGTTACACATTCACATTCTGATGTCATCAGAGGGTGCCAGATGTTTTGGGTTCCGTAGACCTAAAGAAACGTTTTTAGTAGTTGACACCTTAACCATTTAGGTGCATCCTTTCTCTGGAATTTAGGATTCAGGCAAAGGGAGGGGATGTCAGAGGAGAAACCACCAAGGAGTAGCCACTATTAAACAATGTCTCCATAACCTTACTCAGCCAAGATTCAGTAGTCTGCAGGGTCTTTAATGGAGATGCAGCTTCCTCTGAGAATGTCAGCATCACACTGGTATGATTTGAGCCCAGGCTCAGGTGTTGGGGATGGGTCCACAGGATGGCAATGTAGAGGTAGTGGGACCTTTATGGAATGTAGTCCAGGGGCTGTAGGGGTGGCTCAGCAGTTAAAAGCATCGATTGCTCTTCCAGAGGACCCAGATTCCATTCCCAGCTCCACATGGTGGCTCACCACTGCCTGTAACTCCAGTCCTAGAGGCCCTCTGGCCTTTGAAGTTACTCCATAGACACACATGCAGGCAAACATGCATACACACAAAACAACAAAGTTTTTTGTTTTTTGTTTTCTGGAGCTGAGGACCGAACCCAGGGCCTTGCGCTTGCTAGGCAAGGGGTCTACCACTGAGCTAAATCCCCAACCCCTACAAAGGTTAAAAAAACATTAAAAAAAAACCAAAAAAACAAGAAGCCGCATGGTGGTGGTGCATTCCTTACATCCAAGCAGGCAGGCTGATCTCTGTGAGTTCAAGGCTAGCCTGGTCCCATAGTGAGTTCCAGGACAGCAAGGGCTATACAGAGAAACTCTGTCTCTAAAAACAAACAAACCAAACCAACCAATGAAATGGAGTCTAGTGGAAGTTATGTAGACCCCTGGGGAGAGGGACACCATGGTCCCCAGTATCTCTGCTCTTCTGGTTTGTTGTGGTGGAAGGTGATGTGTGGGACCTCTGGCAAAAACCTGCTGTTTGGACTTTCAGCATCTAGAACTATTAGCCAAATAAACGTCTTTTCTTTGTAAAGTTAGACTGCGTCAGTATTTTATTTTATAGTTAACTGAAGTTCCCAGGAAAAGGGGGCTCCTCCATCAAACCATCTACAAGTCTGGCTGACTAAGAGCTTCAGTGATTGTGGGGCTGGAGGGATGGCTCACTGGTTAAGAGTACTTACTGCTTTTCCAGAGGCCCTGGGTTCAATTCCCAGCACCTGCACCACGCAGCTCCCAACTTCCTATAACTCCAGTTCCTGAACACACACGGTATGCATCAACTCATGCAAGCATATGCATAAATTAAAAAAAGAACTTCACTGATTGTAGAGAGTTAGAATGTTGCAGGTCTAGAGCCAGATCATCTCGGGCTGTCATTAGTCTGTTAAATAGCCATGTATTCTCCACATGTGTTTGACTAACATCCTTGTGACTAGTGGGTAAGTCCCTTTGGAATGTTCAAAGAGAAGCCTAGCTGCTATCAACTCAAAAGCCAAGAACGCCAGTAGATAAAATTTGAGGCAGACATTTCTCACCTCTCCGATGTTTCCACCAATGTATTTGAAAACTGTTTTGATTTGGTATTTTCTTTGCTTTGTTATGATAAAGGCTTTATGAAACTGCTACCATGTTGGACCGTGGTACTTGGGGTGACTTACATTTTTGTTCCTGGGCCATGTCTACTCATATTTGGCTCCATAATAAACTATCTCTTATTCCCGTAGACATGAGAGCTGTCTTTTTTATTTTTGTATTGATGTAGTAGTGAACACAGACTAATATACTGACCTGTGGGGATTTGAGCAATTGCTTAGAGAGCATTGAGAGAACAGCCATGGCCTCTCAGACATTCCTGGTGTTAGTCCAGAACATCTTCTTCATGGAGAGCAGAACCATTTTGACATGATGCTTTAACTCTTCGGCTCACTACTTTCTACAAATTCTGTCCTCAGGAAGTAATCCTGAAGATGGTAAACGCTCCATGCCCAGTTAGTACCATCGCTGGAGTTGGTAGATGAGCAAACAAGTTGATTGCGTGTTCCTGGGGTTCCTGTCCGCAGCATGGTCTTGAGGAAGAGAGACTCACATGAAGATTCTTCTGAGGATGCTGAAGTTTGTGATAGAGAAACTGTCTGGACTAGGGCCTGGACTCTGCCCTTCCTCCAGGCTCTGCTCAGGCCTCTCTCCAGGGCCACTCTGCTTTCCTCTTCTTTTTTTTCTACCATTTATTTGTTAACACTTTAAAGATTCATTTTTAATATTTTTAATTATGTGTATATAATGTATCTACACATGGGTATACGCACATTACCATCAGATCCCTCCGGTGCTAGAGTTATAGGCGGTTGTGAGCTGTCTGATGTGGGATTTGAGAACTGAACTCAGGGTCTTTTACATGAGCAGTACATGTTCTTAACTGCTGAGCCATCTCTCCAGCCTCCTACTTGTGTGTGTGTGTGTGTGTGTGTGTGTGTGTGTGTGTGTGTGTGTGTACATGTACATGCCATGGCATGCATGTAGAGGTCAGAGGACAACTTTGTGAGGTACTTCTCTCCTACCATGTGAGTTCCACCTTTGCCCTCTGAGCCATCTCTCCAGCCGACCACTTTCTTTGTGGGCCTGTGCTGAATGAAGTCTGCTCACTCCTGGCAGCCTTTGCACACAGACCCCATGCCTAGTGTCTTCCATGCTGACATCCCACCCCGGCTCACTTCTGACTCAGTCAGAAGCCCTGCTCTGAGCTGCTGCTGTTCATCTCGTTTCCTCTCTCCCATCCAGCTGTGGGACAGAGGCAAACCGAACACTTACTGAAATACCGTCTGAAGACAAAACCAGAAGTGCTGCTTTTAAATTCTTTTAAAACCATTCCATAAAATACAGGTTGCCTGTCAGCGCTGTAGAGGAAGCAGGAGGCTGGCTCATCCGTACATTTGCTAAATTCATCAGGCTGGTCATTCAAAGAAACTGGAAAAGAATCTGAAAAATGCTCAGTGTTAGCAAAATGGAAAACAAGTTTTGAAAGAATTCAAGAGAAATCTGTGTCAACTGAAGAGCTCATTTGAGACCTTACAAATTTGGAATACTGTTAGATAAAGAGTATGTCAGAAGAAGACTGAAGTGACCTTCCAGTTTTTAACTGTCTGAACATGTCTTAAATGACTGGTGAGAGCTGAGGAATATACAGCATTTAAAAAGATAGTCCCTAAAATGGTGTTTGGGAAACCAGTGTCCTGGCTAAGTGTGGTAAGTTGGTCATTTGGTAACCAACTGAGAAAAGGTGGACGTTCACGACCCAGAGATGTGTGATGTATGAAGGCCCTGGAAAGTCCATCCCTGGCTGTGGACAGACTGCCTTGCCTCCTCTCTCCACACCCACTCCTCCTTCAGCCTTGGACCCGAGCCCTCAGAGCCTACCTCTCTCCACTTCCTCACAGTGCCTCCTTCTTTACTCAGAACTCAGTGCAGTCCTGTTTATATTTCTAGATTCTTCCAGAATCACTGCCTGTCTGGGCTCAGCTCAGGTCTCACTGATCACCGAGACCTGAGGGTCGTCTGCAGAGGTGTGGGGTAGTGTCTCAGGATGACCCAGCCCTGCCTGGCTCCTTTCCTTTCTTCACAGTTATGACCCCACACTGGCCAGGCTGAGGCATCTCTGCCACTTAGCTCTCTGCAGGGAGTACCCTTCTCTCTCATGCCAGGGTGCTTCAGCCCTCCCACAGTGCTCTGGACCTGAGGGATCTGTTACCTAGTTCTCTGTAGGTAGTACCCTCCTGTGCTCACATGTGCCTCCCATGTCCTGGAGGGCAGGTTCTTTGTCCTCTTGGCTGCCCTTGGCCTGGGTTCCACAATCGGGCCTTGTATCTAGCAAGTCCTTGCTGAATGACTGGATTAGACGCAAGTCCTCCCCAGTGAGAAATGCCCAAAGCCACATCTTCGCGAACACGAGGCTCTGGGTGGTGGCTGTCTCCTACCTGCCTTCTTCCCAGCCATCCATACCCCTGACCCCAGTCCAGCCCAGACCTCCACCACTTCCCCAGGAGTGAGCATGGATTACAACTCATCGGATTTTTACAGATGAGCTTCAGAATTACTTAAGCAACTTCCCCTAAAAGCTTCATTGGTTTTGTTTGTTTGAATCAGTATATCCCTGGCTGGCCTTGTGTATAGAAGGATGGCCTTGAACTTCTGGTCTGCCTCTATTTTCTGAGTGCTGGGTTACAGTTAGGGTTCGTTTATACGGTGCTGGGAATGGAAAGCAGGGCTTCACGCATGCTAAGCAAACACTCATTGACTGAACTGTGTCCTCACCCTTCTGCCATTCTTATATTTTCTAAATATTCATAAGAGGAAAGGGATAGATTTGTGAATGTTTAGTTTGTATCTATTCGCTTTAATTTTAATTATTATTTTTCTTGAGATGTCTCACTGTGTTGCTCTGGCTGGCCTCAAATTTAGGATCCTCCTGCCTCAGCCTTGTGAATTAGTGGGATCACACGAGTGTGTCACCTTGCTTAACTCAAGAGTTTTCATTTGATTATTATGGTGTGGAGTTGGTCTCAGCAAATGCCAGTGGAGTCTCCTTCCTGCTCCTCCCGGCCCTGCTGCATTTTCAGCTGTTTCTCATTGCCACTGGTGGGCGGAGCGGACCCTTCCTTAAATAAACCTTTCATTAGGGAAGGCATTTGGGACTGCACGGAACAGTTTAGAACACAACCCTGAAAGCGACATGTCTCCGCTTCTGGGATGCTGCCAGTGCAGTACTTAGAGGAGATTCATTGCTCCCAGGGCTTACGTTAGGGAGGGGGGAAAAGAGAAATAATAAATCAAGTCCATGCTTGATGAACTTTGGTCCTTTTAAGCTACAAACCAAGGGAAAGGAGAAAAAGGAAGTAATAAATTTAAACAAGATGGAGGAAGAGCAAGCTGATAAACTTAATCAAAGGCACCTGGAGGAAATGACCTTTGTGCAGAATGGGGCAGTATGGGATAGGGATGGGGAGGGCAGGGTTTGCCAGGCATCCAGGTTCTTCCTTTTATATATCGGGGTGTAGATGGTTTTGGAGGATGGAGCTGCTGTTGGCTCTGTGGTCACCCACTGGCCACAGACTTCAGACTGGAGTTCTTGCCCCAGCCAATTCCTCAGATATATTTAGGGAGAGAATAGAATGTTCACACCAGGAATGCCCCCCAGCAGACCCAGCATTGATGGAGAAGGCAGGCAGGGCGTGGGGAGAGTGGTGAGACCCTCCCCACGAGTCTCACGTGGGTACCATTCAGGCCACCTGTTGTCACACTGCTTATGTGCTCCCCCCCCCCCCACCGCCCCAAGTCTTTAGTCAAATTCCTTTGCAAAATTCCATGCTGATGGAGAAAAAGGCTTTTGTCTGCTCTCAGCCAGAGCACCTGGGAATGAGGTGGTTAGGCTGGGGTGTAGGTGACCAGTGTGGGCTCACTGCTTCTGCTGGGCCCACAAGGTTTTGGGGGGTTGGCTGCTTGTAGGGCTTACTATTATGCTCATTTGAAGGGAAAACTCCCTTATAGGCATTGAAAAAAACTAATAAGCCATTAGCTAAATTCTAAAAAGGAGCAAATGCAAATTAATACACTCTAGAAGAAGGAATGAACTAATGCAAAATATGTTTTACAAGCAAATGAGAGGACTGGATTCTCAGCAGTCCGCTTGTATGTTTTTGTAACAAAATGGAAATTAATATCTTCCCAGGGGCTCATCATCTATTCCTCTCAACTCAATGTAATCTGCAGTGATTGTTTTTAATAGAGAAGAAAAAGCACCCAGCTGCTCTTTTGAGCAAGCCAGCAGAAGGACATCTTGGAGCAGATCTGTGTGCTGCATAAAGTCCCTGGGTGGCCTCTTTGTTTTACTGTAGAAGGAAGGCCAGCTCCTTTTCTCCAGATGGGGGTCAGTGCAGACCAGGCACAGCAGGTGCTGGCCTCCCCGGTGAACAGAGATCTGGCGCAAGCCAACTGGAGCCCCCTAGAAAGAAAGACTAGAGACCCTCAGCCCTTTCTCCCTGAGACCTGGGCCAGGAGACCAGCAGGGTCATCCAGAAGGCCTTGGCCAAGCTCTCCTGGTTGAAAGGACCATGCTGCTCCTGGCTGAAGCTAAGTGTTCTGTGGGCACAGCCACCTTGATGGCATGGGGTTTGGGACAGCCATAAAGGGTGCCTTAGGAGAGAGAGTTCTAGGAGTCCAAACGAAGGGAATTCTTGGGTTGGGCCAGCAGAGGAACATCACAGCAGGCCGTAGGCAGACTGCTGTGCAGACTAGTTTTTATCAGTGACCGAGTGTCCACGGCAGGAGAGACGGGGGGTCAGCCCACTCCCGCGGGGACCATGTCAGTGTTAAGCCTCCTGATGGGAGGAATGGACTTCCTGGTGCTTGTCAGCTTGTCATAGAAACCCCAGGGGTGCACTATGGCTCCTTGTTTGTTCAGATGGTAAAGCGAGTCACCCTCTTCCTCTTCATGAGCAGACAGACAGACAGACAGACAGACAGACAGACACACACACACACACACACTCACACCAGGGAATTTTTCAAGTGTCAGGTATATCACACGACACATTCTATTGGCTCGAACTCAGTCATGTGGCTGCACTGACAGCAAAGGAAGCTGGGAAATGAAGTCCAACCATGATTGAGCCGGTGTTGGAGACAGGGTTTCTCTGTGTAGCTTTGCACCTTTCCTGGAACTCGCTTTGGAGACCAGGCTGGCCTCAAACTCAGAGATCTGCCTGCCTCTGCCTCCTGAGTGCTGGGATCAAAGGCGTGCGCCACCACCACCCGGCTTGAGACGATGATCTTGAAGAGAAAACAGCTTTTGACTGTAGGGAAGGAAAAGATCCTTCCCCTTCTACCCAACTAGCTTTTCTCTGTGATTTAGATTGACAGGAGAGAATGGGAGAAAGACAAGCAAGAGGTCGTTAGCAGGTGGACTTGCACACATACAGGAAACTCAGGTGAGAGCAACTCAGGGCTGTTAGACAATGGAATCTATGTACCCAGTTCATAAGGGAAGGCAGGGTGGGGGAGGAGGGGCAGGGTGGGAGGGAGGAGGGGCAGGGGTGGGGGGGAAGGGCAGGGGTGGGAGGAGGGCAGGGGTGGGGGGGAGGGGCAGGGGTGGGGGGGAGGAGGCGGGGGAGGAGGGGCAGGGGGTGGGGGGGAGGAGGGCAGGGGTGGGGGGGAGGAGGGAGGGGTGGGGAAGGAGGGGCAGGGGTGGGGGAGGAGGGCAGGGGGGGAGGAGGGCAGGGGCGGGAAAGCAAATGGCCTTTTGGAAAGATAAGTGACTCCTGTGCGGCTGGTTTGTGTTGACTTGACACAAGCTAGAGTCACTTCAGAAGAGGGAGCCTCAACTGAGAACCTCAACCTCCACCAAACGGACCCACAGGCAAGCCTGGGGTGCATTTTCTTGAATGATGAGTGACGCAGATGGCCCACCCCACAGGGAGTGCTGCTTTTGAGTGGAGGGTCCAGGAGAGCATCCGGAAGCAGGCTGAGCAAGCCAGGGGGCAGTTAGTAAGCAGCTCTCCTCTGCGTAGAGTCACTGGGTGGTCTCTCTGCTTTACTGTGAAGAAAGGCCAGCGTCTGCATCCGCTCCTGCCTCCAGGTTCCTGCACTGCGTGGGTTCCTGTTCTGACTTCCCTAGAAGATGGACTACAGCCATAAAAAGAAATAAACACACCCTCCAAATTGGTTGGTCATGCGTTTTTTTTTTTTTTTCCAGAGCTGAGAACCGAACCCAGGGCCTTGAGCTTGCTAGGCAAGTGCTCTACCACTGAGCTAAATCCCCAACCCCGGGTCATGCGTTTCATCACACAATAGAACCCTTCATTAAGACAACTCCCTTAGGAGAGTAGATGGGAGATAGGATAGTTTGTGACAGAATAACCCCCAAGTAGGGCCGGGTGATGGCGGTGCACACCTTTAGAACTCAGGAGGCAGAGGCCGACAGATGTCTGTGAGTTTGAGGCCAGCCTGGTCTACATAGGAGGTTAAGATAGTCAGGCTGCATGACTGACTGCCTGGCATGAGGCCGCCTCCTTTGCCTCTGAGGATATTAGAGGTGCTCCGGGAGGGGTGGCAGCAGCCATGTTCTTTAGGGAGGGTCTGCTCTATGGCACAGAGGATCATAGGCACTGCACAGCAAAGATAAGTGCACACTAAAGTGACACATGCTTTGGGGTGGGATGTCTTGATCCCTTCCACGCTCTAAACCCCTTCACTCTACAGCCAGTTCAAGAGACCAAGTCCCTTTCACAAAAGTTTTTTGGAAATGGCAAGTTCAAAGTGAAATTGCCCATAACCCTCAACATATGTTTGTACAAAGGGCCATGCTCTTCTCTTGTACGGGATGCATTTGGGGTTATGATTCACAGCCCGAACTCAGCAGTGGCGCTAAGTCTTATTTCCTCATTCCCTGCCTCCACAGACTCTCAGTTCAGCCGAGTTTGGAACAAGGAGCAAAGTGACACATTCTGTCGCCCTCATGTCTGGACTCTTGTTTTGGGTTCCTCTTCTTCTCCTCCTCTTTGAGACAGGGTCTCTTATGTAGCCTTGACTGGCCTGTAACTTGCTATGTAGACCAGGCTGGCCTCAAACTCACAGAGATCTGCCTGTTCCTTCCTCCTGAGTGATGAGACTAAGGGTGTGCACCATCACACCTGGCTATATTTTGGGGTTCTTCTATTATCTGCTCAGTGACAGCACATTTTTTGCTGTTGTGACGTCCAGGGCACATGTAATAGTTAATCCTGATTATCAAAGTGGCAAGATTTAGAATCACCATGGAAACAAATCTCTGGACATGTCTGTGAGGGATTTTTTTTAGATAAATTAATTGAGGTGCTCTGGGATAGTGCTTTTGTACACTGGTTTAATAAAACGCTGATTGACCAGTAGCCAGGCAGGAAGTATAGGCAGGGCGAGCAGATGAGAGGATTCTGGGAAGAGGAAGGGTGGAGTCAGGAGTCCCAGCCAGATGCAGAGGAAGCAAGATCAGAATGTCTAACGGAGGAAAGGTACCAAGCCACATGGTTAAACATAGATAAGAATTATGGATTAATTTAAGTGTAAGAGCTAGTTAGTAATAAGCCTGAGCTAATGGCCAAGCAGTTATAAATAATAAGCCTCCGAATGATTATTTTATAAGCAGCTGCAGGTCCTCAGGGGCCAGGTGGGACCCAAGAAGTCCTCCAGCTACATTAAGGTGTCATGACTCATCTTAAATGTGAGCAGCACCTTTTCATGGGCTGGGGTTCCAGACCAAATAAGGAGAAGCGGGTGGTGGTGGTGGTGGTGTGAGCAAAACTGTTCTTTACTCTCTGCTTCTTGACTGTGGACCCAGCCAGTGTGACCAGCTGCCTTCTGCTTCTGCCTCCTTACCATGCCACGATGATGGACTATATCCCCCAGTCTGTAGGCTGAAATAAACTCTCTGCTCTGGAGCCACTTTCTGTTAGCATGATGGTTTGGATGAGATGTCCTTCAGGGTCTTGGACATTTGAACGCTTGGTACCCCAGCTGATGGTGCTGTCTGGGGAGGCTTAGAAGGTGTTGCTTTGTTACAGGAAGTGTGTCATGGGGGCAGGATTTGAGGTTTCAAAGCCTCATGTCATTCCCAGCATGCTGTCATGAGTGTGGTTCAAGAGGTGAGTCTTCACTCTGCCGTCACAAACTAGAGCTCTCTAGAACCATACGTCAGTCCACATTAACCCTTTCTCCTGTAAGTTGCCTTGATCATGTGTTCTGTCATGGTAATAGAGAAGTAACTAAGGAGGTTCAGCATTTTGTCACGGTGACAAGAAAGGTCACGTATTCAGCCTGGGAGGCGATGCCATGCTAAGGGTGATGTCAGTGCCTGGTACGGCTAGTTGTCACACTCCCTGTGTGGCAGACTGGTTTTATCAAAAAGTTCATGAGTGCTGACCTCTGGGGTCTCCCCCAAAATGCCTGGGATGGTGCTTACTACAGTTGATAGAGATGATCCAACTATTGCTGGATGTTGTCCATCTCCACAAAGGTCCATGTGTTCTGTCTTTGGTCCATTGTGAGTTAATTTGCATGGTGGTGTTTGGTGAGTGTCGCTCATCTTCTGTCACAGTAGGAGAAAAGGGTTGTGTAGCATTAGACGCACAGGCAGGGCAGGTTCCTGACCTCTGAGGATGAGCTTTGGGGTCAAGGTAGTCCTAGGACCAGGCATCCTGTGATTGGTCAGAGCTGAGCTGAGCAGTCAGGCAGCGGCGGCGGCGGCACACACCTTTAATTTTAGTACCCACATCTCTGATTTAAAGGCCAGTCTGATCTACACAGTGAGTTCCATGACAGTCAGAGCTACACAGTGGGACTCCGCCCTGAAACAACAACAACAACAACAACAAACCCAAAACCAAACCCCTAACAAAGATGAGCTGGGGACTTCATCCCAGGCTCTATCACCGCCTACTTGAGACACAGCTCGTGATTGGACCCTGCTCCACCTTCTACCCAGTGCTGTTCACTCCGATTTCTGACATATTTGGAATCCTCAGAGATTCTGGTTGCTTTAGCTACTTTCCATTTTCCTTTCACATGAAGCTTTCGGAAATTATATACTATGAAAGGATAGTACGGAATATAGAAACTGGGAAAGCAGCTGCCCCTCTGAGAAGCACAGAGGGTGTGGCCCTTTCTGTAGACCAGGACTCCCTGCTGCTCCTGGAATATTGTGTCCGGTGCTGTCCCCTAGATTGCCCAAAGTCATAGGGCGGCTAAATGTCAGAGGCAAACTTCAAATCCAGGTGTGTTGTGCCAACCAAGCCCGCAGTCCCTTATAATATACTGGCCTTTCACGGGAGCTGTGGGAGGCCCAAGAGGGTGGAAAGGAATTCTTTGGCTAAGACCAAATGTAGCCAGAATTATGGGAAGGCGAAAGTATTTTTTCATCACCCCTTTAGTCGACACATTTCTAAAGCCCCCATGAAACAGTTATCAGTCCTGAAAACTGGAGGGGTGGTGCACACAGTGAACTCAATATATCATCACCCAGAGTTTTGACAAGTGCAAGAGAGTGGGGTGAAGTCGTCATAAACGACAGAAGGCCCCCCAAATGAGAACCAGCTGTGCACAGGCTGTACACCTGGCCCCACACTCGGGCAGTCCACATGAGAGATGAGCCTGGAGGGGAATACAAACCGTCCTAGAACCCACAGGAAATGCGAGGCCCTCGACAGGTGGAGCGACCATAGGGATGCAATGATATTAGCAGCCCCCAAACTCCCCTCAGTCCCACACTTCAGAGGAATCCTCAGGGTCTGAAAGACTTCTGCCTCTTTGTTTTACTTTATGTATTTTTAAAACCTGTCTTCTTTTAGTATCCTCCTTCCTCTGAGTTTCTCACGGTTACTCCTTGCTCTAAGCACCTGAAAAACAGTCCCACTTTCTCTTGTTTAAGACTCCCAAGAACTTGTTCTAAGTCCCTCCAGAGAGTCGAAAAAGGACTTAAGGGTGGGATCCCAACCGAGACTACCTGGCTTTGATTTCCCATTCTAATTCTTACCTGCTATGTGGTCTAGAGCCTACCCCTGTGAGATGGAGTTAAGAACAGGAAATACTCCAAAGCTAGGCATGGTAGTTCATGCCTGCACCACCAGCACTGGACACTGAAGACTGGAGGATTGCTGCAAGGTCAGGGCCAGCCTGGGTTCCAGAGTGAAATTCTGTCTCCAAACAAACTAACAAACACAACCCAAACCCCCACAAAATACACATAACAAACAAAACCTGCCAAAGAACTGAACCAAACCAAACCTAACCTGTAAGAGGAACCACTTAATGTGAATTTTGTCAGGATTAAGTGATATGATTGACTTTTAGAGTAGTACCTGGCATGTTGTAATTGCTGGGTAAATATAGCTTATTTGTGTTATAAAAGGCAGGAGAGAATTTGTGTGACATTTTGGATTAAATTTAGCAATTTTTTTTTTTTTCTCGAGACAGGGTTTCTCTGTGTAGCTTTGTGCCTTTCATGGAACTCACACTGTAGCCCAGGCTGGCCTCGAACTCACAGAGATCCGCCTGGCTCTGCCTCCAGAGTGCTGGGGTTAAAGGCGTGGGCCACCACTGCCTGGCAAATTTAGCAATTTCGATGCCAGTGGTGGCACACGGCTTTAATCCCAGCACTTGGAGCAGAGGCAGGTGGATGTCTATGAGTTTGAGGCCAGCCTGGGCTACAGAGTGAGTTCCAGGACAGCCAGGGCTACACAGAGAAACCCTGTCTCAAAACAAAAACAAATAAACACACAAAAAACAACAAGCAAACAAAAACCAAACCCCCAAAACTTTAGCAATTTTGGCCATTCCAGAGAAAGGCATGGACAGGAATGTCACGGTCAGGCAGCTGTTCCTATTGCCGTATCGCTTTGGGTCTTAGCTTCCCTACAAGCACCATGGAGCAAAGAGGTCCTGTGAGCTGTCCTCCCCCACTGTCCCAGCGCCACCTCTGCTGCTGTGACACAACACTTGGAGTAAGAGTATCGTGGAGAAGAAAGGTGTTCTTTCAGTTTGCAGGTTACAGTCCATCATTGAGAGAAGCCAGGGCAAGAACATTGATCTGTTGTTCCTAGCCAAGAACTGCTGGGAGAGGAAAATAATTTTTTTTCAATGGAGTGACACTGGGTATATCAGCCATATTCCAGGACAGGCTCATATTCAGGAGCAGATGCCTAATACAAATCTCCATGGTTTTTAGTGACTTTTTTTCTCTTTTCTTCCTTTCTTTCTTTCTTTCTTCCTTCCTTCCTTCCTTCCTTCCTTCCTTCCTTCCTTCCTTCCTTCTTTCTTTCTTTCTCTCTCTCTCTCTCTCTCTCTCTCTCTCTCTCTCTCTCTTTCTTCCTTCCTTCCTTCCTTCCTTCCTCTCTCTCTCTCTCTCTCTCTCTCTCTCTCTCTCTCTCTTTCTTTCTTTCTTTAATTTAAAGAATGTCTTGCCAGATGGTGGCACACGGCTTTAACCCAGAACTTGGGAGGCAGAGGCAGGCGGATCAGTGAGTTTGAGGCCAGCCTGATCTACAAAGTAAGTTCCAGGACAGCCAGGGCTACAAAGAGAAACCCTGTCTTGAAAAACAAAACAAAACAAAAGAGTGTCTTAGTTAGGGTTTCTATTGCTGTGAAGAGACACCATGACCACGGCAACTCTCATAAAGAAAAAACCTTTAATTGGGGTGGCTTACATTTTCGGAGGTTCAGTCCATTATCATTATGGTGCAGCATGCCTGTATGCAGGCAGACATGGTGCTGGAGAAGAAGCCGAGTGTCCTATATCTTGACTTTCAGGCAACAGGAAGTAGACTGAGACACTGGGCAGGATCTTCAGCGTATATGAGACTCAAAGCCCACCTCCACAGTGACACACTTCCTCCAACAAGGCCACACCTACTCTACAAGACCACACCTAACAGTGCCATTACCTTTGGGGACCATTTTCTGTCAAACCACCACAAAGAGAAAGAACATGAAGTTGGTTGGTTAGAGAGGTAGGGAAGATCTGGGAGGAACTGAAGGAAGGGAAAGAATAGGATAAAAATATACTAAATGAAATTCTCAAATAATAGTAAAAAAAAAAAACCCTGTAAGTTTTCAATTCATTGTCCTTAAGAGCTCATGTTAATATAACATAAAACACAATACAACTTTAAAAGTCTCACAGTCTTTAAAAATGTCATCATTGAGGGAAGTCAGGGTATGAGCTCAAGGAGGATCTGAAAGCAGAAACCGTGGAGAATGCTGCTTAGTATCTTTCTCATGGGCTCATGCTTAGTTAGCCTTCTTATGCATCCAGGACTGCCTGTCCAGGGAATGAGGGCATGGTGCTGCCACGGTGGGCTGGGCCCTCCTCCATCGATTAACCAGACAGTTCCCCACAGAAATGTCCACAGGCCAGTCTGAGCTGGGCAATCTCTATTGAGACTTCTTTCTGGGATGTGTCAACTTGACAGTGAAAGCTGACTAGGACAGCGTTCTTCTGCCCATTTGTCATGGACACTAGCTGGTCTATGGCCATTAGACTGTCATTCCCTTTTTAAAATAGTTCTTGTAATCTTTTGGGAAGATTTTTCTGTCTCCATATAGGGAGCAGCCTTTGGCAAGCAGTAGATCAGAAAGTCCAGCTTCATTGCTGAAGAAGCCAAAGCAAATGTCAGAGCCCAGCATGGCTCCTCAGCACTGCCATGGGGTGCTTGGGGCCCAGGACATCAATCCTATGTGTCAGGCTGGCCTAAGACTCTGAAATACAAGTGGAGAGACAGGATAGGAAAGAAAGGGTTACAGCATAGTTCTGCCCAACCTTTTTATTCCCCTTGACCACCTTCTGCTTTCCCATCGGCCTCTCTGTAGATCAGGCTGGCCTTGAACTCACAGAGATCCACCTTGCTCTGCCTCCTGAGTGCTGGGATTAAAGGCATGTGCCACCACCCGGCTGGCTCTGTATGTCTTAATAGTCAGCTTCCTCTCTGTTCAGCTCTCACAGGGTTTTGTTTGTAGCTGAAGACTATGGGAGTTGTTCAGTTTCCCAACTCTGACAGCAAGCTGGAGATCTGAAGACCATTATCAGCTCAAAATAGTGTCTGATCCACTAATAGAACACAGATGAAAGCCGTGAAATAACAAAAAGTTCACAGAATTCTGTTTGTATTCTGATTAAGCATTCTTTTAATTACATTTTGCATTTGTGCACACAGTCTCTCTCTCTCTCTCTCTCTCTCTCTCTCTCTCTCTCTCTCTCTCTCTCACACACACACACACACACACACACACACACACGCACACACACACATGAGCATGCACTCGAGCACGCATGTATATCATGGCCTGCATGTGGGGTCAGAGGATACTTCTCGGAGGAAGTGTGTTCTCTGCTTCCATTATGTGAAGACACCAAACTCATTTTGTCAGTTTGGTGGGGTGGGCTTTTCTTTATCCACTCACCCATGATGATGATGATGATGATGATTGATTCTTCCTCCTCCTCCTTCTTTTATAGATCAGCTTCTATTTATTTATCTATTTATCTAACTATTTAATTTTTGAGAGTTTTGTTTTGTTTTGGTTTTTTGAGACAGGGTTTCTTTGTGTAGCCCTCACTGTCCTGAAACTCTCTCTGTAGACCAGGCTGTCCTCGAACTCACAGAGATCTGCCTGCCTCAGCCTTCTGAGTACTGAGATTAGAGGCGTGCACCAGCACTGCCCGGCTGGTATTGTGATTCTTACTAACCTGGCCAGATCTCTAAAACCTTTTTCATGTCACACAGTCCTGGTTAGGAATCCTGCATCCATTGGAGTGTGGGGCACTGGCCAAGAGGACAGAAGTGTATTCTACTATGTTGCCACTGTGAACTATAGACTGGAATTGTTGGTTCTTGTGGTAGTAAAATGATGGTTTCTAATGGTATCGTCATGGCTTCCATGGCATCACTCTGGAGTGCCCTTTCCTGGAGTAAGCAAGTGTTCTTACTCTCTGGATGCCAGGCTTGGCCATATGATTAGCTTTGCCCCCTAGAATAAGGGCAGAAATGACAGCGTACCATATGCTCTTCTATCACCCCATATATGTGCCGCCACCACCCCGCCTAAGCTCTCTATTCTCAAGGACGACTACACCCCTGGTAGCCCCTGGCCCCTGACCGAGAAGCACTTGGTGAAGAACGGAGCTCAGCCCACCGGCAGCCAGCAGGTGTGCCTGAGTGTGGTGGAGCCGATTGCTGCCCTCTGCTTTTGAGAGCTCTTGTGTTTGTGGCCAGCATGACTCAGCAGATGGGACATGCAGTGTTCGCAAGTTCAACCTGATTGTCACTATGAAAAGTACGATACAGAGGGTTCCCCCGCACACCCACGTTTTTTCATTTCACGAGGCTGTGTGAGTGTATGCATACTGTTTTCGATATCAGCACAGTAAGTTATATGAGATGGTCAACAATTCATTATTAGATGGATTTTGTATTCAATGATTTTGCCCAGCTGTGGACTAATGAAGCATTTTGAGCACCATTATAGGTGAGCTAGGATATTCCATAGGTTAGGTACATTAGATGCGTCTAACTGACTTTTCAACTTCCAATGGTTTCACTGGGACAAAACCTCACATCAACTTGAGGAGACTTTATGTGATTCCATACATCCTACGCACTGTTATCTAATAAACTTATAAATCACCCTTTTCCCTAGAGCCCACTTTATTAATTCCACTCTCCTCAGCTCTGCAGAGAAGGCTTTCTGCGTTCACCTGCATCCCATTCACCCTTCAGCCTCACCTCCCTGCTTGTTCCCTTGACAGGCCTTCCATCCCAGGCCCTCCTCTAAAAGAGTTTTTAGATTTGTTTTATTTTATGTGTATTAGTGCTTTGTTTACCTGTGTGTGTGTGTGTGTGTGTGTGTGTGTGTGTGTGTGTGTGTGTAAAAACCACAAGCATGCTGGTACTTAGAGAGGCCAAAAGAGGGCATCAGGTCCCTTGGAACTAGAGTTACAGATGGTTGTGAGCCAACCTGTGGGTGCTGGGAACTGAACCTAGGTCTCTGTAAGAGTAGCAAATGTTCTGAACTGCTGAACCATTTCTCCAGCCCGGATTCCAGACACTTAAAACAACTAGTCCAGTCACACCTTCTTCTCCCAACACACGGTGTGGGCAAGCAAAAGCTCACTGGTGTTCTTCAAGCCCACACTCTCCTTGCCACTGCCTGGCTTCCCTTTTGCCCACCTCCATCCACCTGGATTTTGAATGGTGTCTGGTTTGGCCCTATCTTCTTCTTCCTTGGATCTCCCTAACACGAAGACCTGGCTTCCCTGTACCATCCCCAGACCACGTCTGAGCATCTTCTTTGGACTGTCTTCTTGTTAACAAGACCTGGCTGACTCCTGGCAGGAGGGAAGTTGAAGGAAGGGAGGAGAGCAAGATCTCAAAGGGGCAGCAGAGACAAAAGCAAAAAGCCAGGCGGCCTGCGGGCCAAGCTTATTAAGTGAATCTGAGAACCCCTGAAGGAGGTCCAGGAGGGTCTATCTTGACACCTGCTGGCCATGAGCTCTTGAGGTTCTGCCAGGTGACCTTCGAGAACTGATGAACAACACATTCAAAGGAGTTAGCGAGGCTTCCTGTTTGATAATGTAAAGGGAAGAGACCTCCTGCTTTTCTGCCCAGAGGTTCCCGCAAAGTATTTTACTGAATAAAAGTTTCCCTAACTGGCAAGAACAGCGTAGAATGGATTGCTCTAATAATGCAGGAAGCCCTCTCGAGGCCAATGCAGTTACTGACGCCCCGGCTCAGAACGTCAAAACCACCATTGGAAACCTGAAAGCTAGAGACCACAGCCTCTGATTCAGCACACAGGACCTGCAGCCCGTCAGGGCCCAAAGCCAGAGAATGTGCCGGAGGAGAGTTTTATTGCAAAAACCTAAATTTAACCAGCTGGAACTCTTTTTAAACAATCATTCTATTCATATATTTAAAATAAATTGTGCATCTTTTAGCAGGCAGTCAGCGGTTCGTTATTAATACGGAAGAAGGGACAGAGTGTTCTTGGCTGGGTTGATCCCAGAATCCCAGGCTCCTTTTCAGGAGTGCTCAGCATGTGGTAAAAGCATTTATGAAGGTAAATGTGTTTCAGGTCTGACAGATTAGAGGCCCACATACCTACACAGCAAGTGGCTGCCAGTCCTCTGAGTGGCGCACACCGAAACCTTTCCAAGGTGATGTCACGCTCTCCTAACGTGGACATTAGAAAGAAAAGCCTCAGGGCACTCAGTGGAATCACCAAAATCTCTTGGCCAAAAATATTAAAGTGCCTCATAAAGCTACAATAGTTAAAACTGTGTGAAATGGTCACAAACTATTTCCAATAGTTTAATTTTTTTTTTTTCGATGACTAGGTTTTGAGATACATAGGGAATCAGCATATATAATGAGGGAAACTACTCATTAAAGACGGATAAACCACGAAGTCTTGTGACACATTTTAAGGTGAAAACACATACTCAATTGGAATATATATGGAGAAATAACCGCACACCATCCCGCGACACCCAGAGCTGACCAGTCGCCACCAGAAGGCTGACTGCATGGATCGACCTCCCTCTGAATGCTGGAGAAAATATTCTGAATAAACTATTGATTGACAAATCTGACTCGGGGCACTGAGTCAGAGTCTGATTATAGGAATGCAGAGTTGGTTAAAAATGGGGGGGGGGACGCTTGCTTGCAATTCATTGTAGGATACTAATTACACAATTATCTTTTATGTGCCTTGAATTTTACCACATAAAGTCAACTGAGGAGCCTGGGAAGGTATAGATTCTGATCAAATATGTCTGATATTTGATAGTCCTCAAATATGAGACAGGGTCCAGTTTGAATCTTTTCAACAAACTTCTGTCTACTTCGGATGCTGCTGGCAAATGGCCGCAGTAGCAGGAAATGCCCCAGACCTGTTTTCCTTTTCCGGAAGATCTCCAGGAGACTCAAATGCAAGTTTGAGAGACAGTAGTTGAGACTTCCTAACACTGGGTGGGGAGTTGTTTTAAGAAAGCTCCTGACTTCCACCTCAGCTTAGTGAAATTGCTCCTAGGCACCTTAGGAGGACTGCCCTCACACTGAATGAAAGCAAAAGCAAATTCAATATAATTCCTATCAAGAGCTCAGTGTAATTTTGTTTGTGTGTGTGTTTTGTGGTACCAGGGATTGAACCTAGGGCCTCTTGAATGCTAGGCAAGTGTGTTCTACCGCTGAGCTACATTCTCAGCCCCTCAGTTCAATTAAAGAGAGAGAGAGAAAAGAGAGAGAGAGAGAGAGAGAGAGAGAGAGAGAGAGAGAGAGAGAGAGATTTTATAGTTCACCTGGAAGAATGTAAGTATAGAAAAGCTATTTTTTGAAATAGCTATAAAGCAAGGGTGAGGACTATCAGATATTTTAAGTGGAGACAATTTACATAAAGTAAAGCAATTCATTAAAAGGGTATCCTCTTGGGTAGCTACCAACAAGTCAAAATGTAGATATTTCCAACCACAAGATGGTCTACCTCTGCTGGCCCGTGAGCAGTCCTGACCTAGGCTGCCGTAGATTTCACTGTTGTTTTCTTACTATTTTATGTGTATGAGCGCTTGCCTCCATGTGTGTTTGTGCAGCAGCTGCATGCGTGGTGCCCACTGAAGCCAGCAGAGGGCGTCAGATGCCCCTGGGTGGGGAGTTAACAGGTGGTGGGAGGTGCCCTGCAGGTGCTTGAAGTTGAATCTGGTTTCTCTGGAAGAGCAGTGCTGGCTGCTGCTTCTTCTCTCCCTGGTCTCTAAGCCTTGGTCCTGTGTGTGTGTGTGTGTGTGTGTGTGTGTGTGTGTGTGTGTGTGTGTGGTGTGCGGTAAACTTGACTACATTAAAATCCACAACAAAAAACTAGACTGGAAAACAGAATATCCACATTTGTTGTGCGAAGCAGATCCCGGTGAGGGTTTGAATGACCCCACCTCCAGCACTGTCGAACTTAATCCCCTGGTTTGCATGTTAGTGGCACTGAGAAGGCACCTTGGGACACAGCTAGGATTAGATAATTTCATGAGAATGAGGTCTCTGTGTTGGTCTGGTGGCTTCATAAAAAGAGGAAGAAAGGGCCAGGGTGGTGGTGCACGCCTTTAGTCTCAATGCTAGATGCAGAGGGAGGTGTGTTTGAGGCCAGCCTGGTCTACAGAGTGAGTTCTGGAACAGCCAGAGTTACACAGTGAGACCCTGTCTTGAAAACAAAAACAAAAAGAGGAATAAAGATGGGAATCGAGATCTGTTGTGCCAATCATGAAAGGGCCCCCAGCATCACCTTAGACTTCCCAGACTCCAATGCCAAGAGCTAAGTGAACATCCATTCTTGTTTACTTTATTTGATTCCCCCGAGACAGGGTTTCTCTGTGTAACAGCCCTGGCAGTCCTGGAACTCGATTTGTAAACCAGAGCTGGCCTGGAGCTCACAGAGATCCACCTGCCTCTGCCTCCCTAGTGCTGGGATTAAAGGCATGTGCCACCACCTCCGGACTCTATTCTTGTTTTAATTGCTATTGTTTTTTTTTTTCTTTTTTAATTTTTCTTTTCTTTTCTTTTTTCTTTTTCTTTCTTTCTTTTTTTTTTTTGTTTTTTTGAGACAGGGTTTCTCTGTGCAACAGAGCCTTGGCTGTCCTGGAACTCACTTTGTAGCCCAGACTGGCCTCAAACTCACTGAGATCTGCCTGCCTCTTCCTCCCAAGTGCTGGGATTAAAGGTGTGGTCTTTAAGGTGATCTTCCAGCCTCAGCTTCCTGTGTACTGGGATTACAGGTATGCGTCACTACACTGGTTTAAACATCTATTCTGTATTAATTACTCAGCAACAGAAAATGAACTAAAATGTGCTCATATATGTAGTCTTTAGGAAGTCATGGTTTTGCATGATATTATATAAAAAGTTATAAAATGTCATACTCTGTGATCCTGTCTAATCTTCATAATAATTCCATGACAGAGGACAGTGTGTTATTTTTTTGATTTTGCAGGGAAAGAGTTTGTAGTCAAGGAAATGGAAGGTGGAAAAATCAGGATTAACATGTAGTTGGCTGAATGTTTACTACACCTTGGCTTTCTTTCAGTCCAGAAACTTAGCTTCTTCTCCAATGAGTTTCCACTAGTCCTAAATTTTCATACTTATTAGTGCTAATATGTCATGCTGCCATCCCAGGGAAAGAAACTTAATACTGTAGGAATCTCCAGTCTTTTTTTTTTCTTCTTTGAGACAGGGTTTTTCTGTGTAACAGTCCAGTCTTGTTTTAAATGAAACATTAAATCACTAAATCTATCTAAGGTAGGACAAAACTCATATATTAGATGTTTAAAAGTAATATAAAATGGCTGTAATGAATATTACTTCTTCATTTTTGAAGGAAGCTGTCAGTTTTAGTACCAAAGATATTTTATCATATTTAAGTGAAATTAATAATTTTATCATTTTAAATTATGTGTGTGTGTGTGTTATGTGCATGTGTGACTTCAGGTGCTCACAGATTCTAGAAGAGGGTGTTGGATCCCATGGAGCTCTGTGGAGTCTGCAAGAGCAGTGTGTGCTTTTAACCACGGGCATCTTTTCTCTTTTAACATTCAGCACGGCCTACATTTTCCTCTTTTAACAAATACAGATACCTACTGTGTGACAGGTACTTACTAACCACGGCAGCCAAAGAGATGAGCAAATCATTTTAATTTAAATTTTAAGATAGTTTATTTTATGTGCATGGGTGTTTTGCCTGCGTGTGTATCTATGCACTGCTTAATTGCTGAGCCATCTTCCAGCCCTTAATCTTATTTTGACATGTAATAAAATAATGTTTGTGCTAGATGAAATCTCAGATATATGACTTTGCAGCCGATGCTTGATATAAGCCAGTAGATAATTTAATAAACATGCATTGTGATTTAATGTACACAAAGGTGTTCACTATCTTTGCCTGAAAATTAAATTGAAGATTATAGGTATGTCAGGGTGTTCTGCTAACTTTGTATTTTATTTCTCTTCTCAGGAAAATGCCTCAGATCATTTCGGGCAGCCCTGTCTACCTTAGCACAGCGGGAAGGCCCACCCTGGGCTCGGCCTACCCTGGGCTCAGCACACCCTGGGCTCAGCACACCCTGGGCTCAGGGACTGATTTGCATTAGTAAGTGTTGGGGGGAGCAGCCACAACTGAGGGACAGAAGTGACAGTGGCTGCTCTCAATGAGGTCATTAGACCTTCTGTTGCAAAGGCTTTAAGAAAATATCTTGACCGGCCCCTTTGAGAATGCCTGAGAATAGCTGAGGACCTTCCTTGCTAGGACTTTGGGATGCTGACCTGAGTCACCTGGGGATTTAGGAAGATGGCTGCCCAGGTGGCCATGGCAGGCTCAAGGAGGCCAGCGGAGGAGCCTACCAGAGACCCTTGCTCCACAACAGCTTCCACGCCATTCCTGCCAGCTGTGCCTGTGACCCTGGCTGCTGACGCAGGACATGATGCCTCCCTGGCTCTCAGACTAGTGATGGTCACTCTGGCACACGAGAGACAGAGGTCCCAAGGAGCGGAATGTTTAAGAGTAAGTGGTGGGGACCTCAACATCTGTCCACTGTATAGGAGGTGTAGGTGGATAGGAAGACCATGGTTAATTGTCAATTTCATTTATAAAATTTAAATTATATTTAATTAGTTAATATTTGTGTGTGAGTGTGTGTGTGTGTATGTGAATGTGTGTGTGTGTGTGTGTGTGTGTGTGTGTGTGTGTGTGTGTGTGTGCCGCAGCATGCTTGTGGAGGTCAGAGGACAACTTTTTCAAGACATATCAGTCTGGGGGATTGAACTCAGGTGAGGTTTGACTTCCCCTGAGCCATCTCACTGGAGCCAAGTATCTATCTTTTTTGAGCTGAGTATGTCGGCATATACCTGTAGTCACAGCGCTCAGGAGGCAGAGGCAGGAGAATCAGGGCCACCCAGTTGTGATAGTCAACATTGATCAGTAACCCAGATGATCTAGAATCGCCTGATATCTCTCTGAGGGATTATCTAGGTTATGTTAAGCCGGAGGCACCACTCTAGGCTTCTAGACTGAGTAACAGGGAGAATGTGAGCTGAGCACCAACATTCACCCATCTCCACTTCCTGACTGTGATGCCTTCCTCAGCACCTTCAAACTGTGAGCCAAAACAGACCCTTTCTCCTGTGAGCTGGACAAGCTGCTTCTTGTTTTAGTCACAACCATTGAGCTACATAAGACCCTGTCTCAAAAAGACAAAATAATAGAATCTGATAAAATATACCCCCCCTTTTTTTTTTTGGTTTTTCGAGACAGGGTTTCTCTGTGTAGCTTTGTGCCTTTCTGAACTCACTTGGTAGCCAGCTGGCTCGACTCAAGAGATCGCCTCCTCTGCCTCCCGAGTGCTGGATTAAGGTGTGCGCCACCGCCCCGCCGCCCCCCGCCCCGCCGCCGCCCCCGCCGCCACCACCACCACCCGGCTAAATATACACTTTTTGAGGTGGGTACTAATTACTTACTTAAGTAAAGGGCATTTCAGATCTTTCCCTATCTGAGTATGAGAAAATGTGAGCTTAGTGGGTGTGTGTTGGTTTGGATGGGTTTCTGCCCCTTGGTCCTAATGAAATCTCAGCCTGGTTTTCCATTCCATGCCCAGAGGGGTTCCAAGTCCTGCCCATGATTTTCAGTGTCTGGCATGGCTTGCCCTTCCCATCACTGCTGGGTGGCCCCTCTTCTACAAACAAGGACCACGGTGTAGGACTCAGCCTGTTCTTGACTCCACCTTCTTCAAGCCCACCCAGGCAAGTAGAGGGACTTATATCCCAGCAAACTCAACTCCAAGTTGGATGTGCTCTGTGTTAACATCACACTTCTTCCTCGGCTGGCCTTGGGTGACTCTTGGCCTCCGCCATCTTGTTCCCTCCCTGGCAGCACAGTTCCCGGTCTCCTCAACCCCAGTCTCTCTGGAGCAAAGGGAATCTTCCCTCTCAGCTCAGACAGAACCACTAGCCAGCTGACTAGTCAGATGACTGTCCCCTTCCATGACAACCCATTGGCATTTGCCGTTAGTTATCAAAGAAGCCAGGACGGATGTCTAACTGAGGTGTCCATGAAAGAATCAAAGTGGATGTTGGCCACCAGGCTCTCAGCACCTGGCTGACAGAGTCACCCTGGCTGGCATACCTCACCCCTACCCTAAACCTCTCCAGCCTCTGAGCCTCCCTTCCCTCCCCTCAGCTTCTCTGACTCCCGTATAACACCCTACTGTGTCCTCTTGGTTCTCTCGACTCCCTGTTTTCTCTTTGCTCACTTTCCCTTCTTCCCCTGCCGCCCTCCCTCACGGCCCAGTTCACTCTGGACCCTTCCGGATGCCTCTGGCTGTGCTCAGATCTACAACAAACCTTCTCCACCATCCCTTGGAGCATCATGTCCTCCTTTTTCACCCATCTGCCCCCGGTGTTCTCTACAAAGACAGCCTCCCTCCTAAGAGAGTCCTTGCCTCCTGCTGGTACAGTTGCTATGCCAACCCCTTCCCTATAACCCAGCATCAATTTCGGAAAAAGTCTGTCTAGATAAGGGCAAGTTATTTTTTGTTAGTTGTTTATTTAACTGACTCTGACATTTCCCATGTGTCTCTAGGGATGTAGCTGGAGGTCTGCTAGTGATGTCAGAGGTCAAAGGGTCACACCCTGACCCTCGATGGTGGAGCAAAATCCACAGCCAGTAGGGACAGAAAGGCAAGCCACACCAGACACTGCAGAAATCACAGGGAGTGGTTGCATTTGATCATACAAAGCAGTGTGCTCATAGATTTTAGGATTGGGACACAGATTTCTGGGAGCTAATCTCCTGCCTCCAAACCATGGTTGGGGTGCTGGGTCAATCTGCCACATGGCTGGAGAGACTGGGGCTGTTCATAATCACTCCAGTCAACTACACTGGAGACCCAGCTCTTAGGGGTTGGTCTGTGATCAGTTGCCCCAACTGTGAATATTACTTCTTGGTTTCTAGAATCCATAGATGTCCCATAGCTATGGGACCCAGCCTGAAGGAGAGGCTGCAGTTTTCCAGGCCTGCCCAGGGGAACAGTTGGTCAAGGTCAGCATCCATCTGTTGACATGTTCCCCAGGGTTTTGTGGGTTTGTGAGCCCCTGGGTTATGGGAGGGTGTCTGTAGACAAAGCTCATGTGCATGAGGGGAACTTGGGATGAGTGAGGAGCTGGATCCCATGGGAGAACTGTTTGGCAGAGATGTACAGGGCACATTTTCTGCTGCTATAATGAAACACCTGAGTCCATATAATTTGCAAAGAACAAAATTCCATGGTTCTGGAGTGCAGAAGTCTCAGATCAAGTCTGTGGTAGGTTTATTTTCATGGCAGAGTCCTGTCTTTGTTTATTGTCATGACAGAGTCTTTCTCCAAGATGGTGCCTTGAACTTTACATCCACTGGAGAAGAAGAAAGTATTTTGCCAGACAGATCTCTGCTCCAGAGTGCTAGGATTAAAGGTGTGCCACCATTGCCTACCATCTATGTTTAAACTAGAGGCTTGTTCTGTCTGTGTCCTCAGAAAGGGACCGACCTTCCTCTGGAAATCCCTTTATAACGGTATCATTCGATTCCTGAGATAGAGTTCTCATGACCCAAAGGATGCCCAAAGGTTCCACTTCCTAACACATGAATTCTGGGTAACACACTCGGACAACAGCAGGACAGAAACCTCTGAGCCGCTGTTGGGGTGTAGCAAATGACTGTCATTGATTTCCCAGCATGCAGTTTTGTACCAGGATGGACATCAGTGCCTGTCTACATCACCAAATTGATTATACTAAGAGTGGCAGCAACAGAGTCTCCTAGGAACTTTATTATTTTCGTTCCTGGGAAGTTTATAGAAATCCTCTCAGGACCATCTCAGAGCCCACATTAGAAACTGGGGGCGGGATCCAATAAACTCGTTTAAAAGCAAATCTGACTGTTATGTGCCCTAGAGTACCAAACTTGCATTTTTGTACTTCCATGCAGTCACGACACCTCACCACCAGAGGGCGCCATCAGGCTGCGGTTCACCTGTCCTCGCCGGCTTTCAGATTCCTGAAAGGCCGGCTGCAGGTGTCAGGCCTGCTAAAGTCCCAGGGACATTAGTCCTAACTCTTGTGCAAATGCCCTCGTGTTCGGACTGTGCCGTTCTGTTGGTCTAGTCCCTGCTCAGCTGTGGAACCAGTGTTTCTGCGGTGGTAGAACCTACTCAGCAGCGCTTCCTTGGTTTGCGATAGAAAAGAAATGGACAAAACAAAACAGAAACACGGGTCAGAAGTAGACATGACGTCCCATAAGAAGACAGCAGCCTGTGAAAGGCGGCAGGCAGCTCCCCTCGGCCATTGCTTTCCTTCTCTTTTCCTGGCCGCCCCTGCTTCCACCGAGGGCAGGGTCCGCTGCTCCGAAAGCCTGGCTGTCCTCAGAGACTCCTTCCTTCCTCTGCCGCATCCTCCCCGCGAACACTTCCCCTTTAAATTTCAAATAAGCTATTGTTAACATGTAAGTGTACCTATTGGAAGTGTTTGACGTGTTTTAAGTTTGATGGATTTTGACAAATGTAGACACCACCCCACTGACTTAAAAAAAAAATCAGTATAGCTTTCATTATTCTGAATTTATAATTCCTGTCTCATGTAATAGTCAAGATTATTCTGGTAAATAAACCAGAGTTATAACAGGAGGAGACATTGTAAATATCTCACATAATATTAAAGACTAAATATTTTTCCAATATCATGCAAAGAAATATTGGTCAGACTATAACTGCATTGCCGTGAATCAGCTCGCATCTGCCGGCAGCTCCTGCTATGGTTAGCTTTGTGCTTAGTGACGAGTAGTGTGACTACATAAAAACTTAAAACACATACTTCATGCTAGTCATGGAATTCTTGGGATAGCTGGATTTTTGCAGTTCTTAAGGCTGACTTCTGCAGGTTGTAGTGGACGCCCAGGTGTGGCCGGGTGAGCCAGGCAGTGTGGTGCTGTGCCCAGTTCTAGCCCCAACAATGGCCGGGTTGCAGGTGTTTACAGCTGGGAGGCCCAGGCCATCTACAGGCATGGCTGGCGGGTGATCGGGACACAGGTTTGGACAGCAGGTGGAGTGTCCTTTCTTCTTGCTTGAGCTCTGCGTGTGGCTGCTGTTTTAGTGCACAGAGACTCTGAGGACTTCTCTAGAAGTCTGGGCAGGAGATGACTCAATTGATAGAGTTCTCATTTTACAAGCGTGAGTGTCTGAGTTCAATCCCCCAGAACCCACGTAAAAAAAAGAGCCAGGCAACAACATGTGCCTGCCATCCCAGCGCGGGAGAGGTGGGGACGGGATCCCTGGGGCTCGCTGCCTAGTCACTCTGGCCAAACTGAGGAGCTCCAGATCAGCGAGAGGAGAGGGGAGGTGACGCTCCTTCCATCCTCTCCTTCCTGACCCGAGTTTTCTTGTCTGAGACACTTGGACCCCAGGCAAGCCTGCCCGGGACCTCCCTGATTGCAGAGGTCACTCTTCCTGCCCGCAGGACTTTGTGGGAATTTTATATGAGTATTGTGAAAGGACCGATTAAGTTTTTAGAACTGACTAAAAATCACATCCATTAAGTTCTACATTTGTTTAGTTTAATTCCGCTGTTATTGAAGACTTGGCTGTAACCACAATGCTTTATTTACTCAACAAACATTTTATTGAGTATTTAAAATGTCCCAGGGCCGAGATGCTAGACATTCATTGCGACCAAGTCAAAATCCTGCCTCATGGCATTTCCACAAACAGAATGTACTATACAGAGCAGAGGGAAACCAGAGCCACAGACAATGGTACCAGGACAACCTCAAGATAGCGTGGGTAGGGAAGGTCTGATTGAGAGACGGGCATTTGAATAGAGAGAGATGTGAATTAAACAAGTTGGTGGATATGTCTGTGGCAGAACACTTGAGACTGTGCACGCTATCAAAAAAGGAGGTTTATGTTATTTATTTATTTATTTATTTATTTATTTATTTATTTATTTGAGACGCAGTCTCACAGAGCCAAAGATGAACTTTGGCTTGAACTCCGGATCCTCTTGACTTCTCCTCCCAAGAGCTAGGATTACAGGCATATACCGCCACACCCAATTGAAAAAGGTTTATTAATTTGTTTTTTTAACTCAGTTTCAGGGACCAAACATCTGGGATCGGTTGGGCCCTACTGTCCAGCCTCTTATGAGGAACGCGTTGGCTGTGACTCGCAGGGTGGGAGGGAAATGGGCTGCACGCGGAAGGGCCGACTGTATACCTGGGTGGGGTGGCCTCACCTTTTAACAGCTTGCTGCCTTCAGAGTGAGAGAGAAGTAAGACCTAAGCACCTTCCTGCATCGCGTGCAGGTTCTACTGCACTGCTACCCAGGGGGCCCGCCGGATCATCTGCTCTTGGGGTACCGCTGAATCATGACCAAGACACAGCAGCAAGTGACTGGATCATGAGAGTGTGTGAGGAAACAGCTGCCCGGCAGGGAAAGGCGCCAGGTGTGGGGGGGTCACGGTGGGTGGGAGGGGTCAGCAGGGAGCAACAGATGGTCAAGCATGCATAGAGACCGGGCATGCAGAGAGTCAGGGCGAACAGCACCAACAGTTTGCATTAGATGAGGGAGCAACTAGAAGAGATGGCTTCCGGTTTCCTGCTGAGGACTCTGATGTGGAGACACAGATGGCCTGAAGCAGCTGTATAATCTGGGGGTGACCAGAGCGTCACAACTCTGGCTTCAGCACCCTCTGCAGAGCAGCCCCTCATAACCTTGTTCTTCACTTCCTGAGTGTGCCAACGGACAAGGTCCACTAGGGCAGCTGACCCCTGCAGCCCTTGGACTGACCTGTCTGTCGCCTCTCCTCTGAGAGAGAAACTGCAGCCCAGAGGTGTTGGTCTTAGGGGCAAAAGGTCACAGAGACATCGCAGGAAAAGGCACAGAGTGGGGGGTGTGGCTAGGAGACCCCAGGGCAGTCAGCCCAGGGGACCTAAAGAATTCTTAGACCTTTGGTACCCACCGTGCAGAGAGTACGCAGGCAGTTCTGTTGTTTTTGAACTGGAAGATGTGCAGAAAGGAAAACCAGGGCTGAGAAAGGCCTTTTCTAGCTCCCCACTTCTCCCCGCCCCCCACCTTTGGAAAAGTTTTACCATGTAGCCCAGGCTGGCCTCAAACTCATAGAAATCTGCCTGCCTCAGCCTCACAAGTGCCGGGGTTACAAGTGTACATCACTACACCAGCCTTGGCCTCCTTCTGTACAAACCTTTTCACTCGCTGCCCTGGGCAGTCCTTCTTCCTCTGGGGACCTCTGGGGACGTGGTCACTTTGGATTCAGTTGCTGATGACAGAATGGTGGCCCTCTATACCTTCTGTTAGCTGACCCCCTCGTCATTCCAGGATTATGACTCCACTGTGAAGCGGCCAGCCCTATTCTCATCAGAAGGGACCAGAGCAGGAGCCTTTGGCTTATCCTTGGCTGCAACGGATGTCCACTGAGTCAGGAACACGAAAATGAGACCCCGCCTTACCATGAGGAATATGGGACATTTTGGAGTTGAGTAGAATATCATGGCTCTGCCCCAAGGTGATGGCTTTTATGCACCTGGGAGATGACTGCTTCTCCAGCCATCTGCTTGCAGGCATCGGTAAGTCTGAGACCTTCGTTTCTTGGCATAGGCAGGAAGAATTTGGGGGGATGTTGTGTGTGTGTAAGGATACTTCAAAGGACAGAGATAAGGACTTGAAGAGGAAGGAGGGGACAGCTGGATAGTCGGCACTCTCACCCCCACCCCCACTATAAGGGATTGATTTGATGGATTGAAGGCCGAGAGCAGCAACAGGAGAGGTGTTTACAGAGACCATGGACTTGACCCAGCAGTACTGCCTGGGCCATGTGAGACCAGAGCCATCCCAGCCCCAGCCTCAGGCCTGGGTACTCAGAGAGCTGAGGATGGCTCCGCTGTAGAGTCTCATCCCGGAGGACACTGAGAGCAGACAGGGGCCAGTGTCCCTTGAGAGGTTTGTGAGCCATCAGCTGTCAGTCTGGAGGAAAAGGAAAGAAGGTGTGTGGGTTTGTCTTGTCTAGAGGTGAAGTACTTCCGGGCTTCCTGTGTGACAGGATGGTGTGTGTGAGTGTGGTGAGTGTGTGTGTGTGTGTGAGTGTGTGTGTGAGTGTGTGTGAGGGGGTGTGTGGTGTGTGAGTGTGTGTGAGTGTGTGTGTGTGTGTTGTGTGTGAGTGTGTGTGTGAGTGTGTGTGAGTGTGTGTGTGAGTGTGTGTGTGTGAGTGTGTGTGTGTGTGTGAGTGTGTGTGTGATGTGAGTGTGTGTGTGATGTGTGAGTGTGTGTGTGAGGGGTGGTGTGTGGTGTGTGTGAGTGTGTGTGTGGTGTGTGGGTGTGTGTGTGTGTGTGAGTGTGTGTGAGTGTGTGTGAGTGTGTGTGTGTGATTGTTTTAGCTTGGGTGTCATTGTCTTAGCATTTCTTGAAGTTGGGAAAGCAGGGTAATGGGGTGAGGGTGGATGTAGCTAGAGTTTTCCTGCCTTGCCCACAGTCAGGACAAATCTCTGTCACCTGCGAGTCCTACAGCTGCTCAGACCCAACCAAGTAAACACAGAGACTTATATTGCATACAAACTGTATGCGTGGCAGGCTTCTTGCTAACTGTTCTTCTTAAATTAATCCATTTGCATAATTCTATACCTTGCCACATTGCTTGTGGCTTACCGGCATCTTCACATGCTGCTTGTCATGGCGGTGGCTGGCAGTGACTCCCTCTGTCTTCCTGTTTCCTCCTTTCTCTTTTCTGTTAGTCCCGCCTATACTTTCTGCCTGGCCACTGGCCAATCAGTGTTTAATTTATTGACCAATCATGGCATTTGACATACAGACCATCCCACAGCAGGTGGAATGTGCATCTACCTGGTGCTGTAGTAACCAATGCTCTCAGGTCATCGCTGCAGCAGACCCATGAGGGAACACCACACTGCACCGTCTTCCAGAGGCTGGGTCTCCTGGTCAGCAGGGGTGATGTCAGGAACATGCCAGGCTGCCCTTTGAGGAGTGGTCCACTCACCTCTCTCTGCAGTTCTGGGAACTCATACTTCTTGACCAGACTCAGTACAGTGCAGGCTGGGTCTAGACCTGTGACTTTATTTGAGACCCAAGTCACACACTGCGTATTTTTCCTGCTTGAAGTGTCCATGTTCAGTGAACTTTTCTCGGTATCATACAGATCACCGCAATCCCATTTACACTGGCTTCCATTCCCCCCACAAAAGAAGTTCCATACCCATGGAACCGCCCTGCATACCATCCCTCCCTGCTTTTGTTTACATTTTATTTATCTGTTTCCCAGTTGATGATTGCTTAGATTTTTCACACTTTCTAATTATGAACAATGCTTCTAAGGATGTTTGTATGTGTGCATGTATATCATAGGTCCTACCAGAAACATACAGGAAAATCAAAAGTCGTAGTTGCCTTAAGCGTGTGCTCTGGAGGTGGTAACTGTCGCTGTTGGCAGACATCCTTCCAGGTGTCACTCCGATTCCAGCCTCAAAAAGTGGTCCACACCTTTGCGTGGAGGAAGACCCATGTTCCTCAGTCCTCATGGATCCTAGGAGAGGCAGAAGGCAGCCCCTGAGAGGAGTTCCGCAGAAGGACACGGCTGTGCCTTGAGTCTGAACACTTGGTACCCAGCTGGTGGTGCTGTCTTGGGGTGTGGGGCCTCGATGGAGGAAGTGAGTCATGGGAGGTGGGGCGCAAGGGTCAGGTGCCTGCTCCACTCTGTCTGCACTCTCTGCCTCTTGGTCCCCTGCAATGTGAAAAGCAGCTGCTGTTGTTGTGTTCCCGCCATGGTGGATTGGCTGCATCCCCTGAAACCATGAGCCAAAATAGATGGCTCTGCAGTGGCTTCTCCTCAGATACTCTGTCACTGTGACGAGGAAAGGAACTAATACAGATGTTGAGAGCTTCCTGTGCATCACACAGAGGGTATGAGATGTGTCTACAAGACAATCTCTGGCCTTGGGGAAAAGTGTGAGTGTAGGTACAGATGCATAGGTGTCTTATATGCATATATGTGCCTTATAATTTTACTATTATGGAAGTATTTTTACTATAAATGTAAGTGTTTAAATGAATCAATATATCTGTTTTTACTGCAGGGGACACTGGAGTCCAGGTGTTGTGGGATATTCCTTTACACTGTGTGAAGAAATGTCACTGTGATTGGTTTAATGAAAAGCTAAATGGCCAATAGCTAGGCAGGATTTTTGGGGCAGAGAGACGCTGGGAGGAAGAAGGTGGAAGTGCCATGCGATGCAGAGCGAGCAGGATGGGCACCATGGAGATGAAGTAATAAAGCCATGAGGCATAAAGTAAATTAATAAAGATGGGTTAATTAAGTTATAAGAGCTAGATAAAAATAAGCCTAAGCTACCGGCTGAGCTTTCATAATTAATAATAAGTCTCCTTGTCATGATTTGGGAGATGGCTGGCAGGACAGAGAAAGGACTCCCAGGACTTAGGCACCATTGTCTAAAGTCATGTAAGGGAGCCCTGCATTCCCCAGGAGCAGCTCTCCTGCTGAATTGTTCAGGGCTCCAGTTGGTGTGAGTCCAGGATCACGGCTGTAGTGTGCTTGCCAGGATGGTGTGAGTCCAGAATCACGGCTGTAGTGTGATTGCCAGGATGGTGTGAGTCCAGAATCACGGCTGTAGTGTGCTTGCCAGGAC